>NC_091473.1:161931626-162247671 GCF_036971445.1 Narcine bancroftii | reverse complement strand
CCTCCCCTTCTTCGTCTGTCGCCTTTCCCCCATTTCTCTCTCTCCCCTTTTCCCTGTCTCCTTTCTCAAAGCCAAAATCAACTCCCCTCATCTATCCAATTAGCCCCTTTTATTGGTCTGAACTCTTCCCCCTGCCTATCTTCAGTCTTTCTGACTCCTTCCTTGAAGGGCTCAGGCCCGAAACGTTGATACAACTTAACCTTCTATGGGCACTGCAAGACGGGCAGAGCATCTCTGTATTTTTTTCTCTCTCGAGTACAGTTTTCTTTGTACTACAGATAAGTAGAAATTCTGCATGGCCCACAGGAAAAAGAATCTCAGGGTTGCATGTGATGTTAGATACGTAATCCGCCAATAAATCTGAAATTTGAACTTTTGAACATGTTAATACAGTAACTGTGTTACTGGTGTCACACAGGTGCCTATGGATTCTCAGTTCATACCACACTTTGCATTTCTGATTTTATGGGAGAGTTCAGCCTTTGCTAATCTTAATGCCAGATTTTCTCCTGACCTGAAAGCAGTGTAACAAGTTCTGAGTGATGCACAAACCTCTGAGTCCAGGCACAGCTTTTGATTTGCCCTGGCAGTGTGGCGTTTGATCACCGTGATATCCTCAATACACTTGCTTATGTTACTATTGATCATTGATGTTGATGCTATCATTGTAGATGGCCACGTTCCTGAGGCAGGGGCAGGACTGGCTCAGTGTTCTTGGGTTTTGGAGTTTTAGACACTATAGAGGGGGAAGGGATGAAAAGCGGAGAGATGGATTGCTCTTCAGGGGAAATATCACAGCAGTGCTCAGACAGGACACATGAGAGGGCTCATCAATTAAGGCTATATGGGTGGAACTTAGGAATGGGAAAGGTATGATCATGTTAATGGAGATATATTATAGACCACCCAATAGTCAGGAGAATGGGAGGAGCAAATCTGCAGGGAGAGAGCAGTCAGCTGAAGGAAACAAAGTTGTGATTGTAGGTGACTTTAACTTTCTACATATTGACTGGGACTTCCATACTGTAAAAGGGCTGGATGGCTTTGAGTTTGTCAAATGTGTTCAGGGAAGTTTTCTAAATCAAGATATAGAGAGAGTGCAATACTGGATCTCCCATTAGGGAACCGGACAGGACAGGTGACGCATATGTGTAGAAGTCCAGTGATCTTAATGCCATTGTTTTCAAGATAATTAGGGATAAAGATATGAGAAGGGATCTAGAAAATGTGGATTGGGACAAGTGGTTTTCTGGCAAGGATGTGTTTGGTAAGTGGAAGGCCTTCAAAGGTGAAATTTTGAGAGCAAAATTCCTGTCAGGAGTTTGGCAGTTAATAGGCATGAGGAACATTGGTTTTGAGGGATATTGGGGATCTGGTCAAGAAGAAGAGAGGTATTTAGCAGGTATAGGCAACAGGGAGCACATGAGGTACTTGAGTATAAAAAATGCAAGAGAAAAGGAGGAAATCAGGAGGGCAAAAAGAAGATACAAGGTTGCTTTGATAAACAAAGTGAAGGAAAATCATAAAGAATCAAAGGAAAGGCTGGAAGTCATAGGGAGGCTTGGTTTTCGAGGAATATTGGAAATTTGGTTAGGAGAAAAAGGGAGGTGTACAAGAGGTATAAAGAACAGGGAGCTGACAATTTGAAGGAGGACTACAAGGAGTGTAGAAGGAATCTTAAGAAAGAAATTAGAAAGGCCAAAAAAAGGCACGAAGAGGCTTTGGCAGACAGAGTAAAAATAAATCCAAAGGGTTTCTATAAGTACATTAAAAGTAAAAGATTAGTGAGGGATAAAATTGGACCCCTTGTAGATAGTGAGGGTAGGCTGAGTGAGAAGTCATAGGAAATGGGGGAAATTTTGAATGATTTCTTTGCCTCAGTATTCACTAGGGAAAAAAATATTGAACCAGTTGAGGTAAAGAAAAATAGTGGGGAGGTAATGAAGCATATAAGGATAACCGAGGAGGTAGTGATGGCTGTGTTGAAAAAGATAAAGGCGGATAAATCTCCGGGACCGGACAAAATATTCCCAAGGACACTCAGGGAGGCTAGTGGACAGATAGTGGGGCCATTAACAGAGATATTTACGATGTCACTGACCACGGGGGTAGTGCCAAAGGATTGGAGGGTGTCGCATGTGGTTCCGCTGTTTAAGAAAGGGTCTAAATGTAAACCTGGGAATTATAGGCCTGTGAGTCTGACGTCTGTGGTGGGCAAGTTGATGGAAAGTGTTCTGAGGGATGGTATTTACAATTATTTGGAGGTACAGGGATTGCTAGGGAGTAATCAGCATGGTTTTGTCAGGGGTAGATCATGCTTGACAAACCTGATTGAGTTTTTCGAGGGGGTTACAAAAAAGGTTGATGAAGGGAAAGCTGTGGATGTTGTCTATTTAGACTTTAGTAAAGCTTTTGACAAAGTTCCCCACAGGAGGTTAGGAAAAAAGGTGAAGGCATTAGGTATAAATGAGGAGGTAGTGAAATGGATTCAGCAATGGTTGGATGGGAGGTGTCAGAGAGTAGTGGTAGAAAATTGTTTGTCCAATTGGAGGCCAGTGACTAGTGGAGTTCCTCAGGGATCGGTCCTCGGTCCACTATTGTTTGTTATATATATTAACGAACTGGAAGTAGGGGTGGAGAATTGGATAAGCAAGTTTGCGGATGATACAAAGATTGGTGGTGTTGTGGACAGTGAGGAAGATTACCGTAGATTAAAAGGAGATTTAGGAAGGCTGGAGATGTGGGCTGAGAAATGGCTGATGGAATTTAATACAGATAAGTGTGAGGTGTTACATTTTGGAAAGGCAAATCTAAATAGGTCATATGCATTAAATGGTAGGCTATTGAGATGTGCAGAGCAACAAAGGGATTTAGGAGTTGTGGTAAATAGTACCCTCAAGGCTGATACTCAGGTAGATGGTGTGGAGAATAAGGCATTTGGAATGTTGGCCTTCATAAATCGGAGTATTGAATTCAAGAGTAGCGAGGTTATGATGAAATTGTACATGGCATTGGTGAGGCCAAATTTGGAGTACTGTGTACAGTTTTGGTCACCAAATTATAGGAAAGATATAAACAAAATAGAGAGAGTACAGAGAAGGTTCACGAGAATGTTGACAGGATTTCAGGGTCTGAGTTACAGGGAAAGGTTGTGCAGACTGGGGCTTTTTTCTCTGGAGCGTAGAAGATTGAGAGGGGACTTGCTAGAGGTGTTTAAGATTTTAAAAGGGACAGACAGAGTAAACGTGGATAGGCTTTTTCAATTAAGAGTGGGGGAGATTCAAACTAGAGGGCATGGTTTAAGATTGAAGGGGGAAAATTATAAGGGGAACATGAGGGGAAATTTCTTTACGCAAAGGGTGGTGGGGATGTGGAATGAGCTTCCGGCAGACGTGGTCGAGGCGGGATCATTGGTTACATTTAAGGAAAGACTAGATAGTTACATGGATAGGAGAGGACTGGAGGGGTATGGACCGGGTACTGGTCAGTGGGACTAGGAGGGTGGGGATTTGTTACGGCATGGACTAGTAGGGCCGAACTGGCCTGTTCTGTGCTGTAAGTGGTTATATGGTTATATGGTTTCTACAGGTATATTAATAGCCAAGGGGCAATAAGGGACGAAATTGTTCTCTTGAAGATCAGAGTGGTCAGGTAAAAAGAAATGGGAAAGTTCTTAAATGGGTTTATTGCATCTGCAAACAAACAGTGAGATCATGGAACTCATACAGATTAAAGAGGAGGAGGTTTTTTGCTGTCTTAAGGCAAATAAAGCAAGACAAATCCCCAGGAGAGCAGAGGACTGATACAGGGCACCAGTAACAAGGAGAACCTCCCTCCCTCTTCCTCCCTCCCCCCACCCTGTTCAGAATGAGAAGCAGAGAAGATCCTAAGGATGGTGACCATGGAGGCAGACCAGCGAGGGGCTTTGCGGGTGAAGGGAGCAAGCTATTGGCGACTTAGTGGGTGAGGAACCCGTACAGACTGCGGGCTGCTGGAAACTGGCTCATGAGAACCAGGATTCAAGAGGATGCTGAGGACAAGAAGGGCATCTGAAGTGCCCTGGGCGATGAAGGCTTCCTTATCATAACGGAGGTTTGGATCTGGGCTTGGGTTGCTGATGGAGTGTTGTGCAGCTAAAGAAACTGTGGGAGTGCTGGAGGCAAATCCACGGACACCTGGTGACTCTGGGGAACTCTCTTTTACTTCTCTTTCTCTGATTGTAAGGGACGTCAGGCAGTGGTATTGCTAATGGCCAATCTTTGTCTGCCTTATGGCAGACTAAAGGCTATTTTGTGTAATATTACATTTCTGTTTTATTACATGACAATAAATAGTATCTGATATGGACCAGATGCAGGTCAGTGGAATAAGGCAGAAAAAATAGGTTGGCATAGACTAGAAGGACCGAATGGCCTGTTTCTGTACTGTAGTGTTCTATGATTCTAATTTACTCCAGTTTGTAGTTTCGAAGCAATCCTGCAGCTCTATCATGGCTTCCTCTGGCCAGCTCCTGATCTCCCTGTGAAGTTGTGATCTCCCTGTAAACTAATTTGACTGGTTTTACCAGTGGTCTGTAAACAGGGATTAACAGGATGGATATCTGAGTATCCGTCCGAGCATCCAAGGCTGTGGAGGGGGGGGGGGGGGGGGGGCAGAGGACAACCTTGCATGCTCCAGGGACATTTGTGTCGACCAGATCTAAGATATTCTCTCCCTTCAAATAAATAGCCACGGCATTCTCTATGGTGAGAACAGAACTGGGCCCTGGAACACCACAGTATGACACAGGTAAGCATCTGGTATGGCCAAATCCACTTGCTAATGAGAGAAGCAATACATTACCTGCCTCTGGTGTCCAGGGTCTTTGCCTCGTTCAAGAACATTGGAAAAGAAAATGTAGAAACTTTCCTCAATGGGAAGGAAGAGGAATCTAGCCACCAATGATCCTAGATTATTCACTATGTCATAGATACCTACACAAAATAACGTGGTCAGTCACCGAAGTTAAAATTTATTGTCAGAGTACATACATGATATCACATACAACTCCAAGATTCTTTTTCTCATCTGGTTGAACTAGATTTTCAGCTACAACTTTCGAGGCTAGAATCAGCAATGGGAACAATCTGCATGATAATAAGACCTCAAGATGTAGAAACAGAAATTGGCTATTCAGTCCATCACGTGTATCCTGTCATTTAATCATGAGCTGATCCATTTTTACATTCAGCCTTCTCCCCATAAAATTTGATGCCCTGGCTAAAGAAGAATCTATCAATTTTTGTCTTAAATACATCCAATGCTCTGGCCTCCACAACTGCTTGTGACAACAAATTCCACAGATTAACAACTCTCTGGCTAAAAGAATTCCTTTGGATTCTTGTTCTAAGTGGATGTCCTTCAATCCTGAAGTGGTGCCCTCTTGTCCTAGACTCTCCCAGCGTGGGAAACAACCTTTCAACATTGGAAATGTTTTAGTGAGATCATCTTTCATTCCCTTAAATTCAAACGAATACAGGCCAAGAGCTGTCAAACACTCCTCATATGATAACCCTTGCATTGCTGGAATCATCCTAGTGAACCTCCTTTGAACCCTCTCCAATGTCAGCACATCATGATATAGCAACTGGAAGTGGAGGGAGACAGGAGTGGAAGAGAGTCTTGGTGGGTTGGGGCAGTAGTGTAAGAGGCAGATCAGTGCAAGTCTGGTTATTAGAGGAAGGGAAGTCACATTGCATCCAATGAAGATGTGGGAGGGTAGGGCGAGGCATGGAGCATGGCAAATGACCCAGAAAATTTTGGAATGATGCGAAGATCCTGCAAGAAATTGACTAAGCTATGACATTCAGTTTCCTATTGGGGACCAATTCTTTGATTATAGATTTCTTTCCATCACCACAGCTCCATGAAGCTGGGTGTATAACAATTCTGCACTGTTACTAAGGAGGCAACAGCCACATATAATCTGACCACTCAATGGGTTTCATCAGGGAATGTCTCCATTTTTTGTAGGATCTTCATATTATGTCCAAGCTTATTGAGTGTCATAGTTTTACAGTTTAGAAAGGGGCCCTTTAGAACATTCATAGAATCAGAGAAAATTAGTGCTTGCTGCACCATTCAATGGCTGACCAAGTGACTTCACTACCCTATTCCTACTTTTTCTGCAAACCCCTCAGTCGCTTTAGCCATAAAGGCCAAATCCAGATCCTTTTTGAATGCAGCAAAACCCCTGGTATCCAGAATTCAAGCAACCGACAGCCTCAAGCAACTGGCCAAAAGAGTGTCTTCTTATCCCTGCTTTATAAGTGTTGCCCCAGACAGAGGCTTTATTTGGAAAATTGGGAAGGTTAAATATTTATAATGTTACTGTCCGTCTTTCGGGCAGCTCTGTAGATGGAGAGGAACCTGCAGATGCAGCGACGGTTAAATGTTTTTAAAGAAAGTAACTGAAATTAAAGTAAAATGCTTTAAGGTTTATATATTCATACAAGTGAAGTTTGTTCTGTCCAAGAACAGAATAGTATTTTTTTGTCTTTTAAATGGTTTATTCTTAAATCAGGTGCATTGATTAGGCATTGTAAGATTAAGTCTCAAACAATACATTTATCTGGCATATCCTGTAGGGGCCGAATACCAGGGGTTTTACTGTATATCTAATGAACCGGCCTCACAACTTTTTGTGGTAGGGAGTTCCACAAGTTCACAACTCTCTGAATAAAGAACTGTCCCCTCGCATTCCTTCTAAATCCCATACCACTCATCTTATAGTTATGTCCTCTTGTCCTAGATTTTCCTACTCTCTGATACAAACTATCATTATTCACCTTTTCTGTGCCCTCATTATTTTTATAGACCTCAATGGATTCCACTCTCTACCTTTCAGTTTTGAAGAAAAAGAGCCCTAGTTTTCCATTATCTCACAATAACGCAACTAATAGCCTCTTAAAATATTGTTTTATACCTGCCTCCACCACTGTTGCTGGCAGCACATTCCATGCACCCACCACTTTCTGTGTGAAGAATGTACCTCTTACATTCCCCTGTACTTACTCCAAAGCACCTTAAAATTATGTCCCCTTGTGTTAGCCATTTCAGCCCTCGGAAAAACCTCTGGCCATCCATACAATCAATGCCTCTCATCATCTTGTACACCTCTAACAGATCACCCATCATCTTCCGCTGCTCCAAGGAGAAAAGAACAAGTTCATTCAACCCATTCTCATGAGGCATGCTCTCTAATCCAGACAGCAGGCTTGTAAATTTTCTCTGTGCCCTGTCTTTAGCATCCACATCCTTCCCATAGTGAGGTCACCAGAAATGAACACAATATTCCAAGTGGGGCCTAAATGGTCTTATATAGATGTTACTTAATTTCACGGATCTTGAACAAGATCCAAGCAACATCTCTAGATATTTGATCCTCTATTAGTTCCTGGTGACTGTTTGATGGCCAACAGTACCCACCCATCAAGATAACTATTCATTTTCAGTCCCTAATTTCCACACACACACACAATCATTCTCCAGCAACATTACTGTGATATCTTATTTGACATATTATAACCACGCCAAACTCTCTTCCAACTGTTCCCATCACACCTGCAACTCTGACCTCCCAGTCCTGGTCCTCCTTCAACCACGTCCCAGTTATGGCTGCAACATCGCATTGTTCTGTCCCTATCCATGCCCTAGGCTCTTCCACTTTCCCTGTCAGGCCTTTTGCATTAAAACTAAAACACGACAAAGTTTACCTGTCTTACCTTCACCATCCTGTTCTCCTTCAACATGTTTCCTTTGCTTTCTGTGCAATCCTTAACCTTTTCAGTCCCCGCCTCCCTCTTGGATACCTATACCTAATTTAAAGCCTCCTTGGTGAATCTAGAAAATCTTCTCTCAGATTATAATTATTGACACCCTTCCAGTTCAGGTGTAACCAGTTTCTCTTGTAGAAGTTACCCCTGCCCAGAAGAGATCCCAATAGGTTATAAATCCTGCATTGCCCACCATGTGTTCTATCCTCATATTCATACTCTCACTGGCATGTGGCACTGGTCGTAATCCAGAGGTTACCTCTGCAGCAAGACCACTTCACTAAAGTTCATATCTTTGATGTTCTCAGTATTCCGAATGATCCACTGTCTGTCCAGCTGCAACATTACTACCTTGATCTGGTCCGTCAGGAATGAAACACGGAAGTCAGCAGATGCTGTGATTGCCATAAAAACACACAGCAAATGCTGGATGAACTATGCCAGTATTGCACAGCCACAGGAGGTAAGGATATATTATCGATATTTTGGGCCTGAACCCCTCTTCAAGATGTAAGCAAAAAGCAGGTAAGCATCTGAATAAAGACTAGAGAAAGATGGAAAAATGGGAGGGGGAGGAGTCCAAACCAACAAACAAAAGGTGTTAAATGGATAGGATGTGTGAAGTGGTTTTGGCTCTGTGAAAGGAGAGAGGGAAAAGGGGAGAAAATGGACTAATTGGAGGAACTCAGTCCAACTGGATCGCATCAACATCAACCTCTCTGGTGCCTGTTAATTTTCACCCCCTTCTTTGATCCCCTGTCTCCATTCCCCAGCTTTGACTCTCTCTCTCTCCCTCTTCCCTTTTCCCTCTGTCTCCTTTCACTAGCCAAAATCAATTCTCACTTTCTTCTTACCTATTCAATTAACACCTTTTGTTTATGGGTCTGGACTCCTTCCCCCTCCCATTCTTCCACCTTTCTCTCTCAGTCTTTATTCAGGAGCTGCCTGCCTTTTGCTTATACCCCAAATTGTCGCTTAGCTATCTTTACCTCGTATGGACACTGTGAGACTGGCTGAGCTCCTCCAAACGTTACTGTGCGTGTTTTTTTTTTAACCAGTCCATCAAGAGTTGCAGCTGTACACACTACCTACAGAAGTAGTCATCAAGGAATACAAAAATAGATAAAAGTCTGCAGACGCTGTGATTGTAGTCAAAACACAAAAATGCTGGAGAATTCAGCCGGTCTTGCAACGTCCATAGGACTTGAAGATATGAAAAGATAAAGTCATATAGTTGTCAGGAACACTGGAATGTTCTTGACTTCTCACATCCTGCAGGAGGAGTACTGCGCGGACAAGGATGAGCAGGAAATTAGTCCTGTGGAAGGCGGAAAGGGTGGGAAGGGGTAGGGGTGGCTGATGGAAATGATGAAGGATGATGTGTTGAATGCGGAGGCTGGTGAGAATGAAAGGGGAGGACAAGTTTGCACTATGATGCTGTCGGAAAACACCTAATTTCATGATTGTTCAGGACAATAATTCTGATTCTAAAGTGGTATCCTATTCTTGTTCTTTTCGAGGGGATGAGGCGATGCAAGTAGTCCGGGTAAATACTCAAATTAGTTGCTGAAAAGAAATCCTGAGCTTAGTAACCAATGATCTCATTTCTGCAAGTTATATTGCCAGAGCAGTGCTGACCATAGCATTGGTAAAGCAGAGGTGCATTATCACAGCAATGCTCACTTATTAGTTCATCTTTAACACAAGATGTCTAAAATTGAACTGAATAAACAGAACATGTCAGAAAAACAACAAATACCTTGTTCTCCAAAATTTAACACATTGAGAAACGTCATGACATATCGTTCACCTGGAATAGAACCAGAAGATTAGTTAGGTCAAGGGGAGCTTAAATTTGATCAACCTCTGGTCGTTAAATCTATTCCAATTCAGCTCACACAGTTGACCATCAGAGAAATACAGTAAACCCCCCGGTATCCGGCACCTATGGAGATTGGTTGATGCTGGATGCAGATGTGAATTTGCGTGTTACATGGGGAGGGGGTGGGGGGGATATTTTAAACTTCCGTATTTTTTTACTCTTTTTTTTGCTGGTTGCTTGAATATCAGCTAACAGGGATTTTACTGTTGTGACAGATTTTGTTATATTTTATATTGTATATAGATATGTTTTAAAGGAGATAAATTGTGGCAGGTTTTTTTAGTGTAGGTCACATACAAACACTTAAAAACAGATCTCATTTAAAATGACAGAGTTCTGCTCAAGTCACACAGTCCAGGCTCCGGGTGCCTTTGTCGAATGCCTTTAAGGACTTCAAAAGTAGGTGTTAATTGGACATGCTGTGGAGTAATGAATTAGTGTTTTGGAAAGCAACAGATGAACAAACTCAGAAGATTAGGTCCGGTGCTGCAGTCTGAGTGCAGTTTGCTGTTCTAAGAGGGTCATGTGGTTTTACTCTGTGTATGTGGGAGAGAATTCAGTTCTACAGTTCAGCAGCAGCAGCTGGGACTGGAACAGGACAAGCTGGCAAACTTGTGGAAAAACTCTATTTTGAAGATGGGTTGTGAGTCAAAGCCCTTGTGGTCCATACAAGAGGAGAGAACTGGCTGCATAATTGAAATAAGGGAAACAAAAAGGAACTCTGTGGTGACCTGAAAGAAAGAGGTAACATCTGGAAAACCCTGATGGGGCAAGTTTCTTCGGCAAGACACTGAAGTGGCTGATCAGAAGGAATCTGTTGTGGGTGTCCAATGAGAACAAATGTCTCTCTGAAAACAGACAAGAACCTTCCTGAGCAGTAACCATTTATCCTTCAAGCTCCAAAGCCTGATTAAATTCATAAATGTTAAATTCTGTGCACAGTACAAGAATTGACTACAAAGAGTGAACTTGGAGAAGTGAAAAGTGAGATTGGACTGTAAATTTAAAAACTTTTCTTTTTTTTTAAATTTTTTATTTTTCACACCATAAATCACATTAGCCATGATACACACTTTTTCCTTTTCACACATATACAGTGACATTTTCTCCCCCCCGCCTCCCTCCTTCCAACCCACCCCCCCCCCCACCCCCATCTATTTAAGGTATACAATCTAGGATACATTAAACCAGTCCGACAATGTTGTCACTCAACAAAAAAAAATACCAGAAATTCTACTGAGTCCATTCTTTTCTTTCCTTCTCCTTCCATCATCTTAGGTAATGATTGTCCCCGGTAGGTTTTCACTATTGTATTTAATGTAAGGCTCCCATATTTGTTCGAATATTTCAATATTATTTCTTAAACTATATGTTATTTTTTCTAATGGAATACATTTATTCATTTCTATATACCATTGTTGTATTTTCAAATTATCTTCCAATTTCCAGGTTGACATAATACATTTTTTTGCTACTGCTAGAGCTATCTTAACAAATCTTTTTTGTGCATCCTCCAAATCAATTCCAAATTCTTTGTTTTTTATGTTACTTAGGAGAAAGATCTCTGGATTCTTTGGTATATTGTTTTCTGTTATTTTATTTAATATCTGGTTGAGATCTTCCCAAAATTTTTCTACTTTCTCACATGTCCAGATTGCATGAATTGTTGTTCCCATTTCTTTTTTACATCGAAAACATCTATCAGATACTGTTGGGTCCCATTTATTTAACTTTTGAGGTGTAATGTATAGTCTGTGTATCCAGTTATATTGTATCATACGTAACCTCGTATTTATTGTATTTCTCAACGTTCCAGAACATAATTTCTCCCATGTTTCCTTTTTTATCTTTATATTTAAATCTTGTTCCCATTTTTGCTTAGTTTTACCATTTGTTTCCTCATTCTCCTTTTCTTGCAGTTTAATATACATGTTTGTTACAAATTTTTTGATTATCATTGTGTCTGTAATCACATATTCAAAATTATTTCCCTCTGGTAACCTCAGACTGGTTCCCAATTTGTCCTTCAAGTAGGATTTCAGTTGGTAGTATGCCAACACTGTATCTTGAGTTATATTATATTTGTCCTTCATTTGTTCATAGGATAATAATTTATTTCCTGAAAAGCAATTTTCTATTCTTTTGATCCCTTTTTTCTCCCATTCACTAAAGGAAAGGTTATCTATTGTAAAAGGGATTAACTGATTTTGCGTCAGTAATAGTTTTGGTAATTTGTTTTATTCCTTTCTACATGAATCTTCTTCCAAATATTGAGCTGACGATGTAATACTGGAGAATTCCTACGTTGTACCAATTTTTCATCCCATTTATATAATGTGTGTTCAGGTATCTTTTCCCCTATTTTATCTAATTCTAATCTCGTCCAGTCTGGTTTTTCCCTTGTTTGATAAAAATCTGATAGGTATCTTAATTGTGCGGCTCTATAATAATTTTTAAAGTTTGGCAGTTGTAAGCCTCCTTGTTTATACCATTCTGTTAATTTATCTAGTGCTATCCTCGGTTTCCCCCCTCTCCATAAAAATTTCCTTATTATTTTCTTTAACTCCTTGAAGAATTTTTCTGTCAGTTGTATTGGCAATGTCTGAAATAAATATAATATCCTTGGAAAAATGTTCATTTTAATACAGTTTATCCTTCCTATTAGTGTTAGTGGTAAATCTTTCCAATGCTCTAAATCGTCTTGTAATTTTTTCATTAGTGGATAATAACTGAGTTTATATAGTTGGCCGAGATTTTTGTTTATTTGTACACCTAGGTATCTTATTGCCTGCATTTGCCATCTAAATGGAGATTCCTTCTTAAATTTTGAGAAATCCGCATTATTCATAGGCATTGCTTCACTTTTATTTACATTTATCTTGTAACCCGACACTTCTCCATATTCCTTCAATTTCTTATATAATTCTTTTATTGATAGTTCTGGTTCTGTTAAGTACACTATAACATTATCCGCAAATAGACTGATTTTGTATTCCTTGTCTTTTATTTTTATTCCTTTTATATTATTATCTATTCTTATCAATTCTGCTAGTGGTTCTATAGCTAACGCAAATAATAAAGGTGATAGTGGGCATCCCTGCCACGTTGACCTGCTTAAGTTAAATTGCTTTGATACATGTCCATTTATTGTCACTTTCGCTAACGGTCCCTTATATAATGCTTTAATCCAATTAATATACTTCTCCGGTAAACTGAATTTTTGCAATACTTTGAACAAATAATTCCATTCTACTCTGTCAAAGGCCTTCTCTGCGTCTAAAGCAACTGCTACTGTAGGTGCTTTATTTCCTTCTACGGCATGAATTAAGTTAATAAATTTACAAATATTGTCTGTTGTGCGTCTTTTTTTGATAAATCCAGTTTGGTCTAAATTTATCATTTTTGGTACATGCTCTGCTAATCTGTTTGCTAATAGTTTAGCTATTATCTTATAATCTGTGTTTAGTAAAGATATTGGTCTATATGACGCTGGTAAGAGTGGATCTTTCCCTTGCTTTAGTATTACTGTAATTATTGCTGTTTTACATGAATCTGGTAAGCTTTGTGTTTCATCAATCTGGTTAATTACATCCAGGAGGGGCGGAATTAATAAGTCTTTAAATGTTTTGTAGAATTCTATTGGAAATCTGTCCTCTCCTGGTGTCTTATTATTTGGTAATTTTTTTATTATCTCTATTATTTCTACTATTCCAAATGGTTCTGTTAATTTATTTTGTTCCTCTATTTGTAGTTTTGGTAGTTCAATTTTAGTCAGAAATTCATCTATTTTCCCTTCTTTCCCTTCGTTTTCAGTTCGGTATAATTGTTCATAAAATTCTCTAAAGTTTTCCTTAATTTCTTTTGGATTATATGTAATTTGGTTGTCTTTTTTCCTTGATGCCAATATCATTTTCTTAGCTTGTTCTGTCTTAAGCTGCCATGCTAGGATTTTGTGCGTTTTATCACCCAGTTCATAATATTTCTGTTTTGTCTTCATTATATTCTTCTCCACCTTATATGTTTGTAGTGTTTCATATTTTATTTTTTTTATCCGCCAATTCTCTTCTTTTAGTTGTATCTTCCTTCATTGCTAATTTTTTTTCTCTATTTACTATTTTCTTTTCCAACTGCTCTGTTTCCTGATTATAGTCCTTCTTCATCTTGGTTACATAACTTATTATTTGCCCTCTAATGAATGTTTTCATTGCATCCCATAGTATAAACTTATCTTCCACTGATTCCGTATTTATTTCAAAATACATTTTTATTTGTTTTTCAATAAATTCTCTAAAATCCTGCCTTTTAAGTAACATGGGGTTTAATCTCCATCTATACATTCTTGGAGGGATGTCCTCCAGCTTTACTGTCAATATTAAGGGTGAATGGTCCGATAGTATTGTAGCTTTATATTCTGTTTTTCTTACTCTATCTTGCATACTAGCTGATAACAAAAATAGGTCTATTCTTGAGTATGTTTTATGTCTAGCCGAGTAATATGAATATTCCTTTTCTTTTGGGTGTTGTTTCCTCCATATATCCAAAAGTTGCATTTCTTCCATTGATTTAATTATAAATTTGGTTACTTTGTTCTTTCTGTTAATTTTTTTCCCAGTTTTATCCATATTTGAATCCAAATTCAGGTTGAAATCCCCTCCTATTAATATGTTCCCTTGCGTATTTGCTACCTTCAAAAAGATATCTTGCATAAACTTTTGATCTTCTTCGTTAGGTGAGTATACATTGAGTAGATTCCAAAACTCCGAATATATCTGACATTTTATCATTACATATCTCCCTGCTGGATCTATTATTTCCTCTTCTATTTTAAATGGCACATTTTTACTAATTAATATAGCCACTCCTCTTGCTTTTGAATTATACGAAGCTGCTGTTACATGTCCTACCCAATCTCTCTTTAATTTCTTGTGTTCCAATTCAGTTAAGTGTGTTTCTTGCACAAATGCTATATCAATTTTTTCTTTTTTCAGTAAATTTACCAGTTTCTTCCTTTTAATTTGGTTATGTATTCCATTAATATTTAAAGTCATATAGTTCAACGTAGCCATTTTATACTTTGTTTATCTTCCCTTTCCGTTTTTCCATCATTACCTTTCCTTCTTATCCATTTCTGTTTTCTTGTTTTAAACCCTTTATAAGACAACATTCCTAAAACATCAAACATTTTCCTTATTGTCCTATTTAAAACTTCTTTAGCCCCAATCTCCCCTTCCCCTCCTGAGTTGTCCTTTATCCCTTGTCGGACAACTACATCTCCCCTCTCCATTTGGGTTTGCGAATTCACTCGCAAGCGTCAGCTGATTTTGCAGTTACCGCAACTCCTCCCCACCCAGCACCCCCAGAAAAGATTTCACTTTTCATATGTAACAAAGGTCACTCTTTTAGTTCCCTCCTTATTCCCTCTATTCCATTTCCTTCCCTTATTAATTCTTGTCTATACTATCTATATTTTCCTCTAAATACGGATACATTCACGTATGCACATTATAGATATACACACTTATACCTCTTTACCCACATACATATAAATCGTGGTCATTTTTACTCTCATTACACGTCTTCATCCCTCAGTCTATTTTGTAATTGTTCTGCAAATTTTCGTGCTTCTTCTGGATCCGAGAATAGTCTGTTTTGTTGTCCTGGAATAAATATTTTCAATACCGCTGGATGCTTTAGTATAAATTTATACCCTTTCTTCCATAAAATCGCCTTTGCTGTATTGAACTCCTTTCTCTTCTTTAGGAGTTCAAAACTTATATCTGGATAAATGAAGATTTTTTGCCCTTTGTACTCCAGTGGCTTGTTGCCCTCTCTTACTTTTTCCATTGCCTTCTCCAGTACCTTTTCTCTTGTAGTATATCTTAGGAATTTTACTAAAATAGATCTTGGTTTTTGTTGTGGTTGTGGTTTAAAGGCCAATGCTCTATGTGCCCTTTCTATTTCCATTTCTTGCTGTAGTTCTGGACATCCTAGGATCCTAGGGATCCAATCTTTTATAAACTCTCTCATATTCTTGCCTTCTTCATCTTCCTTAAGGCCCACTATCTTTATGTTATTTCTTCAGTTATAATTTTCCATTATATCTATTTTCTGAGCTAACAGTTCTTGTGTCTCTATAACTTTTTTATTAGATTCCTCTAATTTCTTTTTTAAGTCCTCTACCTTCATTTCTACTGCTACTGCCCGCTCTTCCATCTTGTCCATTTTCTTTCCCATTTCTGTTAAGGTCATATCTATTTTATTCATTTTCTCTTCTGCGTTGTTTATTCTTCTTCTTAAATCATTAAATTCCTGTGTTTGCCATTCTTTAAATGACTCCATGTATTCTTTAATAAGAGAAAGTATATCCTTTATCTTGCCTTTCTTTTCTTCTTCTATTTCACTGTACTCTCCCTCTTCCTCTTCTTCTTCCTCTGGGTTGGCCATCTGTGGTTTCTTTGTTGCCCCTTTCTTCTCTTCTTTCTTGTTTCCATTGTCTTCTGTGTTCTCTTCTTGCTGCAGGTGTTCTGCAGCTGTCGTTGCCGGCTGTGGAGATCGACTCCCCAGCTGGTCACCCCTCCCGTCGGTGTGTTTTTTTTCATGCACGGTTGCGCACTTTTACTCGGCTCAGCGAGCCATTTTTGTAGTCCATATTCTACCGACCTGAGGGAGCCGGTTTCTCTCTCCACCGCGGGCCTCTTCGAACAGGTAAGGCCTTCTCCTTCTTCCTCCGTTGTCTTCTCTTCCTCTCTTCTTACCGTTGCTTTCGATTTTTCTTTTTTTGTCGCCATCTTCTTTCCACCTTTATACTCACTTTTCTTTAACTTTTATTTCTGTGCCTTTGTGTTTTCCTTTGCTTTTTCCGACTTTTCTGGAGAGGGCTGGAGTTCACCGTCCGGCCACTACTCCATCACGTGACTCCCCCAATTTAAAAACTTTTCTGAACTTACACACACACATTACATACATGTGCTTTAGAATTATAAGTTAATAGTAATAAGTTAAAGTTTGGTCTGTTTTCATGTTTAAAGATAATTAAAAGCAACTTTTAAGTAACCATTTGTCTTGGTGAATTTCTATTGCTGCCGGGTTTTGGGGTCCTCTGGGCTCATAACACTGTACTTTGGCAATTATAAATATTAGGTACACAGATAAGGATAGAATTCAAATATTCCCTCTCTCACACAAGGCAACATCATGACATTATTGATATAAAATATGGAGAGATAAATTCAACAGACCTTTTATTAAAAAAATACTCTTTCAGGATTACACTTTGTTCAGGCTGATATGTATTGACCATTCCTAATAACCCTCAAGAAGATGGTTGATCAGCTGCCTGCTTGAACTTTTGCTTGCTGAAGGTGTTCCCACAACACTATAAGGGGAACCAATAACCTTTGCAGATTTCTACAGATATGTTGTAGAAGGTATACTGACCAGTTACATCACAGTCTGGTATGAGGACACCAATACCCTTGAGCATCAAACCCTGCAAAAGGTAGTAGACACAGCCCAGGACATCAAAGGCAAAACCCTCCCCACCATCGAGAAGATCTGCAGGGAACATAAGAAATAGGAGCAGGAGTAGGCCATCAAACCCATCCAAGCCTGCTCTGCCATTCAATAAGATCTCGGCTGATCTGATCATTGATTCAACTCCACCTACCTGCCTTTTCCCCGTATCCCTTAATTCCTTTTTTATGTAAAAATCTATCTAACTGAACATTAAATGGCCTCAACTGCTTCCCTGGGTAGAGAATTCCACAGATTCACTATTCTCTGGGAAAAACAGCCATCGGAGAGCAGCAGCAATCATCAAGGATCCACATCACCCAGGGCATGCTCTGTTCTCGCTATTTCCATCAGGAGATGCCACAAGACTCACACCACCAGGTGTGAGTCACACCTACTACCTCTCCACCATTAGACTCAACAACAAACTCAATCAGAGACTCATTTAAGGACTCTTACTTTTGCTCTTTATTAATTTTTTATTCTCTCTGTATTTTGCAGTTTATTTACATTTCTTTATTTGTTTACATGTGTATGTTGAGTACTTTTTTTTGTACTTAATAATAAGTGGTAATTCTGCCTCGCCCGCAGGAAAAAGAATCTCAGGGTTGTGTGATGTCATGTATGTACTGTGGTAATAAATCTGAAATATCCTGGTGAACAGGATTGCTTGAGCTGTTGGGAGGGTTTAAACTAATTTGGCAGGGGGATGGGAACCAGAATGAGAGGGCAGATGAAAATACAGTGTAGTGAGATTGTGAGGAAGGTAGGCACTCAACTGGAAAAAATTGCAAGTGTTAGATTAAAGATTCAACTTGGGGTATTTTGGAAACAAAATTGAAAAGGGTGATGAATACAGCACTGAAGGACTTATATTTAAATACCCACAGTATAAGAAATAAGGGTGATGATCTAGTAGCCTAGCTGGAAGTTGGCAGGTACAACTTTGTGGACATCACTGAATTGTGATGAAAAGATTATCACAGCTGGGAACTAAACATCCAAGGATACACAGTTTATCAGAAGCAGAGAATGAAGGTGGGGCTGTTTAAGGATAAAGGAGGCAACATGGGCCTGGAGGCAAAGGAGATTGGGAGGTTCTAAATTAATACTTTATTCCAGTAGTCACCAGAGAAAAAGACCTTGGTCAGGGTGTCAGAATAGAACGGCTTGTAAAAAGGATGTTGAGATTAGGGAAGAGGAAGTGTTGGATCTTCTTAAAAACATTAAAATTGATAAGTTTCTGGGGCCGGATGTGATATACCCCAGGTTGCTGTGGGAAGAAATAGCTGGGGCATTGGCTATGATCTCTGAGTTTTCCTTGCCACAGGGGAGTTGCTGGAAGATTGGAGAATGGCAAATGTAGTCCCCTTGTTTAAAAAAAATAATGGGGAGAATCCTGGGAATTATAGACCAGAGAGTCTTATGTCAATGGTATGCAAACTATTAGAGAGGATGCTTAAGGATGGGATTTATGAGCATTTGGAGAAATACAGTTTACTCTGGGATAGTCGGCATGGCTTTGTGAATCATTTCTTTTTCAAAATTGTTTATAGATGGTAGCTTAATGTCTTTTGAACAATTATCCAATAAATATAAGTCACATATTTTTACATACTTCCAAATTAGAAATTTTCTAAATACTTTACTGTCTAACTTTCAAACATTGTACCAACCAAATTTGGTTGATACTTTATTTTCCATTGGAACCCTTCTCATCAAGTTAGTAAGATTCCAATCAAATTCTAATGACAAAATTAAAAGGGCCTTGCAAAAGGAACTTCAGTTACATCTTCCAGAGGAACCATGGGAGAAGATTTTTGAATTGGTTGATACCTTTTCAGTATTTGGTCGTCATGTTTGATTCCGTTTAAAGTGTTACACAAGGCTCATATGTCGAAAAACAAATTGGCCTCTATTTTTCCTAATGCTAGTCCTATTTGTGATAGATGTAAATCAGAAATGGCTTCCCCAACTCATATGTTTTGGTCATGCTCTATGTTGGAGAGGTAGTGGTTGGATATTTTTAAGACTTTGTCAGCTATATAGGGTATTAGTTTGCAACCTAACCCATTGACTGCTCTGTTTGGAATTATAGATCCAGAAGTGGGACGAGTTCCCATTTCCACACATCGGATTATAGCCTTTTCTACATTGTTGGGTAGGAGAGCTATTTTATTTAAATGGAAAGATTCTAATCCACCAACTTTGACTCAATGGTTCTCTCAAATTATGTCATGTTTAAGTTTAGAAAAAGTTAGAAGTTGTACATTTGATACTTCTGTTAAATTTGAAGAGACTTGGAAGTCACATGATACTGTGAAGTTGGGAGGACATGCCCTAAAGAGCTCCCATTAAAAAGCAACTGGATTCTTGGAAGACCACAGTCAGTACGAATTTGAAGCAACGCCTCCTCCTCACTGACAATCCTCACAGGCACACCTCAAGGATGTATACTTAAGCTCTAATCACTCTAAGCCCATAACTGTGTGGCCAGGCACAATTTGAATGTCATCTACAAATTTTCCAATGACACCACGGTTGTCCGCAGAATCACAGATGGCAATGAGGAAGGAGCTGATTATAGACTTCAGGAGGAGAAAATCAGTCCTCATTGAGGGGTCAGCAGTGGACAGAGTCAAGAATTTCAAATTCCTGGGTGTCAACATCTCTGAAGACAAAGGCGGCTCGCCAGCAGCTATACATTGTGAGGAGTTTGAGGAGATTGGTTATGTCACCAAAGACTCTTGCAAATTTCTACAGGTGTATCGTGGAGAGTTGTCTGACTGGTGGCATCACTGTCAGGCAGGGAGATGCGCATCCACAGGACAGGAAATGACGACAGTAAGTTGTGAACTCAGCCAGTGCCATCATAAGTTTTCACTCCATCGAGGACATCTACAAGAGGCAGTGTCTTAAGAAAGCAGTCTCTATCCTCACCGTCTCTCACCACCCAGGCCATGCCCTCTTCACACTGCAACCATCTGGCAGGAGGTACAGGAGCCTGAAGACAAACACCCAATCCTACAAAATCAGCTTCTTTCCATCTGCCATCAGATTTTTGAATGGACAATGAACCACTGACATTACTTCATTTTCTCTCTTTTTTTCTTAAATGTAACGGTGTAGAGGCCATGTAGTGGGCCGAGTGGGCGCACAGCACGGTATTGCGAACTGTCACCTGTGCGGTTCTACAGCGGGCATCTGAAGCCATAGGACAGACAGCTGGGTATTCAGCCATTTACAGCGCGGTGCTGCGTGCCGAGTAATGGCACGTTGGTTTGCTGAGTCTCCTGCTGGAAGGCACAGGACTCTCACTGTGCTTAATTTAAACCTGCCGGTCCTGTGGATCGGCGGCAAACTCATAATGATGTCCCACCCCGTCCCGTGAAGCCCGGAATGTGAGGTATATAAAAGAAGCCTGTAAAGTCTAAATAAAACAGTCTTGTGTTGACTAACCTGGTGTATGTGTATTGCTTTAGTAGCTGTACCGAAGTAGCCGTTACAATAGGTGATCCCAACTGCAAGATTCAGCCGTAGCTTGAATCTACAGTTATCACGGGCACAACTACTGCAGCGGCGGCAGTTAATGCGGTGGGACTTCCCTCCTTTCTGGACCCATCAACCTCAGGTATGGCTTAATCAGACTGAAACCCAGTTTCAACTTCATGGCATAATGGCAGAGGACACGAAATTCTGGAACATCGTAGGTGCATTAGACACTGCTACAGCAGCTAAAGTAAGTTAATTTATTGCTAATCACCCAGTGGACAACCAGTACACCAGGTTCTGCCAATTTCTCCTGGACACACTAGAATTGACTAGACATGAGCGCGGCATGCAGCTTTTAAATATGGAGGGCCTGGGTGACAGGAAATCATCCAATCTAATGAATGAGATGTTCGCATTAGCGGATAGTCATTCTCATTGCTTACTTTTTGAGACTATTCCTGACCAGACTCCCGGGTCGTGACACAATACCAATTGCTAACATGGATTTCCGCCATCCCCATGATGTGGCCCAGGCGAATGACAGGCTCTACTGTACTCCAACACAAGAGTCTGCTCACATACAGCCTGTTTTCACAGCAGTTACATCTCCCGTGGCCTACAAACCTCCTTTGTCTGTGGTTCAGACAAAGGAAGAACGTGCTAAAAGGCAGCGAGAATGGTGCTTTTACCATCACCATTGGGGGAAAAATGCCTATAGATGTGTCCCGCCATGTAGCTATTACAGAAAAAAGTCGGGAAACGAAAAAGCCAGCTGCCAGTAGTGGCCTCGGCAGCTGGCACAAGTACGGGCCTACTGTATCTTCAAGAAAATGATGAAGCAATTTACAAACCTAAACAAGGTTGGGAAAAAGATTTAAAAATACAAATAAAGAATGAAACATAGGAGGAACTATGCAACTATGCATAGGAAGCATGTGTTGACTAACTTGTGTATTGCTTTAGTAGCTCTACCGAAGTGGCCGCTACAAGATTGCAATTTTGCACCCATAATGCTTTGGCAAAACAATAAATTTTGTGACATGCTCATAACAATAAATTCTGATTCTTCTTCTGATTATTTTACCCAATCCATCACATTTCCACTAATTTTTGCAAGAGCATATGACCTCTCCCTTAACCTATGTCCTCCAGTTCTTGCCTTACGCAACCTCAATGGAAAAATCCTGTTTTCATTTACCATTATCTGTACCCTGCATAATTTTGCATACCTCTATCAAATCTCCCCTCATTCTCTGATACTTCAGGGAATAAAGTCCTAACTTAGTCAACCTTTCCCTATAACTCAGGGCCTCATCCCAATAACATTCTTTGAAATTTTCCCTTATTGATATCATTCCTGTAGTTAGGTGACCAATACTCCAAATGTGACCTCACCAATGTCTTATACATCATCACAATATCCCAACTCCTATACTAAATACTTTGATTTGTGAAGGCCTATGTGCCAAAAGCTCCTTTTACGACCATATCTACCTGTGATTCCACTTTCAGGGAATGATCTATTTGTATTCCCAGATTGCACTCTGTGGTGCCCTACCATTTACCGTGCATGTCTTACTTTAGTTTATACTTCCAAAGTGTACCATCTCACACTTGTCTGCAATAAATGGCATCTGCTATTTTGCAGTCAGCTGATTCAGATCCTGTTTCAAGCTTTGAATACCTTCCTCTCTGTCTGCTACACCCCCAACCCTACTGTCATCTACAAATTTGCTAATCTAGTTTACCATATTACCACCCAGATCATTGATGATGACAAACAACAGACTCAGCACTAATGTGTGAAGCATACCACACATCACAGGCCTCCAGTCAGTAAGGCAATCGTCCACTACCACTCCCTGGCTTCTACTACAAAGACAAAGTCTAATCCAATTTATGACTTCATCCTGAATACCAAGCAACAGACCTTCTTAAATAAACTCCCATGCAGGACCTGTCCGAGGCCTCACTGAAGTCCATTGCCTTTCCTTCTTCAACTTTGTTGGGAAATACCTCCAAAATGTCTACAAGATTGGTTGGGCATTATTTACCACACACAAAGCCATGATGACTATCCCAAATCAGTCCCTGACCAGCTAAATACTTACATACTCCATCTCTCAGCATAGTTTCCATAACTTACCAATGTCAGGCTCACTGGCCTATAATTTCAGTATTATTCTTGGAAAAACAACCACCTGAAGAAACACACAAAGATCAGCGTGTACAGAGCCTTTGTCATACCCACACTCCTGTTCGGCTCCAAATCGTGGGTCCTCTACCGGCATCACCTACAGCTCCTAGAACGCTTCC
Organism: Narcine bancroftii; assembly: GCF_036971445.1. Taxonomy (NCBI): domain Eukaryota; kingdom Metazoa; phylum Chordata; class Chondrichthyes; order Torpediniformes; family Narcinidae; genus Narcine; species Narcine bancroftii. The sequence continues at coordinate 162,224,655 of NC_091473.1, read as the reverse complement.
ATCAGTGCTGTCTCCGCTCCATCCTCAACATTAATTGGAGTGACTTCATCACCAACATCGAAGTACTCGAGCTGGCAGAGTCTGCAAGCATCGAATCCACGCTGCTGAAGACCCAACTGCGCTGGGTGGGTCACGTCTCCAGAATGGAGGACCATCGCCCTCCCAAGATCGTGTTATATGGCAAGCTCTCCACTGGCCACCGAGACAGAGGTGCACCAAAGAAGAGGTACAAGGACTGCTTAAGGAAATCTCTTGGTGCCTGCCACATTGACCACTGCCAGTGGGCTGATATCGCTTCCAACCGTGCATCTTGGCGCCTCACAGTTCGGTGGGCAGCAACCTCCTTTGAAGAAGACCGCAGAGCCCACCTCACTGACGAAAGACAAAGGAGGTAAAACCCAACACCCAACCCCAACCAACCAATTTTCCCTTGCAACCGCTGCAACCGTGCCTGCCTGTCCCACATCGGACTTGTCAGTCACCAACGAGCCTGCAGCAGACGTGGACATACCCCTCCATAAATCTTCGTCCGCGAAGCCAAGCCAAAGAAGAAAGAAGAGATTCTTGGAGTATTTCTTAAACAACAGAACAACACAAGCTATCCTCCAATCCCCCAGCATCTCATTCATAAGCTGCTTTCAGGTGGAATCGCCCGGAGAATGCAGCTCCGGAGCAGGCTGCGGGTGTCTGCGAAGGGACGTTCAGGTGGCAGTGCTGAAGGAGGTGTTCTTGAAAGGACTGAAGCGGGGAGAGGGGCCACAGAGCAAAAGCCAGCTTTCCGGTCAGGGGCAGCCGACTGACAGTTTTAAGCGTCTGGAGCGTTGCGTTAATTTTTACTTGATGTTGTGATTTGAAAGAAAGCATTTACACTCCCATTTTTAAATGTATTGATAATGCTGAAAATTTGCTAGCCTTTAAACTTGTAGAGATTCTCTCCTAGCCATGATCACTATTGTTGTAAGTCTGAACTGCATTAGTAGTGACCTTGTACGATACATCAACTTTCCTACAATCCACGCTCCCATTTCGAGTATGCTCCTTCACAACGACTAACGCTGGCATGTGCAATGATATTAGTCTTGAGAGTTACAGCCATGGACTGCTCTGTTTGGTTCACACTGGTTTCATGTCTCCCTGCTGCCTGACAGCCCCCTCCTTACTGCCTGACAGCCCCCCGGCGCAGGAATGCGGGGCTGGAGTGGTTTTCTGCCAATCAGCCAATGCTCCACCCATTCTAGCATCTTTCCTGTAATTCCATGGGCTCTCATTTTGCTAAGCAGCCTCATTTCCACCACCTTGCCAAAGGCTTTTTGAAAGTCCAAATATACAACATCGACAGCCTCTCCTTTGCCTAGCCTGCTTACGGTTTCAAAAAATTTCAGAGGTTGTTCAGACAAGATTTTCCCTTATGGAAACTGCCGGACCAAGCAGCCACACAGCTGGCCAGGCAGAATCGCTGCACCGAGCAGCCGGCACAGAATGGTGTGGGTGACTTTTCTTTGCACAGGAGAAGCCCGCATTTACAGACTCGCATAGGCTAACGGTGCCTATTACTTCCCTGCTGGCATGTTGCGAGAGAGACAATGATTCTGCAGTGCGCTAACTTCACTCCCCTTTGTGAGGTGCGCTGACATCACTCCCCTTTACGAAGCGCGCTGACATAACTAACCTTTGTGAGGCGCACTGACATCACTCCCCTTTACGAAGCGCGCTGACATCATTGCCCTTTACGAAGCATGCTGACATCACTCCCCTTTGTGAAGCGCGCTGAGATCACTCCTCTTTATGAAGCATGCTGACATCACTCCCCTTTATGAAGCGCGCCAACATCACTCCCCATTATGAAGCGCGCTGAGATCACTCCCCTTTATGAAGCACACTGACATCACTCCCCATTGTGAAGCGCGCTGAGATCACTCCCCTTTATGAAGCACGCTGACATCACTCCCATTTGTGAGGCACACTGACATCACTCCCCTTTATGAAGCACGCCGACATCACTCCCATTTGTGAGGCGTGCTGACATCACTCCCCTTTGTGAGATGTGCTGACATCACTCCCCTTTGTGAGATGTGCTGACATCACTCCCCTTTGTGAGGCGCGCTGACATCACTCCCCTTTGTGAGGCGCGCTGACATCACTCCCCTTTATGAAGCGGGCTGACATTACTCCCCTTTGTGCAGCGCGCTGACATCACTCCCCTTTATGAAGCACGCCAACATCACTCCCCTTTATGAAGCACGCCGACATCACTCCCCTTTAGGAAGTGTGCTGACATCACTCCCCTTTGTGAGATGCGCTGACATCACTCCCCTTTGTGAGGCGCGCTGACATCACTCCCCTTTATGAAGTGGGCTGACATCACTCCCCTTTGTGCAGCGAGCTGACATCACTCCCCTTTATGAAGCACGCTGACATCACTCCCATTTGTGAGGCGCGCTGACATCACTTCCCTTTATGAAGCGCGTGATTGTTTAAAATTAAAAGCAGTTGGTAGTTGACTCTTCTCTGGTAAGCTGTGCTCTGCAGTTAGTACCACGAAAGAAACCATGCAGATTTTGGCCTAGCTTATCATGCACCTCCAAGTACTCTGTAACCTCATCCTTAACAATCAGCTCCAACAACTTCCCAACCACCTAACAGGTCTATAATTTCCTTTTTGCTCCCTCCATCCCTTTTTAAACAGTGGTGTGACCGTTGTAATTTTCCAGTCCTCTAGAACTATTCCAAAATCTATTGATTCTTAGATCTTTACTAATGCCTCCACAATCTCTATCGCTTCTTCTTTCAGAATCAATGGTTCCCAAACTTTACATATGCCTACCCTGAGAGTCAGACCAACTCTGACCATATTGCCAAATACCTTTAATCTCTCCCTGAAACAGGCCGCAGTGCCCACTTGCTTCCTGAAGGTCACCATCATACTGGTACCAAAGAAAAGCAGAGAAAATTGCCAAAATGACCATCAACCTGTGGCTCTGACATCCACCATCCTGAAAACTACGACACTGGCCATGACACACAGCATCTCTAGCCTACCAGCCAGCCTTGACCCTCCTCAAACTGCATAACTTACAAATGGAACCACAGCAGACACCATCTGCCTGGCTCTCCACTTGGATGCCAAGGACACCCATGTTAGGCCCCAACTCCACCTTCAATGTCTATATGCCTTTTTACACAGGAAACTCACTCAATTGCCGTGTGAACAACCCGTCTTTAAGGGTAGCTCAGGTCATTCACACTGGCTTCCCAGATCAAAAGGAGGCAAGACCTGAAGCATTACAGCATCAGCATCCTGTGTGTTGTAGCATAACAGCACCAGCATCTTGTGTGAACCCTTTTAGACAGAAGCCGCTGCGCAACACATCAGCTCTGATATTACCTACCTTGGTAGTTTCAGACATGGGATGAAAATGACCTCTCCATCCCATCTTCATTCTGATATACAGGTAGGTGAAGTTGTTAAAAGGCAATTCCTGTCTTTTAATGGCTGTATAAAAGGGGCTATTGTCTCCAGCAAACCTATTCCCAAACTTTAGGATCTCCTCCACTACTGGATCCTAGACTTCACGTCTAACAGACCACAACCAGGGTAGATGGGTAACACCTATGATCACATTCAACACCAGTGTATTCAAGCACGTGTATTCAGCCTCCAACTGTATTCCCTCTACACCAGCCCTTCTCAACATGCGCACCCCCCCCCCCACCTCTTCCTGGGGCCACAGCACATTCAAGTAAAAGCCTTATTTTCTTTTCATCTCATGTAGCATGAATATATTTTATGTTTTTTTAAATGTAGTCGATAGGAGAGAAATATGGAAGAAACCGAAACTTGACTGCTTCGCAGGGTAGGGGGCCCATAAACTTTGAGCAGAGTTCTTGGGAGGGACCATAGCCAAAAAAAAAATTGAGAATGACTGCTCTACACCCACAACTGCATTGTTAAGAACCATTCCAACTCGATCTTCTAAATTCGCCTCAAGCAAAAAAGTAATGGAGTGGATATCATTTAACTGAGAACAAAATAAAGATTGAAAATACTAGTGCCATTGTGCCAAAATACCAGCCTCTCTCTCAATGACAATAAATGGTTGGCGTAGCAGTTAGTCCAATACCTTTACAGCGCCAGCAATCAGGACTGGACTGGGGTTCGAATCCTGTGCTGTCTGTAAGGAGTTTGCATGTTTTTCCCATGTCTGCATGGGTTTTCTCCAGGGGTTCTGGTTTCCTCCCACTTTTCAAAATGGTCCAGGGGGGGTTTAGGTTAATTGGGCAGCACGGACTCGTGGGCCAAAATGGCCTGTTACTGTGCTGTATATCTAAATTTTTTTTAATTTAAAAATAAAATTTAATAAAGCAAAAAGATGGTCACTTCCCACATCGCTGTTCACATTGATGAAGTTGAATGAGAAGATAACTTCAAACTCTTTGGAATAAATATCAATATCCTGACCTGGAATAAGCACATTAATATAATTGTTAAGAAAGTTCACTTATACCTCACCTTTCTTAAAAGACTGAGGAAGTTTGGCCTGACCTTTCATCCCTCAATGCCATTGAAAGTGTACTTGATGGTTGCATCACAGTGTGGAATTGGAACTGCCCAAAATTGGAAGAAGGTTGTGAAAGCTGCTCACAACATATCACAAACTTCCCTCCCCTCCATGGACATCTCTTGCTGCTGAGGAAAAGCATCCATCACACCCTGGGCCACACCCACATTTTCCCCTCCTCTCATGAAGGAGAAGACTCAAGAGGGCAAAATTGTGTGCCAACAGGCTTAAGATAGTTTCCTCATGCAGCCATCAGGCTCCTAAATGAAACCCATCACACTTCCATCAAGCTGCTCCTGTGCAGTATTAATTGATCCTTCTTTTCATTGCAACTTAATACTCTAAATTAAGTTCTTCACACAGCTCTTTGAATGAATATTTTAGACAGCTTGCAATGGAAACCTACTCTCTGAACTAGGGGTAATTTGTATTGCCCATGTTCTTAAAACCTGTGTGAAATCATTGCTGGATTTTTTTCCAGACATTTTCAACTTCTCTCAACAGCAGTTTGAGGTTCCCACCTGCTTCAAAAGGACATCCATTATCCAGTGCCCAAGAGCAAGGTGACCTGCCTCAATGCCTATCAGCAAGTAGCACAGACCTCTACCGTGATTAAGTGTTTTCAGAGTGAATCAGCTCCTGTCTCAGGAAGGATTCAAGACCATATTTAACGACCTGGCACGAAGCGGTGTTCGGGCCTTCAGTTCATGCATAGTCGCAACAGGTCAACGGCAGATGCCATCTCACTGGCCCTCCACTCTGCATGAGACCACCTGGACCATAGGAACACCTACGTCAGGCTGTTCATTGTCTATAGCTCGCTGTTCAACACCATCAGACCAGCAAAACTCCTGACCATGCTAAAGAACCTGGGACTTTGTCCAACTCTCTGTCACTGGATCCTTGACTTCCTTATTAGCAGATCCAAATCAGTGCAGGTGATGTGTTTTCTGAGGGGTGGAATGTTGTGTGTCAAGGAAGCATGGAATGTCTGCCTATCTGGAATGTGTGTTTTGCGGGTGGTCATGTTCTCCCCATCTGAAACTTAATCAGAAGTCACATCACCTGCCAGACAAGGTTGGACTCAGGCCACCCATTAGTGCACACCTCACTGTTGGCTAATTTAAATCATCTAGGATTATCATTGGGTTAGCAGCACAGATTAGCACTGTATTTAGCACCAGCACAGAGCACATTCGCTCTCTCTACTTCATAGTCCAAGCCCCGAACATCGCTCTATGCCACTGTGGAAGTCATTGGAAGGGTCGTGAGTAAGGTGTGCACTGAACTGAAGCTGAGCCATAGAATTGCAATAAATCAATAGTTGCAGTAGAGTTAATCAGGGAATCGGGAGTGTGTGTAGGAGTCCCTGTTTATAGTGTGTGAGCGGGGTCGAATATAGTTTTCTGTTGTCAGGCTCCATCTGACGTCAGAGGTGAGATGTGTATCGTCACTTACGTGAATTAATAATTGAGTATCGTTTAACGTTCTCCCGTTTGTTTCCCCGTGTGTTAATAAAAGTTACGTGTGATTGTAACACATGTCCAGACTCGTCTCTCAGTGAACCCACCGAACATGATACTCTTCTCAACACAACACCCATGAGTTCCAGGCTTATCTTCATTAATAGTGACTAACATAGTGCCTTAATTTAAAATAAGACTGCAATGACGAGCCAGGGAGCTACAGGCTAGTGAGCTTAACGCCAGTCATGGTCAAGTTGCAGGACGGGATTGTGAGTGCCAGGATCTACTTGCATTTGGAAAGGCAAGGACTACTTAGGGATAGTCAGCATGGTTTTCTGCATCAGAAATAGTGTCTCACGAATTTGAATGAGTTTTTATTGTGACCAAGATTGATGAGGGCCTTGTCCACGTGGATAAGTTGATCCAGAAGATTAGAATCTAGGATGAGCTGGCCAATTGGATAGAGAATTGGCTTGATGGTAGGAAACAGAAGGTGGTTCACTGTTATTTGTCATCTAAATTAGCAACTTCAATGACAATGTAATCAGCATGGTAAATAAGTCTGCAGATGACACTAAAATTGGTGGTACATTGAATAGTGTAGATTTACAATTACCACAAGATCTTGGGACTTTTCTCCCTGGAACAGTTTTCCATTTCTTTGATTTTCATACTGAATGTAAAGATTTTTGGGTCAATTACAACAGTGCATCTACTATCTCTAGAGACACATCTTTTAGAATCCTGGGATATAAATGTCCAGGTCCTGGGGACTTAACAGCCTATAGCCCCATTAATTTACCCATTACTAATTCTCCAGAGATTGTACTTAATCCCCCTACCCCCCCCCCCAGATATTTTCAGGTATTTATGTGATGATCACAATACAGGAAAATCCCCGTTATCCGTAATTCAAGCAATCAGCAGCCTCGAGCAACTGGCAAAATACCATAATAGCAGAAATTAAATAGGTAAAAAATACAAACGTTCAGAAATGGCACCCCCAGCATTCAGTTCGCCAATCCTGCAACATGCAATCTCAAGTAACTGGAAAATTCACTTATCCAGCATCTACCAAACTTCATAGGTGCCAGATTCTGAGACTTTCAAATGTAAAGAATGATGCAAAATACATTTAATTCCTCTGCAATTTCTCATAACTACTTTCCAAGGCTCGGGTTTCTGAGGAGAGTTTCAATCTATTTCAATCCTGTCCCAACTTATTTGTACCTTCTGTTAGGATCTGTTTGAGCAAAGATTGCTTGCAAAAAGTCCAAGTCAGTTTGGCCAGTCGTAGATCAATACCATGCTGAAAATAAAAAGGAAAATTGTAAAACACAAAAGTCTGCTGACACCGCGATTGAAGTAAAAACACAATGCTGAAAAACAAGTCAAACAGTGAACTTTATGTAACAGAGATCAAGATTCATAAACAACGTTTTGGGTTTGAATCCTTTATCAAGGTATGAACAAAATGAAGACAGGCACCTGAATAAAATGGAGAGGGGAGAAGCACAGACCCACAGGCAGGAGATAAGAGGTGGATTAGGGAGGGAAGGCACACCAGCAATCAGGAGTGGGGGGGGGGGGGGGGGTGGCTCTGTGAAGAGGGAAGGGGTGGAAAACAGTAAGAAAGAAGAGAGGGATGGGCAGGAATCAATGACAGGGATCTCCCAATGGCTAACCATTTTAATTCTGTCTCCCACTCCCGCGCTGATATATCTGTTCATAGCCTCGTGTACTGTCAAGCCAAGACCACACACAAAGGTGAAGAGCAACATCTAATATTCTTCCTTGGCAATAACATAGACTTCTCCGGATTATGAAAGCCTATTCATTTTTCTCCCTCTCTTCCCCCATCTCTCATCTTCTTTCCTCCAGCTCTCCATCCACTTCCCTTCCTGATTACAGAGATATTGCCCTTCCCCGTTTGCCCGTGGGGGTGCGCTCCCTCCTTCATCCACTATTACCTTCTGCCTGTGGGCCTGTATTCCTCCCACCCACCATTTTGTTTGAGCGCCTGCCTACATTTTATTCATACCTTGATGAAGGGCTCAAGCCCAAAACATGGTTATGTATCTTTATATTTGCTCTATCAAGTACATTGTTTGACCTGCTGAGTTTTTCCAGCATTGTTTTTACTTTATGTAAAACATCAAAACTGCTCACAAGTAAATCGGATCTGCAGCACAAACATTATTTCTCACTGATGAGATGCAAATGTTAAAATCCATTAGTGACAATAAAATATCCCTCAGTGTCAATGAAACATTGAATTCTTTTTTACAATTAGTAGGATCCACAATTTCATTCAGTCTAACTGTGCCATGTTAAACACTAGAAAGGCACAGTTTTACAGCATGGAAATAGACCCTTTGGCCCATTGTTTCTGACTCAAGCTAGATCCTGTGTTTGGCCCACATCCCTCTGAACCCTTCCTATCTGCGGATCTGTTTAAATGTTGCCCTTACCACTTCCTCTAGCAGCTCCTTCCACATACCACCAACCTCTGTGCAAAAGTCCCTTTTAAATTTTTCCCCTCTCACCTCAAATAAATGCTCTACAGTTTTATAAAGGTGATGACTATGTACCTTCTGATTTTATAAACTTTTTTAAGGTTCACTCTCAGCCTCCTACTCTCGAGGGAGAAAAGTTCCAGCCTATCCAGCCTCTCTTATAATTTAATTTTACTAATCCTCATAACATTCGCTTGAACATTTTCTGCACCTTTTCCAGTTTAATTGGAAAAGTATTTATTTATTGGAAGAGCTATTTATTAGGCACGAACATGGGAGCACTAATTGGGAACATGCATTCCCAGGAATTACACAGCATTAAACAACCATTTGCATTGGGTTCCAGATATGATTTTCCCACTAAGACAGGGAAAAGATGGTAGGGTAAAGGAATGATGGTTGATAAGAGAGGTGGAACAGTTAGTCAAGAGGAAGTAGGATAAAGGTAAGGTTATCTCCTAAAATGCCCTTGTCCCAGAACAAATTAATACCCATGACTCTGGATAATAAGATCCTGGACACCTGAGGCAGGAAGGGGTCGGGTACATCGAAGGATTGTTATGAACGGGGCGGCTCAAGAATAAGTATGATTTGTTGAATAAAACTTTCGAAGGGACCCTTATACAGACTCTGGAATGGTACTCGGTGTGCTTCTTTCTGTACAAAAACATACTTGCAGTCCTGCAAGTTCTGGGGTATGTAGGACCTGGCCTGACCGTGTTGAGATGTTGGTATGGGTACTAAAGAACCAAGCTTCTCACGGAGCCTACTTAGGACTGCTGTGGGCATCTCCCTTGTCCTCATGAGTCTTATACAAGTTCTCCTGGAACCATTAGGGGCATGGCATAGACCAGCTCTGCCGATGAGGCACCTTAGGTGCTGTTCATATGCCCATAGCGATTCGTCAATCCAATTAGGTCCCTGAAGACGTGCCATAAGGGCCAATTTCAAATGCCGATGGAACCTTTTGACTAGTCCATTGGATTGTGGGTGGTACACAGTTATGTAATACAACTTGGTTCAAGCAGGGTAGCTGAATTGGGCACCCATCAGACGTGATGTGTGCTGACAAACCAAAATGTGCTTGGGGGGGGGTCCCGTGATGTGGGGAGTAGGTTGAGGTATAATCTCAGAGCTCCCAGGCTTGTAAGAAAATAAACTGAGAAAAAAACTTCAAAAGAATCGCCAAAATAACTGTAAGGGACGTGGGAAGACATCTGGAACAGAATAATGACCATAAAAAGCAAACTCACAAGCAAAAACGCAAAGGAATCAGTGTTGAAACTGGAAACCCGACTCAAGGTGCCTCGTGGTGGGGAAAATGTTGGGGCTGCATTGAGGCCCGCTAAAGGAGTCAATGCTTCAACTGAACAACCCGCCCAGCAAGTGTGTGACAGGACGAGGAGGAGACTTCACTCCAGAGCAATTGGTGGCTGAAAGCCCTGCAGAAAGCCTCGGGGAGCGGGAGAGACTTGGGACCCCCCTCCCCCAACGAGAACACCAGGTCAAGTGCCTTTGCATCAAGCACGATGCCCGTGGTAACACAACGAGTTCAGCAGTCACAGGGCAGAGAGGCCGGGGAGCGCAGAGATGGAGCCGGGACGAGAGATTAAGAAGCCAGAAGGAATTGGCGTTGGGTCTAGCGCTGGAACGGACGGTGGGTCCGCGTCAGATTGAATGATGTGGCAGGATACAAAGGAGTAGTCAGCATTGGATCGGGAGTGGCAACGAGCTCCAGTGACGGATCCAGTGCTGGGTCAGGAGAAACAGTGAGCACCAGCAGTGGGAACAAGGCTGAGGGCCATGATGAGGATCCAGACAGTGATGGAGGAAGGCTCCATAGGCTACGAAGCTCAGCAAAAAAACTCTAACGAGGCAAAGCATGCAGGGAGGCCCCAAGTCCTCCCTGTGAGATGTGATGGATGCGTTGGGCTCATGAGGCCAGACTCTTCCTGACAATGGATAAAAGAGCACAGGACATGGGGGTAAATTAGATAAAACATAGGGTGCCCTCTCAGGGCTAATGGGAAGGATGTCAGAGATAGAGAAAAGAATGGGGCCAAGCAAAGACACCATACAAAATATGGGAATTAATTAGACACATTGATGAAGGGGAGGGACCATATATGCGAGAAGTTAGATGCCCACGAAAATTACAGTAGGAGAAATAATATTAAAATAGCAGGGTTAAAAGAGGATACCGAAAAACAGAACCCTGTGAGCTTTTTCCAAATCTGGATCCCCGAGGTGCTAAGCAAAGACACATTAGGGGAATAGAGATGGCACACAGGTCCCTCCTCCTGAAACCTGGACCCAGGCAGAAACCACGTTTTGTCCTGGTAAAACTATTACATTACCAGGACAGGGAAAAAATGTTTGGGGCAGCAGCAGCTGACGCAAATAGGAGGGGGTTGTCCCATAGAAATAGAGGGGAACAAGGTTTTCTTATACCCCAACATTAGTGGTGCACTCCTAGAGGCCAGGAAGGTGCTCAAGCCAGCCAAAAAGCTGATAAAGCAGAAAGGTTGCTTGTTGAGACACCTGGCCACCCTGAAAGTGGTGTTATCCGGGGTGGGTGGGGGTGGGAGAGAGAGGAGAAAGGAAGTTTATGTCTGACCCAGGGAGGGCATGGCAATTTGCTGAAGATTTACACACGCTTGGGGGTAAAAAAAAGAATTAGAGCCAAAATGGGGAATAACCCACAGTGATGTACATATTTATCATGTATTGTAAAGTATTTTGGCATGAAAAGATGTAAATATTGTTTTCATAGCAAATAGAAATGAAGTGACAAGTGTAATTTTTCTGGGAGTCCATAGGAGGTGGATGGAGGAAAAGAGAAGAAATGCGAGGCATACAGCCTATTATAACCTGGGTGGGGATGAGCTAAACTATGTAGTCAATGTGGGGCAAGGACCACAATGGAAGAATTGTTTGGGGCCAACTGTGTTACCTTAGTTTGCATTTTGTGTTCTTTTTTTCATTTTTCTTTGGCTAGTTATTTTAGTTTTTGTCTTTTTTCCCCAGGGTCTGGCATGGGTCAGGCAGTCAGGAGTAGATGGCTGAAGACAAAGGCCTAGATAAGGAAGGGACCCAGGGCAGAAGAGGAACAGAAGAAATCCCCGGGCCAATGTCTAAGAGCATAAAATTTGCAAGTTTCAATGTCAATGTCTTGAATGGCTAAGTCTAGGAAGAAAGACTCTTGGCACACATTAAGAAAATGGAAGTGAACCTGCCTTCCCCCAAGAAACCCATTTAATGGAATTAGAGCATCGAATGTTAAAAAGAGGATGGGTGGGCCAGGTAATAGCCTCCTCGTTTGGTTCAAAGGCATGGGGGGGGTGGGGGGGGGGGGGAATTTTGAATGGGAAGAGTGTTCCAGGGAGAGTGCAGGGTGTGACTGCAGACAAAGCAGGTAGATTTATAATGGTGCACTGTCAAATATACTCAAAATCCTAAACCCTAATTAATTTATATGCCCCTAATATAAATGATGAAAAATTTATACAGGATATCTTCTTGAGATTGGCAGAAGGAAAGGAGAATATTCTTATTGGGGGAGATTTTAATTTTTGTCTGGACCTTGTTTTGGACAAGTTAACAAAGAAAATAGCAAAAACAAGGGCAGCACATGCCACCATTGACAGTATGAAGGAACAAAATTTGATAGACATATGGAGGCGGAAGCATCCAAGGGAGAGGGATTATTTTTTCTACTCAAGCAACATGAATCCTACTCTAGAATATTTTTTTCCTGGCTTCAACCCATACAGAGGGTAGGATCATAGAGGTTGAGTATACGGCAAGACTTCTCTCAGATTATTGCTAGATAATCAGGAGACGGTAGAGATGGCATCTTATTGCTGTTAAAGAAGCTGGAAATTCGTAGTTTCATAAGAACACAGATAGATATGTTTTGTGAGGCCAACTGTACTTCTACTCCAGATAAATTCCTTTTATAGGACACCCTCAAAGCATATTTGAGGGGGTCAAATAATTGGATATACTAAAACAGTAAAGAAAGAATACAAGAGGGAGATGGGTGAATTAAAACAAGAAATCATTCGTTTAGAAAAGGACTTCCAAAAATTGGGCTCAGAAAATCAATATAGGGTTTTAACAAATAAGAAGCTGAAATATAACACGCTTCAAATGTTCAGCATGGAAAAGGCCATATTACGGTCTAAGCATAAATATTATGAATTGGGGGAAAGAGCCCACAAGGTCCTTGCATGAATGATCAATGTGATACAAATTGGGGATGGCAGGATCTCTTACAAACCAAAGGAAATTAATGACGCCTTCCCAAAATTCTACGGATGTTTATATAAATCAGAATTGGTAGGGAAGTCTGATGAAATTGGTGAGTTCCTTTCCAAGACAGAATTGCCAAATTTAGATCCGGGAGGGCAGGAAGCTTTCGACTATCCCTTCACGGAAGAAGAGATAGTGAGCACATTGAATTCGCTGCAAACTAACAAGTCTCCAGGGGAGGATGGGTTTCCATCTGAGTTTTACAAGGAGTTCAAAGATCTACTGATACCTCTTTATATGGAGGTGATAGATCAGGCAATGGAGATCCATAATCTCCCGGAATCTTTCTCAACAGCAATTATTACGACAATCTTGAAGAAAGATAAGAACCCATTAATGCTGTCTTCTTATAGACCTATTTCACTATTAAATACAGACTATAAGATAATAGCCAAAGCCCTCTGGCAAATAGATTGGCGAAGCATTTGCCAGAAATAATTAAAGATCAAGAGGGCTTTGTACCAAAAAGACAGGCGACAGACAACGTTGATAGACTACTAAGTATAATACATTTGGCACAAACTACAAATGAGTGGGGTCTTTCCATGGCCCTCAATGCAGAAAAGGCATTTGATAGGTTAGAGTTGGACTTTTTAATCAAATTGCTGGGGGAAAAAAAAATCAGGTTAGGGGAAATTTTTATTAATTGGATAAGGGCACTATATCATGCACCCAAGGCAAAAGTTGTAACTAAAGGGCAAATTTCTTCCCACTATCTCTAGTTCTGTTCATACTGGCTATGGAACTGTTGGCTGAGGCCATTTGCCAGGATCCAGACATCAAAGGGTTTAAAGTATGCCAGGAAGAACACGATCAGCTTATTTGCTGATGATGTGCTGATATATTTGACAGAACCAGTAAACTCGCTATACAAACTGCACTCTACTTAGGAAGACTATGGGGAGGTCTCCACGTACAAGATCAATTGGGACAAGAGTGAAATTATGCCACTTACAGGGAGAGACTATAGTCAATGTCAAGAGAATAGTTACCTAAAGGGTCCGCAAAATGGGATTAAGTACCTAAGAGTCAAAATAGATAATAACCTAAACAATTTGTACAAATCAAATTACACCCCTTTGCTGGGAAAATTCAGGTCAATGTCCCTGCCCATAACGCTGATGGGCAGGTTCAGCTGTGTGAAAATGAATGTGTTGCCAAGACTTCAATATCTCTTTCAGACATTGCCCATGGCATTGCTCAGGAGTTTTTTCAAAACCCTGTTTTCCTGACTAAGAACATTCCTATGGAATGGTAAGGTAGCCAGGGCCTCTATGGAGAAATTGACCTAGGATTACAGTTTGAGGCGGTTTGCGAATGCCAGACTTCAAAAAATGTTATTGGGCAGCCCAGTCAAGCTACATCTCCTCGCTCTTTGAGGGGGGGGTAGAGGAACCATCCTGGGCACAAATCAGTCTATACTTGGTGGGCAAGAAGGTGGCAGAGGACTTTATTTATAAATGGGATGCCAAATTGTTATCTGGAAAAACAGACAGCCCTATATAAAACAAATTATTCGTATCTGGAACAAAGTTAAGCAATATATAGGAATAAAAATGGGACTATCACCAAAAACGCCCCTGACTCCAAATCAATTAATATCCTTGACAGTGGGTAACAAGATCATGCACATCTGGCATCGAAATGGTGTCAGGTGCATAGAGGACTCTTACAAACAGGGGCAGCTAATGTCATTTTAACAACTTAGGTAGAAGTATGATTTATGAAATAAGACATTCCACTGCTACCTACAGATATTTTCTAGAGGACAAACTAGGTCCAACTGTGGTCCTACCAAAGTGCAGTGACATAGAGACCATGATTCGAAGGGGGAACACACGGAAATTTATTTCAGATATGTACTTTCTGCTCCAAGTGGAAGGATCGAAATGAGGCCTTCATAAATCAAAACAAGAGGTGGGAGTCGGGCTTAGGAATAACAATTGATGAGCAGACCTGGTCTGACCTGTGCCGGGCTGGCATGACTGCAGTCATCAATGCAAAGTATAAATTGGCACAATACAATTTCTTGTACCAGCTGTACCTTACACCACAAAAGATAAATAGATCGAAGCCAGATTCATCAGATCAGTGTTTTAGTAGGGCCGAACTGGCCTGTTCTGTGCTGCTGTAAGATGCGGCATTGAGACAAGAACCTTTGTGTAACATGTCCAGGTGGACATTTTCCAAGGTGAGGCCCTTCTAGGTGGAACTAGGCAAAGTACTGGGGAAAATTATAGGTAAGGAATTCCCATAGGACTCAGAGTTGTTCCTGTTGGGTAACATAATAGACATAAGACTTAAAATGAAGCTGCCCAAATTCCAAATACAATTTGTAATGATCGCATTGGTGGTGGCCAGGAAGTGCCTAGAAGTTACCTGGAAGTCCAACTCTTGGCTGAATATTGTGCAATGGAGCAAGGAAATGGAAGCCTGTGTTCCCCTGGAGAAAATTACCTATTACTTATGGGGAAGGTATGGCACTTTCCAAAAAGTTAGGCAACCATACCTGATCTACATAGGAGCATGGTTGTGAAGAGGACAATTTTGCCTCAGCCCAGTCTGCCCTGATACCTCCTCAACTCTGGGGGGGTGGGGGGGGGGGAAGAAAGGGGGCAGCGGTGAAGGGTTCGTCTCATTTCAGCCAGGAAAAGTCAGGGAAAAAGAGAAAAAGAAAAAAAAAAAAAATCGGCCCTATCCCGGGCCAGACCTATAACTCCCCGATACAATTTACTCCTTTCTAAGTGTTTCTAATGTCTTAAGTGTTTTTCTTTGATTGGTTGAGTGTCAAATATTAGATTTGGAGGGAATGGAGGGAGGGAGAGATGTTAGGCTTGGACTCGACAGAGGAACATGGGTGGATAGGTTGTAATCGGTAGAGGTCTGTAATTACTGATAATGACAATGTTATAAACTGTTTTGAGTTCAGATCTGAAAAGCTATAAATAAAATATTTTATAAAAATGTGCTATCCAGGCAGAAATGAGGCCCTGGCGCAGGTGTCGGTAGTCATGTCAGCCAGTGGAATCGCCTCTGGCCACCACGTGGCCCGATGCACTACAGTGGGAAGAAAACGGGAATGTGATACCAGCAGGGGGCCTACAATATCCACGTGTACATGGTCAAACCTCTGATACGTCGGGTCAAAAGATTGTAGTGGGCTTTCGTGTGTTGCTGGACTTTGCTGTCTGGCAATGTGCATGTCTTCACACAATTGCTGACCTGTTTTTGAAGGCCATGCCACACAAATCTGTTGGCTACCATCCAGATAGTTGTTTTGATCGATAGACTTGTGTGTACTCCAAGCCACCAGAACAACTGGGTGAGGACAACCTGTAGATACGTTACACAGGAGTTTGAGTTCCCCCGGGCCTACTGGAATTTCTTCCAACTGCAGGTTCGAATCTGCTGTTCTATAATGCAGAATTTCTGTGTGTTGCACTTCCGCGAGCGCAACATAGTCCACCCCTTGGGCAAAGGTCTGCACGGATTATATGGCTGAGTGAGAGAGAACATCTGCCACCATGCTGACCTTTCCTGAGATGTGTTCAAAGGGCATCGTGAACTCAGAAATACATGATAAATGTCTCTGTTGTCGAGCCAACCATGGTTCTGATGATATCTTAGTGAAGGCAAATATAAGTAGCATGTGGTTCGTAAAAGCCATGAAATGCCTGCCCTTCTAGAAAGTACCTGAAATGTCTGATAGCTAGGTACAGTGCCAACAATTCTCAATCAAAAGCCTTGTACTTGAGTTATGGTGGTCTTAAGTGTTTGCTAAAGAAAGCCAATGGTTTTCAATGCCCATCAATGTACTGTTCAAGCACTCCTCCTGGTGCCATACTGGACTCATCCACTGTGAGGGCTGCCAGGACATCTGTTCTTGGGTGGACCAGCAATGCAGCAATAGCCAGTGCTTCCTTGACGTTCTCGAAAGCTGCCGACAATTCTTCATCCCAAGTGACATTCCTTTTCTTACCTGATACCAGGGCGAAGAGGTGGTGCATGACGCGACCTGCTGATAGTAGAAACTGGCGATAAAAGCTCCTAGAGGCTTTTAACTGTGCTGGGCTTAGTGAAAACCCAGATTGCCTTTACTTTTGTCGGTAGTGGCTTTGCTCTGTATCTGTCAATTCTATGACCCAGCAAGTCGATGGTTGCTAACTAAAATTGACCCTTGGCCGGGTTGATGGTCAGCCCAAATTCATTCAAACAAGTGAAAAGCTTGCACAGGTGGGACAGATGTTCCCGACGACTGCAGCTAGTGATAAGTATGTCATCAAGGTATATAGAGGTAAAGTCGAGAATGTTCCAACTCTGTCCATTAAACGTTGGAAAGTCTGTGCAGCATATTTAAGTCCAAAAGGCATCCTTCTGAATTCAAAAAGGCCAAAGAATGTAATAATAGCCTTTTTTGGAATGTCATCCAGATGGACCAGGAAAATTTTCAACAACATCTGCATGTTTTCTCTTCTTTCAACATATGTAATGTTAAACTTTTTCTTATTAAAATAAATGTTTAATAATAGTTTTGGTTAAACTCTTTCCAGAAGAAGCATTAACAAATGAGAAATAAAATATTCAATAAATAATATTTCTCTATAGCCTTTAAGCTCCTTTTAAATGTATTTTTTTTCACAATCCAACAAGTAAAAAAAATAACAATTTGCTTCAATGAAAATCCAACCTTTCAACTATGAACAGTCCAAAGTTAACCAAAGAAAATATTAATCCAAGCTTAGCTTGCTACACTGTAATTTTCTCTGATGCACCTGGGTCTAAACCAGATACTTGGCATCTCTTCTTAGATGCAAGTTCATCAAACTCTGGGATCAGAGTTTGCCTCCCACCTGTCTTAAAAGGTCCTGTTTTCTGTCTTTCGTTTGGCCATTTTTCGTAAGGGGTTTATTACATGAGTTAGGCGACAGGTCACAGATGTTAATGAAAGTAAACAGAGGAGGTGGGGGCGATTAGCGGGCTGATGGGCCAGCGCCAATACATTTGCAAAGCATTCTGGGATTTGTAGTATTAGCTGTGCATGCGCTATACTGGCATGGCGGCCAGCTCTAATACATATTTGATATGATCTTGCGGGCCAAATATAATTATATCACGGGGCAAATTTGGCCCGCGGGCCTGAGTTTGACATGTGTGCTCTAGATCAACCAGCAGGCCGTATGCTCTGAGAAAATCAGCTCCCACATGGCCAATGTGAACATCCACATGAACTTGGTATAGCCGAACTGAAGTGAAATCCTACACATGCCAAATGTCTGGATAGTACTGCAGTTTGTGGCTTCAATGATGACCTGGCTTTTCCGTTACATGTGTCACACCCCGAAGGGGGAAGCACATTAATCTCACCTCATTTTCACCAAGAAACGCCAGCTGGAATCTCTATCCCAGACATGCAAAAGGCTGTCTTGATGGCCAGCCACCACAGCCATTTGCAATGGGTGGCCCCGGCATTTCCCTGAAACACAGAGGGAGGTCAGCAGCAGCAAGCTTCTGTGCCCTATTGTTGATAGTATAAATGACAATAGGTGCTACCTTCGTCCCGTTGACTCCTGGCTGACTGGCAGTCTGACAACGATTTTGATCAACCCTGCTGCTGGTCCAATGTTGGAGTTGCATGGTCCTTCTGCTGTGAGTGGGATCTGGTGACCTGCCCTATGGATGTCACGCTTTCTTGCTTAGCCGCAACTCTCCGTGGGTCACTGAAATCCTCATCAGCCAGCAGAATGTGGATATCCTCAGCGACTGCTCCAGGAAAGTCTGCTCGAACATGAGGCAGGGCCTATGCCCTTCCACTAGTGCCAGCATTTCATTTATGAGCCCGGAAGGGGTCCTGTCTCCCAAGCCATCCAAGTTAAATAAATGGGCCGATCGCTCACATTGCGAGAGGCCAAAGGTATGGATAATCAGACACCTGAGCGCCATATATTTGCCCTCATCCGGAGGCTGTTGCAGAAAATCGGAAGCTTGGCATGCCGTCTCTTGATCCAGGGCACTTATTACTTAGTAGTACCATATGGAATCAGCTGTTATCTGCCTCAACTGGAATTGGGCTTCTGCTTGGTCAAACCATACACGTGGTTATGAAATCCAAAATGTTGGCAGTTTTAGAACCACGGCATGCATCGAAGAAAAATTTTTCATGTTGGGGTCCAAATATTGTTTGGACTGTCGGGGTCACTAATGTAGCTAAGTATTGATACTGAGCTCCTATAGATATCGGCGTACACGCTGTGGAGTCCAGTGCAAGTCCAGTCCAGGTATGCATGCTGGGCTTATATACATCACTGCTTCTGTCACATGGACAGAAGTGACACCATCAGCCTTGTGTTGGATGCTGGTCAATTTCCTGTGTTTTCCACAGCACATCTACCATTTTGGGAGCCAATTCACTTGCTGGTAAGTGGGTTGCCACAACATGATGGAATACAGAAATGCAGAGTTGTATTCCCCTGGAGGAAATCACGTACAATTTAAGGAGGAAATATGACATTTATTTGGGTATGGCAATCCTATCTGCAACACTTCTGTATGCAGATATAATTATACCCCTTCGGAATAAAAGAAAGGCAATAATCTGTGCCAGTAGTGGAAAGAATGAGATAAATGAAGTGGGGCGTGGTGCAGATGACATACTCTTGTATTTTGTTCCTTATCTTTTTTATTTCAGGTTACTTTGGGTTTTTCTTAAATTCCTTTAATAATTTGTTTTTGTGTTTGTTTAATTTGTATAATCTTTTTCTTGTGGTATGATGGTATGGGATAGGGGGAAAAAGCAGGGGAACAAAACAGACTCTGAATGTTATATACCATTGTTGAGAGAGATTGTATTGTTTGTTTGGATTTGTGGAGTCTTGAAAAATCAAAATTAAATATATAAAAAAAGGAAAAATCAGGAAGAGCTCATGAGAATTGAGGTAGCCAGGAAGAAACAAGGAAGGACTTGGAGAGCTAGAGGAGGACATGAGAAGGCATTGGCAAGAAAAACCCCAAGGCATTCTACAAGTACATGAAGAACATGAGCATGACTAGAATGAGGGTAGGACTGCTCGGGGGGGAAAAAAGGGAAAGTGTTCCTAGAGGCTGATGAAGTTGGAAAATCCTTAATGAATAGTTTATTTTAGTGTCACCATGGAGAGGGAACTTGGCGAATGTAAGATCAACATAGAGCAGGTAATGTGCTTGAGTCTGTTGATGTAAGAAAGAGGTCGTGAAGGAGCTTCTGAAACACAACAAAATAGCTAAGTCGTTGGGCCAGGTGGGATATACCACAGGTTACAATAGGAGAAATGCCACATATGGATGACAGTTACGAAAGTGGAAGATTTCACCACTGCCCCTAGTTATGAAAAACAAGAAACTTCAGCAAAAGGTGGACATACTGGAAAATTTTATTAGAAGGAATTGTGGCGGCTCACCACAAGCCAGGCGAACCGGCCAAAATGGTGCCGTCGGAGATTTCCCTTCCTTCCAGCTCAGGGCTCAGAAACCCGCACTTGGGGACCACTTGACGCCCGGGTGACATCAGCGCCCTCCAGCACGGTTCTCAGCCAGGTCCGGGCTGGGAGTATATGTGCAGCCCAGCAGCCTGCAATAAACTAGTCTGGTCATTGAGCTCAACTAGTCTGGTTGTGTGTGTTATTGCAGGAGCAGTGTAGTCGTCGCTACAATTGGTGACCCTGACTGGTTCAAACGTCTTTGAACCCATCATGAGCGAGCCTGGGATCAGTGCTATAGCCGTGAAACTGCTTGAATTCTGGGTTCAGGAGCCGGAGACCTGGTCCGGCCACGCGGAGGCCCAGTTTCACCTCCGCAGATTTTGTCCGACACGGCCAAATTCTACCATGTGGTCACTGCCCTGGACCAGGCCACCGCCAGACGCATGCTGCACCTTGTTCAGCACCCACCTGCCGAGGACAAGTACAAGACCAAGTGAGTGCTTACTGGGTCCCTCGGACTATTCAGACACCAGCGTGCCGCTAGGGTGCTGCATCTCGACGCCCTGGGGGACAGGTCCCCAATGGAACTGATGGACGAGATGCTCGCGCTCATGGGTGAGCACACCAACTGCCCACTTTTTGAGCGCATTTCCCTCGAACATATGCCCAGGGACATCCGCCCACTGCTGGTACAGGAGAACTTCACTGACCCGAGGAAGGTCGACCAGAAGGCCCAAGAGGTATGGCTCACACGATTCTCGGAAGGCTCAGTGGTCCAGCAGGTCACGAGGCACGGTCACGGGCACAACAATGCCAAGCCGCCCCTAGCGTTGTGGTAGAGCAGCCAGCCCCTGCAGGGGCCCCCAAGAGCATAACCAAGGCCACAGCATCTGCTTCAGGCCTCTGTTTCTACCACCAGCGGTGGGGAGCCAAGGCTCGGAAGTGTCATCAGCCCAGCACGTTCCAGGGAAACGACCAGGCCGGCCACTGTTAATGACTGCAGCGGCTGGCTAAAGACACAGCCTTCCCTACCTGCGGGACTCAGTCAGCAGCCGGCGGTTCCTCATTGACACTGGAGCCCAGATCAGCGTCATCCTGGCCACAGCCATCAAATCCAGGAACCGACTTTGTGGACCTCTCCTCCGTGTGGCCAACGCAATGGCAATCCGGACGTATGGAGACAAGACAGTCCACTTCCAGATCGGCCAACAGAATTTCGCGTGGAAGTTCACCGTCTTGTCCCTCCTGACTGCCATCCTGGGTGCAGACTTCCTCCTCGCACACGGGCTTCTGGTGGATATTCGAGGTAGGCGCCTGGTGGACACCTGTACTTTCCAGGCCGTTCGCCTCGAGGCCTCCCACTTGGAGCAACTGCAGATAGCCACGATCAGCACGCCCAGAGACGAGTTCCAGCAGATCCTGGACGAGTTCCTGATATTCCTCAAGCCACAGTTCTTCATTGGCTCACCACGCCATGGAGTGTTCCACCACATCTCCACTCAGGGCCCGCCAGTTCATGCCAAGGCATGCCAGCTCCCGCCTGACAAGCTCCAGGTAGCGAAGGAGGAGTTTTCGCACCTGTTGGAGCTGGGGATCATTTGGCGGTCCGACAGCCCGTGGGCCTCGCTGCTCCACCTGGTCCTGAAAGCCTCCGGTGGCTGGCGTCCCTGCAGAGACTATTGACAGCTCAACGAGGCAACCATTCCTGACCGTTAGTCCATTCCTCACATCCAGGACTTTATGGCTAAGGTTGACCTGGTGCACGGATATCACCAGATCCTGGCGCACCCCGAGGACATACCCAAGATGGCCATCATCACCCCCTTTGGCCTGTTCGAATTCCTGCGCATGCTATTCGGGCTCAAGAACGCCGCTCAGACCTTCCAGCGCCTCATGGACTCAGTGGGCAGGGATCTGGATTTCGTCTTCATTTACTTAAACAACATCCTCGTTGACAGCAGGGATCGGGTGCAACACAAGGCCCACCTACATGCCCTTTTCTCCCGGCTGGTCGACTTCGGCCTTACCATCAACCCAACCAAGTGCCAGTTCGAGAAAGAGTCCATGGTCCCTGGGCCAAACCATCACGGAAGGAGCCACGCCCGTCACTGTGAAGGTTGCTGCTATCAAGGAGTTCCCATGCCTGAACAGCCTCAAGGGGCTGCAGGAGTTCTTTTACAACTGCTTCATCCATGGAGCTGCGTGCATCATGTGGCCACTGTTCGCCCTCATCGCAGCCAAGCACAAGACGCACGCTTGAAACCCAGAAGCCTGCACCGCATTCAAGGCCACCAAGGACACCCTTGCGAAGGTCACCATGCTCACCCACCCGCACACCTACCTGCATATGGCACTTTCTGTCGATGCCTCTGCCACAGCCGTCAGTGCCGTCCTGGAGCAGCAGGTGAATGGGCATTGGAAGCCGCTGGCATTCTTCAACTGCCTGATCTGCCTGCTGGAACGCAAGTATAGTGCCTTCGACCGCGAGTTACTGGGCATGTAAATCGCAGTGGGACATTTCCGCTATTTTTTGGAGGGGAGGACTTTTACCATCCTCACCAACCACAAACCCTTCATCCAGGCGCTCGCGATGGCAAAGGATCCCTGGTCAGCCCGCCAGCAGCGTCACCTCTTCTTCGTGTCAGAGTTTACCACCGATATTCGGCACAAGGCAGGGAAGGACAATGTGGTTGCCGATGCACTCTCACGATCGGCCATCTGCACGCTGACGCCTGGCCTCGACTTCGACTTCCACCAGCTCAAGCTTTGCACAAGCAGAAGAATTCAGGTAAAATCTTCCAATAATCCAGAAGGAATGAAGAATTAGAAGTTTAATGGTTATTGATATGTCTTGATGGATGAATATCATTTGATTTTTCTTCGCCCCTCTCCCCCCCCCATATACTAAACATGTAAGATTAATACCAGGGGTGGGGGGTTTGGGAGAGGAGATGGGTTTCTAACTCTTACCATATCATGCAGGTAATTGTGACTATGGTCGCAAACAGTAAAATGAGGTTAGTGTTGGGTGGGTCTTGTTTATATATAGTTATAAATGTGCCAATATCAATGCTCTAGAATTAAATCTGTTTTCTTTATCTGGATAGTCAGGGGAGATGCACGCCGGTACGTTGGATATTCAATAAGAACGTTGAAGGAAGAGGGGCCGCAGGCAGGGACGGAAGAAGAAATGGACTATTATAATGAATAATATAGTGAAATTTATAAAGGTTAAAGGGTCAAATAGGGAGGTGAAAAGAAAGAGTATTAGCACATATTAAGAACATGGGAGCAGACTTGGCTTTTCTGCAAGAAACTCACTTTCTGAAAAAGAACATCTGAAGTTAAAAAGAGACTGAGTTGGGTATGTGGCAGCTTGATCATTTAATTCTAAGGCAAGAGTGGCAATTTTATAAGAAAAAAACTTCCAATTAAAATATAAAGTATAGTAACAAACCCTGCGGAGAGATATATGATGATACATTAACAATTATATTCAGAATTGTGGACTCTTCTAAATCTTTATGCACCAAATGTGGATGATGAAAAGTTGATATAGCAACTTAGCAGAAGTACATGAGAATATTTTGATAGGAGGAGTCTTTAATTTTGTTTAATCCAATCTTAGATAGAACTATGAGAGGTACATCAAGAGCTAAAGGAGCAAAAGCCACAATGAGAGACTTGAACTTAATAGATGTTTGGAGAAAAATACATCCCAGAGAAAGAGAGTATTCTTTTTATTCAAGTAGACATGACTCTTATTCCAGAATTTATCTCTTTTTAATTTCAGCACAACTGCAGGGTTGGATATTAGACTCAGAAGATGAAGTGAGAATTCTGTCTGATCATTCGCCTTTATTAATGACGATTGTAATGCCAGATAAAGAGAAATTAGTTTATAGATGGAGGCTGAATTCATTATTATTATTAAAAAGATCAGACTTCTGGGATTTTATTAGAACACACAGTTATTTTGAGATATAAACTTGAACTCTGAATGATAAATTTGTAATATAGGATACTTTGAGGCATATCTAACGAGGCCAAATCATGTTTTACTTCTAAAATTAAAAAGGAATTATATGATCAAGGTAGACTGATTAGAACAAGAAATAATGGTTTTAGAAAAAAACCTTCAAAAGAGAAGCTGAGGATAAACAACTTATTCATAAAAAAATTCAATATAATACATTACAAACATATAGAACAGAAAAGGTGATTACGAGAACTAAACAGAGGTATTATGAGATTTTAGTTGCCTGCGGCGCACTCCATGGGCCAACACAGCAAACAGTCATCGAACACGATGATCAGGCAGACAGCATGCAGGATGAGACACCCGCTCCCATCAGCCGCAGGAATAGCAGTCGAATCAGCCAATCATAACCAGCAGACCGCAGGGGGTCCAATCAGCCCCACGCATCTGGGACAACTAATCAACAGCTCACTTCACTCGAGCCATGCCCCAGTGGTGACACGACCGGCTGCCTATAAAAGGCAGAGCTGCACCCAATAAAGTCCATATTGATAACACTCCCTTGGTGTGAGAGTCTTCTTTCTACCTCAAGCCATAGCCATAGCAACTCTGCTACAGTGGAGATGCTGACTGGTCTAAATGGACCCAACGATAGAGGAACAGCCTACAATTAATGCTGTAACGTTGAAGCTGCCAGGCTTCTGGACGTTGCAACCACGGGTGTGGTTCCAGCAGGCCGAGGCACAGTTCGCCATTCGCCAGAACTCCGCAGACAACACGCGCTACTACCATGTGGTCAGCACCCTCAATCAAGACACCATAGCCTGCATCATCGATTTCCTCCAGCAACCCCTGGAGCAAGGGAAATATGTGGCCATCAAGGAGCTATTAACACGCACTTTTGGACTCTCAAAGTGTGAGCAAGCAGCCCGACTTCTGCACATGGACAGTTTGGGAGAACAGAGCCCCTTTGACCCTCATGAGTGACATGCTCGCTCTCAACGATGGCCACACCTCTTGCCCGCTGTTCCAGCAAAACTTTCTGAAGATATCTGGCTGCTCATCACAGACACTTCAATGACCGCAGGAGGGTGGCTGCCCGAGCAGACATGCTATTGGTGGCAGAGGGATTCCAGCATTTTGCTTAAACAGGTGACAACACCTCATCAGCAATACCCAGCCAGGAAGCCCGTCGACCGATCGACCATCTGATCGAAGCACCCCACCGGTGAGAAGTACTGTTTCTATCATCAATGGTGGGGTACCAAGTCCCATTGATGCCTCTCCTCCTGTATGATTCAGGGAAACGCCAAGGCCGGCCTTTGTTGATGGCTGTGATGACCGGCCAAATGCATAGCCTCCTCCACATCCAAGACTCCCTGTTGAGCCGATGTTTCTTGGTGGACACCCAAGCACAGTACGGCGTCTTTCCCCCATCCAGCCTAAAAGCCCGCAGCGGCAAGGTGGGCCAAGAGCTTCAGCAGCAAACGGCTCTAACATTTGGACATTTGGCACCCGTACAATTCCCTTCCACTTTGGGGATGGACAATTCACCTGGAAGTTTACGGTGGCAGCCGTACAACAACCATTACTGGATGTTGATTTCGTGACAACCAACTCGCTACTGATAGACATTAAGGGGCATTGGCTGGTATATTCCCAAACATTTTAGACACTCTCGCTTAAGGGCACCGAACCTATCAACTCCCATCTACACTCGGTGAATATTGCTGATAATGAATTCGCTCGAGTCTTAGTGGAATTCCCCTCCATCACTATGCCCCATTTCAACTCAGCAGTACCGAAACACGGAGTGAGACACCAAATTATTATGGAGGGCCCTCCCCTCCACGCCAGGGCGCAGTGTCTTCTCCTCCCCGAGAAACTCAACCTAGCTAGAGAAGAGTTTCGAAAGATGGAAGAACTCAGCATTGTGCAGCACTCCAATAGCCTATGGGCCTCCCCCCTCCATAAGGTACCTAAGGCAGCTGGAGGTTGGAGGCCATGCGAAGACTACCTCCACCTTAACGAGGTCACCAGAGCTCAAGTACAGTGCCTTTGATAGGTAACTGTTAGGATTATACCTAGCAATTTGGCATTTCCATTACTTCCTGAAAGGCAGGAAATTTAAAATTTACACAGACCACAAACCCGCTTACCTTTACTTTCAGCAAAGGGTCAGACCCATGGTCAGCCAGGCAACAGCGGCAACTGTCCTACATATCTGAATTTTCGGTGGACATATCGCTGGAAAGTCCAATATGGTAGCCAATGCCCTATCCCATCCAGCTATCCTAGCAGTGAACAAACCCGCCCCGGGTATTGACTACACGACCCTGGCAGATGCACAGTAAGAAGCCCCTGACGTACCGGCATACTGGACAGCACTTACTGGCCTGCAACCAGAGGTCATCCAGATCGCCACCAGTCACCACACGCTGCTCTGGTAAAACATTCCCCGTCATTCTGATCACATGGAGGAAACAAGTTTTCAATTCGGTGCACAATTTGGCTCAGCCCGCTATCAGGACTACAGTTAGAAATTACAGATATATCTGGCACGGCCTCTGTAATGAGGTCACTCAATGGCCGAAAACTCAGTGCCAGGTATCCAAGGTCCAGACCCACATTAAAGACCCTCTGCAGCCTTTAGAACCTGCACGCCGCCATTTCAGCCACGTGCTCATAGACATTGTGGGCCTCCTACCTGTATCCAGAGGCACATGTTATCTATTGACCATGGTCAACTGGATGACTAGATGGTCAGTGGTGATGCCACTACTTGAAATCTCCATGGAGACATTTGCACAGGCATTACTGGGTGGCACGTTTTGGGGTCCCCGAACACTTAACAACCGACAGGGTGCTCAACTCACTTCCAGCCTGTGGACCATCTTAGCAAATGCCCTGGGGACTCAACCCCACCAAACCACAGCATACCACCTGCAGGCCAACGGGTTAGCGGAGAGGTTCCACAAGCACCTGACCGAAATGGGCAGAAGAACTCCCTTGGGTCCTGCAAGGCATCCGCACAGCCCCAAAAGAGGTTCTCAAGGGATCCTCTGCCGAGTTTGTCTATGGCGCGCCCCTAATCATCCCGGGTGAATTCATGGCATCTTTCAAAGACTTGGGGGAGCTTCCAGCAGCTACATTGTCTTGACTGCGCGAGCGCTTGGGCTCACTAGCCCCAGTTAAGCCTAGAGCTCACGGGCAAGCCAGCACCTTTGTCCCAAAAAACTTTGCAGACTGTGATTACTCTTTCACCCGACGCAGGTCCCACTGGCTTCAACGGCCTTATGAAGGGCCATATCGCACAGTCAGACACAACAGCTACACCTACATGTTGAACAATGATGGCAGTGAGGAGACCTTCGCGCTCGACTGGGTGAAACCAGCCCATTTGGATGTTAACCAGCCAGTTACTCAACTGACCCCACAGCACAGGGGTCGGTAGCCAAAAGACAGTGTCCTGATTGCCGGTTCGGGGGAAGGATCGTGGAACGGCTTGCACCCCACTCCACGGGCTGACACAGCAAACAGTTGTCAAACACGACAATCAGGCAGACAGCATGGAGGAAGACATGCCCATAGGCTGCAGGAATAGCAGTCAAATCAGCCAATCACAACCAGCAGATCGTAGGGGGTCCAATCCAGGACCGTGCATCAGGACAACTAATCAGGACCCGGCCTCCTCAAGCCAAACCCCAGTAGTGATACGGCCAGCTGCCTATAAAAGGCAGAGCCACAGCTCAATAAAGTCAGTGTTGATTACACTCCCTTGGAGTACGATTCTTCTTTCTACCTTGAGCTATAACTGTAGCAACTCCACTATGTAAGATGAAAGATCACATAAAGTACTCGCATGGGAACTGAAAGTAAACCAGGTATCAAGAAACATTAATGTAATTAAAAATGATTTAAATGTTGTTAGTTATAAACCTCAAGAAATAAATGAATTGTTTAAGAAATTTTATTCTAAATTAAATAGTTCAGAGACTTTAAAAGATGAGAACAAAATAGATGATATTAATCTCGGATATACCTATTTAGACTGAGCACGGTAGAACAAGCAAAGTTAAATGCTAATATTACACAACTAGAAGTGAAGGAAGCAATTAGTTCATTACAAAGTAATAAAGTGCCAGGAGAAGATGGTTTTCCACCTGAATTCTATAAAGAATTTAAAGATTTATATTGATCCTTCTTTTTATGGAAATGTTTGATCGAGTGTCAAGAACCTATACACTCCCAGAATAATTTTCAACAGCAATGATTACCATGATACCCAAAAAAGACCATAACCGCTTGAAGCCATCATCATATAGACCTATTTCACTATTGAATGCAGATTACATGATTTTTGCTAAAATACTGGTAAATCAGATGACTACATTTTTACAAAAATAAATATAGACCAGATAGGCTTTATTAAAAAGAAACAATCAGCAGGTAATGTGGCTAGACAACTTGGTATAATACATTTGGCACAAAAAAGAAAAGATTTAAGTGTTGCTGTGGCCTTAGATGCAGAAAAAGCTTTAGATCAACTGGAATGGGATTTTTATTTAAAATTCTGAACAAATTTGGATTTGGTCAAATTTTTATAAAAGGATCCCAAAGCTAAAGTAATAATTCATAGACAAATATCTACTTCATTTCAACTGATGAGATCAAGCAGACAAGAATGACCTTTATCTCCAGCCTTGTTTATATTAGCTATAGAGCAACTAGCAGAAGTAAGTAAGAGCAATTTGGAAATTCAGGGTTTCAAGGTTGGTCAAGAAGAGCACAAAATTAGTTTATTTGCAGATGATGTTTTAATATACTTGACACTTCATGACACTTCTCTGCAGAAATTACACTTTAATTTGGAGGAATATGGTAAGAATTCTGGGTACAAAATAAATTGGGATAAAAGTGAAATTATGCTTCTTAAAGAAGGAGATTATAGACTTTGTCAAAGAAATATCCAATTTAAATGGCCAAAAGATGGGATTAAATATTTTAGGGATTCATGTAGACAATAATCTAAAAATCTATACAAGTTGAATTATTTGCCATTACTTAAAAAAAGTTGAAGATTTTTAAAAATGGATGACCTAACCTTTAACATTAATAGGACAGGTTAATTGTATAAAGATGACTATATTTCCAAGAATTTGGTATCTTTTTCAAACTTTTCCTGTATTGCTGCCACAAAAGTTTTTTCAAGAATTAAAATATGTAAGGAAATTTCTCTGGAAAGGTCAAATGATAAGAGTTTCTATAGAACGATTAACGTGGAAATATGAATTGAGAGACTTACAACTTCCTAACTTTAAGAATTATTTCCAAGCGACCCAAATGAGATTCATTACTTTTCTTTTTGAAGGAGAAGAAAAAACCAGCGTGGGTCAAAATAGAGTTAGATAAAATAGGAGAGGATTATATTTATTTATTTATTTGGGATTAAAGAAACACCATTGTTGAAACGCTTAATTACTGTTTGGGTTAAGATAAATGATGAAATTGGAATAAAAGGAAATATATCACTTAAGATCCCCTTGATTCAAAAATCAGCTTGTACCTTTTTCAAAGGATAACCAATTTTTAATTATCTGGTTTAGTAAGGGTATTAAAAATAACAAAGATTGTTATGAACAAGGTCAATTGATGTCATTTGAAAAACTGAGGAATAAATATTGAATACCTAGTAGATCTTTGTTCTGTTGTTTCCAATTGAGAGCATATCTAAGGGAAAAGTTAGGTTTAGAAATGCGGTTATCTATTTGTAGAGAAGGTGGAAACTCTTATTAGGAGAGGAAATGCCAAAGAAATTTACTTCCATTAAACCCAGATTTATTTCGACTGGGAAATATAGAAGGAACAAGACCCAAATTGGAAATCGGACTCATATTTAGATATAGGAAGATGCAATGTAGAAATTCAAAACTGTATTCCTTCAGAGAAAATTACATACATTTTGAGAAAAAAATATTAGAGTTTTGCGAATTTGGAGCCCATATACACAAATTTTGGGTATAACTTTGTAGAAATGTTCTTCCAGCCTCTTAAGATGTGTGTTAACCTTCTTCCTTAAAATGAAAATGTTCATATAAAATCTGTTGAGTTCCAGTGTGTTGGGAGGCAATACTCCAGGCTATCCAAGATACTACATTTTTTCTTTCTCTTTTTCTTCTTTTGATACTATATATAATTCTTTATATACATATATTATTCCTTATGGAGGGGTGAGGGGTTGGGAGAATGAGGGAGAGGAAGGGGTTATAACCATCATGTAACAAACACAGATTTCTTATTTTATTGTATAATATTAATTAATTATGTATGGAAACTTTTTTTAAATAAAATATTCAAGAAAAGTTAATAGGGTGAATCATGGAAACTAGAGACCAATGACATGTCAGTAGTGAGCAAACTATTAGAGTTCTTATTCAGGGATTTAGCTTTGTGAGAAGCAGGTCATGTCTACCAAGCCTAACTAAGTTTTTCAAGGAGGTGATAAAAGAAATGAATGAAGGTAGAGTGGTGGATGTGGTGAGGATTTTAGTGAGGTGTTATACCGGCACCACCTACGGCTCCTAGAACGCTTCCACCAGCGTTGTCTCCGCTCCATCCTCAACATCCATTGGAGCGCTCACGCCCCTAACGTCGAGGTACTCGAGATGGCAGAGGTCGACAGCATCGAGTCCACGCTGCTGAAGATCCAGCTGCGCTGGATGGGTCACGTCTCCAGAATGGAGGACCATCGCCTTCCCAAGATCGTATTATATGGCGAGCTCTCCACTGGCCACCGTGACAGAGGTGCACCAAAGAAAAGGTACAAGGACTGCCTAAAGAAATCTCTTGGTGCCTGCCACATTGACCACCGCCAGTGGGCTGATAACGCCTCAAACCGTGCATCTTGGCGCCTCACAGTTTGGCGGGCAGCAGCCTCCTTTGAAGAAGACCGCAGAGCCCACCTCACTGACAAAAGGCAAAGGAGGAAAAACCCAACACCCAACCCCAACCAACCAATTTTCCCTTGCAACCGCTGCAATCGTGTCTGCCTGTCCCGCATCGGACTGGTCAGCCACAAACGAGCCTGCAGCTGACGTGGACTTTTTACCCCCTCCATAAATCTTCGTCCGCGAAGCCAAGCCAAAGAAGAAAGATACAAGATTCCCCATGGTGGGCTCATCCAAAATGTCATGAGGCACATGATCTTTTAAAATTTGGCTGCATGGATTTGGAATTGGCTTGACAACAAAAGGCATAAGGAACATATTCTGCCTAGAGGTCAGTGACTAGTGATGTTCCACTTAGATCTATTCTGAGACCCATTCTTTGTGATCTTTATAAATGACTCAAATGAAGAAGTGGCAGGAGAATGGGATTGAAAAGGAGAGAATCGTATATTTCAGCATATAAGTAGAGTATTGAAACACTCAAAAAGCACTCAAAAATCAGGGGTTGGCTTGTACAGCAGATATAAAAACAAGTCCTTAAATTCAACTAAAAAAACCCTCAACGTAGATTCGGCAAATATGACCATGAAGCACCTCCCCACCGCCAGCGCTACCACTCCCCGACACCTCCCCACTTGCACCATGACCCACCAAGACACTTTACAATTGTAGAGCCAGAGGTCCCCGCTCCTGTCTGGGAGCCCAAGGTCCCCCTCCGAGCATACTTGGGCAGCAAGGCAACTTCTTCAATGTGGATAACACCGCACCACACCCAAAGTTGCCACTGCCGACTCTGCAGCAGCCGATGCTGAAGACTTGGGCACAGCACCATTTGGCATCTTCCCAGCAGAAGTAAAGGTTTTTATTTTAACTTGCTAGCCTAATTTACAGATTTGTTACTTGACGATTGGGGTGTTGTAACAAAGTTTGGGTTGTTGCTGGGAGGCCTGGATACCAGTCTCCATCTGGCACATTCCTTGCAGATATATGATAAAATCATGAAAATTAGGCTGCAAATGGGGACTTGACTTATCCGAAGGTCGACTTAGACATGGAAATATACGATAAATCAGCTATGGGGTGGATGATGGGCTGAATGGCCTAATCCTCTACTATGTCTTGTGATCAATGGAGAGGGTACAGGGCAAGGCAGAAGTGTAGACAAGTTCAATTACTTTTAATGAACATTTACACTCAAACTCTGACACAAAGCAGTGTCAGTGGCAACGAGGACTACACTACCCACCTGATAAGATAATTTAGGAAGTAAATCCGTCAATGTAGATAGAGGAAAAGATTTTCTTTGTGCTTCCCTTGAGCCAATAAATTTCATAAAATATAGCAAGTAGCACACAAGGAGGGTGCTCGAATACAGGAGCTGGTGGGGAGAAAAGGAAAAAAAGTTAGCTTGAGTCTGCGAGCATGCAGAACACAGAACAAACTGTTCCAACAAATGTAATTCCCATCATCATTTCAAGGTCCCATTTTACCACCGGATTTGGCAAACTACTCTCCTTTCTAATGACATCATTCTTGTTGCACAATTCTACAAGATAACTCAATAAGACCATGAGCAAACCACAGAAAAATACTAAGGGGAGTGAAAATTATGACACTATTAGGCAGGAGTTAGGGGAGTAAGCAGCTGCTTTTGGCCAATCCCACAAATGACATGTGAGAATTGTTTAAAGACCAACTACTAAGAGTCTCAGCAGATACAAGTGCAGAAGGGTAAGGATGGCAAGATGAGAGTACTTCAGATTTCAAAATAGGTCATAAACTTAGTCATTTATGAGGTCATGAACAGGTATTTATGAGGTTCAGGAAACCATAACCAGATAAGAGCTTGGAGGAATATAAAGATGGCAGGAAAGAGCTCAAGGAGGTAAGGCAAGCCAAAAGGAGCCAATGAGATGCCCCCATCCAGGTCATGGAGTCAAAGTTCCCTACCATTTCCTGTGCGAGTCCTCAACTTATACAATACCTTGCACTATCAGAATTAAATTTCATCTGCCATTCCTTGATCCACAAATTCAGTTGATCAAGATCCCATGAGATAACTGTCTATAAAACCACCAATTTTACCAACCATGTCACTTATGTTTTTATCCAGGTCACAGAGTCAGACAACACCTGCCCATGCAGAACGTGCCCTCCTGCTTTAACCCACTTACCTGTATTATGCCATACCCCTCCTAGCGCCTATCTCATCCAAATTTTTCTTATACGAAGTTAATATACCTGCCCTGACTACTTTGTCTAGTTCCTCGTTCCATGTACCTATCACCCTCTGAGAAAAGAACTTCCTTCATATCAGTTTCCCCCTCCCGTCTTAGATTCTTCTACTCTAGGAAGCAGCCAGTCATGATTCTAAGCCCTTTGAGATTGTATGAATCCCCTTCTCAAGATCTTCGCTACCTCCTAAACTCCAAGGAAAACAGGCCTAATTTTTTTTCTAGTTTCTCATGGTAACTCAACTTCCTCAATCTTTGCAACAACTTCCTAAACCTCTTCTATACGATAGCTAGATGATACAAACACCACATTAAATTCCAAGTTTGGCCTCATCAACAACTTGTACAACTAACATGACAATCCAGCTTTTGTATTCAATGCCCTGATCGATGAAGGAAAGTGTCCCAAATGTTCTCTTCACTACATCCCCCTGTGTTGCCAAATATAAAGAGCTAATTACCTGCAACCCTAAATCTCTCTGCTCCATAACACTCTTTTGGGCACTGATCTGCCATTCCTTAGCATTTTACCAAGATCCCATTACATATCCAGGTAAGCTTCTTCAATGTCCACTGTTGCACATAATTAAACATCATCAACACATTTGCCATAAACATCCTTATCCAAATCATTTACATTAATCATAAAAGTACCTACTCTACAACAATCTAATTTTTCTGTACCTCACACCCATAACTCCATGTGCCTGTCTAAAGTATTTTAAATATCCCTATTGTACCAGTCTCCATCACCATACCTCTCAATGCATTCCAGGCACCCACTTCTCTCTGTATTTAAAAAAAAACTTGTCCTCTGGTGTTTGCTACTCTTGCCCTGGGTAAAGGTGCTGGCTGTCCACCTGATTGGTGTCTCATAATCATGTAGACCTCTATTAAGTTACTTCTCCAATCTTCTTCACTCCAAAGGAAAAGCCTAGCTCTGCAAAGCTTGCCTCATAAGACATATTTTCAGATCCAGGCAACATCTTGGTAAATCTTCTCTGAAGCATCTCCAAAGCTTCCACATCCTTCTTGAATTGAGGCAACCAGAACTGAACACAATATTCCAAGTGTGGTCTAATCTGCTTTCTAGATCTGCAACATTACCTTTGATTCTTGAACTCAACCCCTTGACTAATGAAGGCCAGCATACCATAAGCCTTCTTAACTATCCTAACAACTTCTGAGGTAACCTTGGGAGAGCAATGGATTTGGACCCCAAGGTTCCTCTATCCTTCCACATTGTTAAGAATCTTGCCATTATCATGTACTCTGCCTTCAAGTTTTACATTCCAAAATGTATCACCAGATTGAACTGCATCTGTCACTTTTCCATCCAAATCTGCATCCTGTCTATATTCTGTTGTATCCTACGACAGCCTTCCACATTATCCACAACACTCCAACCTCTGTGCCATCTGCAAACTTACTGACTGACCTCTCCACGTTTTCATCAAAGTAATTTATAAAAATTACCAAGAGCAGGAGTCCAAGATAATTTATAAAAATCACCAAGATCAGGAGTCCAAGAATAGATCCTTGTGGAATGCTACTAGCCACTGACCTCCAGGTAGAATACGTTCCAATTTCTACCACCTTCTGCCTTTTGTAGGCAAGCCTACCGATGCAGCCAAGGTTCCATGGCTCCCATGTCTCTTGGCATCAACTGCTTTGTCTACCCTCTTTGTCACAAAACATAGAAGATTCTTCAGCCCATATATCAATGCCAAACATGATGTTCAAATCAAACTAAAAATCTGCTATTTACACCAAATATCCCCTTCATATTCAAATGTCCATCTCGAACCCTCAAACTCTTCCACCATTACCTTGAGGTCCAAGGCACCTCCCACTCCATGTGTAAAAAATATGCCCTGTGCAACTACCCCCTCAAATTAAAATGCATATCCTCTAGTGTGTGATACTTCTGTCCTGGGGAAAAGATTCTGACTACCCATTTTATCAGTGCCTCATGATTTTGTTGAACCATAGAATACTACAGCAGAGTCTCAGGCCATTTGGCTCAACTGTACCAAACTATTATTCTGCCTCGTCCCACTGACCTACACCATTTCCTTCCATATGCCTCCCATTCATGAACCTG
The DNA here is from genome assembly GCF_036971445.1 of Narcine bancroftii. NCBI lineage: Eukaryota > Metazoa > Chordata > Chondrichthyes > Torpediniformes > Narcinidae > Narcine > Narcine bancroftii. The sequence goes on along the minus strand of NC_091473.1, from coordinate 162,189,082 downwards.
TCCATATTTTCTGATGTCAAAATTGAGCCTGCATTCACCACTTCACTTGGCAGCTCAAACCATTCTCCCTCCATTCTCTGTGTGACAAAATTCCCCCTAACATGCCCTTCAAACTTTTCTCTTTTACCCTTAACCCATATCCTCTAGTTTTTATCTCACCTAATCTCAGTGGAAAAAGCCTGTTTCAATCTACTCTATCCATACCCATCATAATTTTGTATATCTCTAACTAATCTTTGCTTATTCTTCTGCACTCCAGGGAATAAAGTCCTAACCTGTTTAACTTTTCACTGCAACTTAGTTCCTCAAAATCCACAAAAGTAATAATGGCACATTCCGGTGCTTTACTGTTCATGGTCTGAGTTATAACTCAATTACATCACTAAAGAGGGCTTGCAAAATTAGTAATGACTCCTACCACCCCGCAAGCAGCATCTTTCAGCTACTCCCGTCAGGAAAAAGCTACAGAAGTATCAGAGTCTGAGCCACCAGGCTGAGAAAGTTTCTTCCCACGGGTGGTGAGAATGCTCAATGATAGATGAACTGCTCATACAAACCTTCCTTGACTCTATTTATTTAACAATAATATTTGCTTATTTTAATATTTGTATCTATGTACTGCGCATATACATAATTTGTCTGCACGTATGTTTGTAGTGTTTTAAATAAACTTGAACTTCTTGAAAACCATTTGCAGGATTAAATGGAAGGAGCAGTGGGTGGATACTGATGGTGCCACAGGACAATGTCAACAGCTACCTTGTTTTAAAAGTCCTCAATTTTCCAAAATATTCCTTTGCAACACATCCTTTAAGACAAAGGGAAAGTGTAGCACTGCTAAAGGCAGAGCTGCTGAAATAAAAGCTGTCCACGCCAAGCAAGTAAGTCACTCCCATTTATTCAAACGACGCGTGTTCCTTTTTAGGGGAGGCGACAGGTTCTCGGGAGTGATGTCATAATGCTACTGTGAGTCCCGGCCATGTGCTCCTGCAACCTGGAACTTCTGCATGGTGGGGAGAAAAGCCCCTGTGCTCTGCCGTGCTGGCTGTTCACTACAGCAATTTGAGCCATCGTTTGCAGGGTTGACCCAACCTGCTACACCACCCCCCCCCCCAACCAGAATCGCAGCCTCTTTGGGTGGGATTTGGGAGGTTGTCTTTGGGCGGGTGCCCTCTGCGCCATAGTGTAGAGGCAGGGAAAAGCTCTGAACAATCCAAATGGGCTTTCTTCAGGCAGTCGACTGTAAACATGTCGTGCCTGCCACCAATGTCTAGAGTATATACAACCCCCTCCTTTCTCAGTACCTTGAAAAGCCCTTAAGGGCACTGTAGAGGGGTACCTGGTTTGCCCCTTCTCACAAAGACAATGTCCGCGGCTTTGAGTTCTTGTGGGACGTGGCTGGTTGGGGTCCCGTGGCTGGTGGTAGGATGTGGACATGGGTAGGTGGTGTGGTTCCTCAGCTGCTGTAGGGCATCCAGGGCGATCGGTGGTGGTTCCATGGATCTGAAATGCACGTCACCTGGGTTGGAGAACGGTGCACCATAGACCATTTCCACCATTGAGGTGGGGAGGCTCTCTTTAGGTGCTGTGCGGATGCCCACGGGAGTTCATCCATCCAGTTGCGCCCATGCAGCTGTGATTTGAGGGCTGCTTTTAGATGGCGGTGATTCTATGACTTCATGTTGTTGGTATCCATTAAATAAATTAGGGGCTCAGAGCCCTGCAATTCTAATCTTTCAAAATAAATAAGAAAGTTGCCATTGGATTGGGGGTGGTAGGCGGTTGTGTGGTGTAGCTGGCTGCCGCAGAATTTGGCCATGGTCGCCCAGAGGGAAGAGGTAGACTCCCTGGTCCGAAGTTATGTGGGAAGGGACACCAAAACAGGCAATCCACTGTGAGGTAAAGGCCCTTGCACAGGTCTCCATGTCACAGGCCGGCATGAGCACTGCCTCTGGCCAGTGTGTAAAGCGGTCGACCATGGTGATGGGGAGGGTCCCTACTATGTCCACGTGCACGTGGTCGAACCTGTCCACTGCGGGTGGAAAACATTGCACTGGGCCTTTAGTGTGACGATGGAGTCAGGTTGCGGAATGCGGTCGAGCCGGTTTGCTTCTCTCGCCACGAGGTGCAGTTCGGCAAAGTCCATGTTGGAGATGGAAGCAGCAACATGGACCTGCAACTTGGAAAGGAACAGAACCTCAAACAGAAAGCACTTTGTGTGTCCATCTGCAAGGGCCATTAGCTCCTGCATCAGTTCTAAGGGATTATGATCACCTTGGCCCTAAGTGTTAAGAACACGAATGGCCCATTTGTGCCAGCTAAGTTCAAATGTCTCGAGCAAAAACCGTTTAAAAATTGTGGACTTGCCGTTCATGGGTGGGTTGTTGACAAATGGAGCGACTTTCGGTGCTGTGACGGGGTCCAGGGCGCTGACCATGTGCCAGAACTTGTTGTCCTTGGCTTTTATTCCTCGCAGGACAAACTGATTCTGCAAGTTGCAGCCAGCTGCTTGGCTGGTTTGCCCTGAATGGTGGCAAGTGGACACTTAAGGCGTAAACTGCCGTGGGAGATCAATTAGTTGCAGTCACTTTGGCTGTGGATGAGTTGGCAGGATTCATCTTGCTGTGTGTTGTGGGTTCTGAAAACATTAGAACCTGTTCGGGGTCACCACTGTAGCACTGCTAAAGGCAGAACTGCTGAAATAAATGCTGTCCACACCAAGCAAGTAAACCAGTAACTGCCGTTTATTCAAACCACTCACATTCCTTTTTAGGGGAGGTGACAGGCTCATGGGAGTAATGTCATAATGCTGCTAAGAGGCCTGGCCATTCCCCTGGCAACACACTCCTGCAGCCTGAAACTTCTGCGCAGTTGGGGGAAAGCCTGTATCCTGCTGCATTGGCTGTCCACTACGGCAATTCGGCGCATTGTGTGTGGGTTTGACCTGGCCCGCTACAAAAGGGCATAGGGAGGGTCATGAATCTTATTTATCATTCCATTACAAACTATTAAATTTGTGATGAACAAACCTACTGATTCTATGACTTCATGTTGTTGGTATCCATTAAATAAATTAGGGGCTCAGAGCCCTGCAATTCTAATCTTTCAAAATAAATAAGAAAGTTGCCATTCACCTGAGCCAGAGAAAATACATAGAGACCCCAATGTGGTGCAAGAGTGATACACACCACCGTCAGGACACATTTCACTGCCATGGCCAGACTTTCAGCTATCACCTGAAAAACAAAGCATTGTTGACATGCCACAAGGAACAGCAAACCAGGGAAAAAGTGAATAGATGACAAGATGAAGCATTGACCTTCAAATAATGTTTGAGTGACATTTCAGCATTCATCCTGTGACATGTGGATTTTCCCCTCTCCCATCTCCCATCTCAATGTGTGTGTAATAATAGGTTAATCGACCACCATTACTTGCCTTTCTCTTGCTCTATGAGTAGTAGAATAGGGAAATGTTGATGGGAATATTGTGGTCCTAAGTGATATTTTGCTTCAGTATTCACCAGAAAAAAGGACTTTGGTCAAAGAGAGGTTAGAGTAGAACAAGCTTGTGTGCTGGACCATGTTGAGATTAGGAAAGAGGAAATGCTAGAACTTCTTAAAAACATTAAGAGTGATAAAGTCCCAGGACCAGACAAGATATACCCCTGTTTGTTGTGAAAAAGGAAGAAAGAAATAGCTGATCATTGCATCTTCCTTGGCCACAGGGGAGGTGCCACAGGATTGGAGAATAGCAATGTGGTCCCCTTGTTTAAAAAAAATAGGGGAAATCCTGGGAATTATAGACCAATGAGTCTTACAACAGTGGTGTACAAATTCTTGGAGAGGATTTTTAGGAAATAGGATTTATGAGCATTTGGAGAAGTACAGTCTTGTCAGGGGAAGGACATACCTCACAAAATAATGGAGTTTTTAAAGGCGATAACAAAGGAAATTGAAGAAGATATATGTGGTGTATATGAATTTTAGTAAAGCATTTGACAATGACTCTCAAGAGATTCGTTCAGAAACTCATGGAACATGGGATTCATGGAGTCTTGACTATTTGGATTCAGAATTGTCTTGCCTACAGAAAGCAGAGAGTAGTAGTGGCCAGAACACATTCTGCCTAGAGGTCAGTGACTAGTGGAGTTCTGTAGGGATCTATTATGGGACCCACTGTTCTTTGTGATGACCAGGACAAAGAATCGGAAGAAAGGGTCAGTAAGTATGCAGATGTTATGAAGGTTGGAGGAGCTGTGGTTAGTGTTGAACATTGTTGTTAAAAAAGGATATACACAGGATACAGTGTTGAGTGGAAAAGCGGTAGATGGAGTTCAATCTGAAAAAGTGTGAGGTGATGCTTTTTGGAAAGTCAAACCTGAAGACTGAGTACAGGGATGATGGTTGGATGGAAGAACAGAAGGACCTCAAAATCTAAATCCATACATCTCTCAAGGTTGCCACACAGGATGACAGGATAGTTAAGGCGGCTTATGTATCCTGGCTTTCTTTAGTTGGGGGATTGACTTTAAGAGTTGTGAGGTAATGTTGCAACTCTACAAATCTCTGGTAAGACCACACTGAGAATATTGTGTTCAGTTCTGATCACCTCATTATAGGAAGGATATAGAATTTATGGAGTGGATGCAGAGGAGATTTACCAGGATGTTGCCTGGATTGGAGAAAATGTCACATGAGACAAAGGCTTTTCTCTTTGGAGTGAAGAAGGAGGAGAGGTAACATAGAAGCCTACAAGATTATGAAAGGCATAGATAGGGTGGACAGCCAGCAACTTTTTCCTGGGATATCAGTAGCAATCATAATCAGGCATCTCTACAAGGTGAGGGAGGAAAGTTTAGGGGAGACGTCAGGGGCAAGTTTTTTTTATATATGCACACAATTATGGGTACCTGGAATGCACTGCCAGGGGTGGTGTTGGAAGCTTGTACAATAAGGACATTTAAAAGACTCTTAGGCACATTGATGAAAGCAAAGTAGAGGGTTATGGGTGTGAGGTAGGGAAGGGTTATAATGTTGAGTGAGTTTATATAGGTTGTCACAACATTGTTGGCTGAAGGGTCTGAACTGTGCTGAAATGTTCCATATTTTATTTCCCATATTATGCTCCCTATCGTTATCCATGTCCTCTTCCTTGCCAAGTATTCATATGGCATTTCGTCCACTTCCTCTGACTTGAAGCGTAAATTCCTGCCATGGTCCTAGAGTGCTCCTATATTCTCCCTCATCATTCTCTTGTTTTTAATACTTGTTATTAAATGTCTTGGTATTTTCTTCAAAGTTCCTTTTGGCCTTCCAAATGCCCTGCTTGAGTGTATCTTACAATCTTTATATTACTCCAGGGCCTTGTCTAATTGTAGCTTCCTGAACCTTACATTTGCCCCCACAACAACCTTGTTGTATCGACTACTCCTGGCACACTGTTCATGGTACCTGCCACTCTCTTTTTTTAAACTTTATTTAGAATTTTATAACATGAATAACATATAGGATTACATTTAAAAAAATTAAGAATAAAATAAAATTACAATACAGTATCAGTAATCTAAATAAACTATACCCTCCCCAATAATTATTACACGTTAATAACCCAACTCAAATTAGTCCAACCCCCCCTTTTCCCCCCCAAATAAAGAGTGAAGAATTAATAAAGTTAATAATATATGTGAGAAAAAAAACCCACTTACAAAAAAAACATAACCGATTAAAATACTAACAAAAAGAAAAGTAATTAATACTAAGATATCAGACTTAAAAAACATATTTAAATCAAACTTAAATGCATATATTTAACAAACGGAGTTAAGATGAAACATATATTTAACTCAAACTTAATATAAAAAATTAGTAAAGTTAGTAACATTATCTATCAAAAATTCTTAAACATTAATCAATTCTAAAACAAATTGTAGCATGAAAAAAAGATGGAAAAAAAAACTTTATAGAGATAAACCTTCACCAAATATCAACTAACTTCACATCTATCATCATATTAGTCACATAAACCACCATCTTAAAACAAAATTCAAACCTCATTAAGCATTGTACAATTCAATTTTAGTACTCTTCCACCATTTTTCCCTTTTACTCTTGAATAGTTATCCAATAAAAGCTCCAATACCACATTTAAATATCCCCAATCATTACGTTAAAATTCAGATATCCAAATAATAAAAACACATCTACAACGAAATCTATATCTTCAACAAATGGAGCATAAACCACAAATAAAATTCAAGCCTCATTAAGAATTGTACAATTCAATTTATAACTTTCACCATTATTCCCTTCGTTCTATAACTAAAATAGCAAAATATACCCCAGAATTACCACTCCTTTCACCTTAAAGTTAAAGAAAAAATATAAAAAACTTATCCATCCCATTCACATTTAAATTTCAGATATTCCTTATCTACTGAATAAACTTTACAAAAAAAACCACATCAATTTTTAGTTTTTTAAACAATCAAATACTTTCTTATGATTTTTTTTAATATATTTAAAACAAAAAAAAACCCTTCACTCTTTAATCTAATAATACAAAAAAAAGGAAAAAAAAACGGGTAGGAGGTTAAAAATACCTCCTCCCGTCTAAACCGTGCAATGCGGTAACTCCCAAAAAAAATGGGTGTGAGATAACTCACACGTAGCAGATGACTTTCAGAAAATAGTGCCTATCCAGTTCTCTCCCCCAACTCTCACTTCATCTTAAACTAACATCATCATTATTTAATATCCCTTTTTTAAAAAAAAACATTAGAAAAAACAAAAGGACAACTCTTCTTTTAATCAGCTCCAACTGCCGAGTCACCATTACAACCATTCCTTCTTGGAGCACAGCTCTTTTCTTCCATCTCTTGTCTCCTTAGAGATCGCGGCGGACTATGTCTCTGTTGAAACTGAGTAATTGGCAGCTCTTGAGCAAATGCTATAACTTCCTTTGGAGAATCAAAGAACTTTGGTTGGCAACCATCTTGAAAAACCTTTAAAACAGCTGGATATCTAAAGGATGCCTTGTAACCTTTCTTCCACAACAACTCTTTAGCAGGATTAAATTCCCGTCGTTGGAACATAACTTCTTGACTCAAATCCGCATAGAAGAAAACTCGATTATTTTGAATCATCAAGGGTGATTTTCTCTGTTGTGCATTTCTAATAGCCACTCGTAAAATTATTTCTCTGTCATAATAATTCAAGCAACGAACCAAAACAGGTCTTGGACTTTGACCTGAAATAGGTCTTCTACGCAAGGCTCTGTTCCAGTATTATACCTTTCGGGAAATGTTCTTGACCCAGCACCTGCGGAATCCATTCAGTAAAAAATTTTCTTGGGTCTGGTCCCTCCATACCTTCCGGCAAACCAATAATCTTTATATTGTTCCGTCTGAATTGGTTTTCCAAATAATCAATCTTTTTCACCAAATGTTTATTTTGAGTTTGTAAGTCTTCAACCATTTTGGTCACATCAAAAACTTGATCCTGTATTTCATCTATATCTTCTTCACACGAATTAAATTTATCTCTCACTTCAAGCTTAAAAGCTCCAAACTCAGCCATCTGTTGAGTATGTATTTTCACCAGAGTACGAACAACTGAAAAGTGGCAAAGCAGCAGGTATGGATGGAATCCCCACAGAAGTCTGGAAGGCTGGCGGCAAAACTCTGCATGCCAAACTGCATGAGTTTTTCAAGCTTTGTTGGGACCAAGGTAAACTGCCTCAGGATCTTCGTGATGCCACCATCATCACCCTGTACAAAAACAAAGGCGAGAAATCAGACTGCTCAAACTACAGGGGAATCACGTTGCTCTCCATTGCAGGCAAAATCTTCGCTAGGATTCTACTAAATAGAATAATACCTAGTGTCGCTGAGAATATTCTCCCAGAATCACAGTGCGGCTTTCGCGCAAACAGAGGAACCACTGACATGGTCTTTGCCCTCAGACAGCTCCAAGAAAAGTGCAGAGAACAAAACAAAGGACTCTACATCACCTTTGTTGACCTCACCAAAGCCTTCAACACCGTGAGCAGGAAAGGGCTTTGGCAAATACTAGAGCGCATCGGATGTCCCCCAAAGTTCCTCAACATGATTATCCAACTGCACGAAAACCAACAAGGTCGGGTCAGATACAGCAATGAGCTCTCTGAACCCTTCTCCATTAACAATGGCGTGAAGCAAGGCTGTGTTCTCGCACCAACCCTCTTTTCAATCTTCTTCAGCATGATGCTGAACCAAGCCATGAAAGACCCCAACAATGAAGACGCTGTTTACATCCGGTACCGCACGGATGGCAGTCTCTTCAATCTGAGGCGCCTGCAAGCTCACACCAAGACACAAGAGAAACTTGTCCGTGAACTACTCTTTGCAGATGATGCCGCTTTAGTTGCCCATTCAGAGCCAGCTCTTCAGCGCTTGACGTCCTGCTTTGCGGAAACTGCCAAAATGTTTGGCCTGGAAGTCAGCCTGAAGAAAACTGAGGTCCTCCATCAGCCAGCTCCCCACCATGACTACCAGCCCCCCCACATCTCCATCGGGCACACAAAACTCAAAACGGTCAACCAGTTTACCTATCTCGGCTGCACCATTTCATCAGATGCAAGGATCGACAATGAGATAGACAACAGACTCGCCAAGGCAAATAGCGCCTTTGGAAGACTACACAAAAGAGTCTGGAAAAACAACCAACTGAAAAACCTCACAAAGATAAGCGTATACAGAGCCGTTGTCATACCCACACTCCTGTTCGGCTCCGAATCATGGGTCCTCTACCGGCACCACCTACGGCTCCTAGAACGCTTCCACCAGCGTTGTCTCCGCTCCATCCTCAACATCCATTGGAGCGCTCACACCCCTAACGTCGAGGTACTCGAGATGGCAGAGGTCGACAGCATCGAGTCCACGCTGCTGAAGATCCAGCTGCGCTGGATGGGTCACGTCTCCAGAATGGAGGACCATCGCCTTCCCAAGATCGTATTATATGGCGAGCTCTCCACTGGCCACCGTGACAGAGGTGCACCAAAGAAAAGGTACAAGGACTGCCTAAAGAAATCTCTTGGTGCCTGCCACATTGACCACCGCCAGTGGGCTGATAACGCCTCAAACCGTGCATCTTGGCGCCTCACAGTTTGGCGGGCAGCAGCCTCCTTTGAAGAAGACCGCAGAGCCCACCTCACTGACAAAAGGCAAAGGAGGAAAAACCCAACACCCAACCCCAACCAACCAATTTTCCCTTGCAACCGCTGCAATCGTGTCTGCCTGTCCCGCATCGGACTGGTCAGCCACAAACGAGCCTGCAGCTGACGTGGACTTTTTGCCCCCTCCATAAATCTTCGTCCGCGAAGCCAAGCCAAAGAAAGAAGAAACCTAGTACCAAGTTCAGTCATAATCTTGGATAATCCCTGCATTGTATAAGATAATTTAGATTCAAGATTCACAAAAATCTTTTCAATTGGAAGAGATTTTGACGTAACAGATTCCTGCTTCTTCTGCATAACCAAAGGATCTTCTGTTCCTTCTTTCATTCTGGTTGCCTTCCTTATAGTATGACTGTGTGTGGAAACCCCAGCCACAGCCTCTCCAGCAATGACTGGAGGATGCTGGCCGGGGTTTTCCCCAGTCCATAATGTATTATGTTCTCCCAGTACATCAAGTTGTTTTGGTTCTTCTATCTCAAGAGACGTAGTTTGCAGCGCCACCTCAACAGTTGACAAATGTCTTTGAGTAACTCTTTGTTCTAAAGGCTGTTTGGCGCCCTCTTTAGGAGGCTCTACCGATGTAACATAGAGCTCTACATCCGAACACTGTACCTCTCTCCTGGGATCCATTTCACGCTGAGTCCCGGTGTCTTTCCTATAGGTAGGCTCCAAAACTTGAACTTTTGGAAAATGTAGTTTTTTGATGATCTGTTGTCGTTTTTTTTTTGCTCTTTTCCAACAATTGTACCATCATAAGTTAAATTAACAGCACTGAAATTTTCTAAACTTTTGAAGAATTTTAACGGGCATTTCTAGACAAAACAATATGATAGAGTCAGGAGAGGACTGGAAGGCACATCTGATCCTTACGCCATCTTGCCACGCCCCCGTACCTACCACTCTCCATAAAATATTTGCCCTTGCATATCTGTGACATGATATTTTTGCCCTAAAGAAAAGATCATTTCTTTCCATTCTATCAATCTTCTCATGATTTTTGTCATCAAAATAGCTCTCTGCTTCCCACCCTCCAGAGAAAGCATGCAAGCCTTAAAATCCTTCAAGTAACGGGGTGCCCCCCAGAGCTGTACACAGTGTTCAAAGTTCACCTCACCAATGCTTTATGTAGCTGCAATAGGACTTCCTTTTACATTCAATATCCCACCCAATGAAGCCACACACACTTGAACACCCACCTCTACCCCACAATCCCTCTGCACTTCAATGCTTTTAAGAGCCCTGCTATTAATTGTATACAGTACACAAGAGAGCTAGAGGAACTCAGCAGATCCTGCAGCATCCATGGAAAGCAATGGCCGGTTGACTGCCTACTGCTTTCCATGGATGCTGTGCAGCCTGCAAAGTTCCTCTACCACTCTTACGTACTGCACCCCAGCATCTGCAAACTTCTTATTTACCTCCATTAATTGTATACATTCCACTTACATTCGTCCTCCCAAAGCACAGCACCTCAAACTTGTCTGAAACAAACTTCACAGCTCCTTAATGGGTTCATTGAAAAGTTGTAGCTGGACCCATTTCCCAGATCTCTCTCACAGGAGGAGCAAACATCTGCCCAGACTGACATTCCCACTGCACTGAGCTAAGATCCACCAACTCAGACAAATTGAAAGAGTATACCGAACCCCTACTCAGCCCTCTTGGTGAAACACCTTGTGACAAAGCCTCTGCACTTCATCGGAGCACTTCTTCTCAATCACTGTCACTCCGTTTTACCTACTGGAACTCTTCTTTTATTGGATGCTCTGCCTGCAAAGAGCCAATCATAATTCAGTTCCCCCTCCTCCTCAAAGCACTAATTCAGCTGCTCACTGGTTGAAGAGAAAAATCAGTCCAATAACCAAGACTGTGACTATTTGGTCAGGCTGAGATTTAATGTCTTTCACAACAGGACAGTCTTCCTGTACTCGCCACACAGCACCACACAACTGGCACAGGCAAGTGTTTGTGACCCAGCATCTCAATTGGCAGCACTACGAAGGCATAAAATCCTTGAAATAGAACTAAAATTTAATGATGGAAAAATCAATTATTATTTACACATAACTCACCTTTAAACTCACCAACATATGCACCTGAGCCAGTACCCACATAGGTTCAGAGAGGAGTTCCACCACAGCAGAGAGACCGAATGCCACCACTCCAACCTCATAGTGAGGTACAACTGCTGGGTCTGGGATTGCCACCAAATTGAGCCACACCCAGGCCAAGAGCAAGGCCCAGAATATCCCCAGAGGAACCCTGAAACATAGCACCCAGTCAATCATTAATGCAAAACTCACTCACATGCAGATGCACGCACACATTGACATACACACAATGATGTAGAATAATACAATGAATTAATTTTGTTTAGGGTTCATATGCAACATGGAGTTTACATTAGCATCAACTAACTTCTGATATTCAAAATCTTTACTTTCACCATTCCCAGAACTTTCTGCCTCATTTTCACTGCCTTATCCTTCGATTCATCACATGACTCAAGCTCCCCATATGCTTACTCCTGGCTGGTTAAAAGAAAACAAACAATAAGTGTGAATGGAATTTAAAAACCTGCAGAGACAAAAAATCTAAGATAATAACAGAAAATGCTGGAAATACTGTCCTTGCCTTTCAATATTCAAAATGTTTCAATTAGATCCTCCCAAATTTTCCTAAATTTCGCCGAGTACAGACCAAGAGCTGTCAAAGGCTCCTCATATGATTTTCAGAATCATCTTTGTAAACCTCCTCTGACCCCACTCTAAAATCAGCACATCCTTTCTTAAATAAGAAGCCCAAACCTGCTCACAATACTCAAAATGTGGTGTCACCAATGCCTTATAAAGCCTGAACATCTTATCCCTGCCCCTTATATTCTATTCCTCTTGAATATCTCTCTAGACTCTTCATACCTTCTGCACAATTTTCTTTTCCATTCAACTTAGTGTCATCAGCAAACTTAGATATCTCCACTTGGTCACCTCTTCCAGGTCATTAATATATATTGTGAACAGTTATGGCCCCAGCATCAACCCCTGCAGCACTCTGCTCACCACTGATTGTCGACCAGAGAATCAACCATTGATCCCAATGCTTTTCCTTTGCTTGGTTAACCAATCCTCTGTCCATGCCAATACATTACCATCAAGACCATGCAACCTTATGGATTTTTTTAAAATCTGGCACCTTGATTAAAGCCTTCTGGAAATCCATGTAGACAACATCCACCTGTCCCCCTCCATCCAATGCACTAGTTATATGATCCAAGAACTCAAGTGAATTTGACAAACACACCCTGCCCTTCCTAAATTGATCCTGCATCTGCCAGATGGAAACATTTCTGTCCCAGATCTCGTAATATTTTCCTTACTGATAGCTCCAAGCATTTTTAATTTGTTATATCCTGGCACTCTCCTTCCACACACAATCACCTGTCCACCTAATTTTCTTGTCCTTGTGGCAACTATGTCGCAGTGTGAAATAAATAACAAGAAAATGATCAGACGTAATCAAATCAAAGTTCACTAAAAGTCATTTACTCAGAGTCACCTGCAGCTTTTGACCCGCGCGTTCCCAATGACGTCATTGCATTGTGACATCATGTCGTCACTCAGAACCTCCGAGCCGGTTCGATTAAGCCTCCAGTGAGCCACTACATGACGCCCCCCCCACAAACTAACCACCAACATGAGGCTAAACCTCTGGTGCCATTACCGTCCACCGCTCTTGGGCAGTCGTCCATGCCTTTGCATCGGGGGTCATAGCAAGGGCCGATCAAGGTTGAGAAGCTAACCGGGCAAGGGGACCGATACTAACAGTGGCCAGGCAAACACCTAGCCATGCCGCAGCCACAGCTGTGGGACGAGGTGGCCCCCAATGTCTGCCTTTCTCATCGGGAAACAACCACCCTGGGCCATCTGTCTAAACAAGAGATAACTGGAATGCCTTGGCGGCACTGCCAGAAGGGGTCAATGGTGGCACCACCCTATGGAAATGGGTGGTGACTGGAGTCTGGGACAGGTTCCCTGCCCTCCTAGAATGCCCTTCTAGGGTGACACAGTTGATGTAGCTGTTAGTACAATGCCTTTACAATGCCAGCGATTGGAATCGGACTTGGGTTCGAAGTCTGCACTGTAAGGATTCTGTACATTCTCTGAGTCTGGGTGGGTTTTCTCCAGGGTCTCTAAGGTCCTCCCACCCTTCAAAAACATACCAGGGTGTTGGTTAATGTGGTATAATTTGGGTCGCCCATATTCTTGGACCAAATTGGTCTGTTACAGTGCTGTATGTCTAATTTAAAACTTAATGGCCAGCTGCAGTGGCACACCATTGGCGTGGGGACACAGGTTGTAAGGGAATGGGCACTGATCAAGGGTATCTATGGGGCACCCGCGAGCACCACTTCCCAGGAGGCATGAATGTGACTGGTGCCTCGGTAGATTATTTAGATACCACTGCACATGCTGACCTTAGAGGGGTGGTCATGGAGCTGGCGACTGGGAAAAACGTCCAGGAAGCCAATACCCTCCTGGAGGGATTGGAGTACATGCAGTGGGGAGCAATCACTCAGGTTTGCAGGGCTGAGGGGAAGTTTGGTGACGTCATCCTGCTGGTGACTCACTGAGAGATGCATGTCCTCTGGAGAGAGCTTTGCGGGGGAAGCTTCCAGTGCATCGCCCACTCTGACCTGGACCAACCTCCCCTCTGGAGGAGGACCCTGACTAATCTATCTTTTGAGCTCTCCCAACCTCCCCAGCCACAGGAGAAGACTACCCTTCAAGCTGATCCTCTTCTTGATGTGAGGGTCTACGAAACACTTCAGCATAAAAGACAGCTGTGATGCCCCACGGTGGTTTCACAGCCTTTCTGCCATCACACCATTCTGTTTAACCAGCAATGAGCTGTTATCACTTATGCACAGAACTTTCAAGCTAACATACAACAGTTGTTACTGTGGAAACAGCATCATTGGACATTCAACAAGGACCACATCCTTTGTTATGTGCATTTCAAGAGCAGCTTTTTGTGATAAATTTCTTGGTTTTTTTTTTCTCTCTTTTTTTTAAAAAAATCACACCCTGAGCTGTGGTAATAATATCTCTCAACACACTCAGGGAATTGGAGTTACTATGTTACAGTTTATAAGTACAGATCAAACACAATCAAAGAAATATTGTATATACAGGTGGTCCCTGCCTTACAACCAATGCAACTTACGACCCAAAAAAAGCTGTAAAATTTTTTTAAAATAAATGTAAATATAAAAATTACATGTCAGGGCTGGGGTTCCAGGGGCTGTTTATTTTGATAGACCAACAGGGCGGTGGCCATAGGCTACGCTGCCACCGAATGTGTTCTATTTTTGGGGCACAAATGTGGTGACGGACCTGGTGTTTGAGGTGAGGGAGGTGAGCACAGGCCAGATGACAGTGGACAATGGATCTTTCCAGTGCCGGGCAGGCTGAGCCGTGGATGAAGTGCCGCGGCTCGAATTTAAGAACGTCGGCCTGGACTAATGTTATGAGCCCAGAGGACCCCAAGACCCAGCAGCAATAGAAATTCACCAAGACAAATGGTTACTTAAACAAATGTTGCTTTTAATTATTTTTAAACATGAAAACAGGATCAAACTATTACTTACTACTATTAACTTAATCTAACTCAACCCCCTTCTAATTCTAAGCGCACATGTAGGTAATGTACAAGTTCAGAAAAGTTCTTTGATTCATAGTCCAATCTCACTTCACTCCTCCAATTCTTATACTGTGCACAGAATGTAAACATTTATGAATTTCACCAGGCTTTGGTGCTTGAAAGATAAATGGTTACCGCTCAGGAAGGTTCTTTTCAGTTTTCAGAGAGAGGTTTGTTGCTCCTTGGACATAAACTGATTCCTTCCAATCTGCCACTTCAGTGTCTTGCCAAAGAAGCTTGCCCCATCAGGGTTTTCCAGATGATCACCTCTTTCTTTCACGTCACCACAGAGTTCTTTTTTGTTTCCCTTAAAGTGGAACACCACACAGCCAGCCATCTCCTCTTGTATGGACCACAAGGGCTTTGACCAGGCTGAACTAAGAACTTACAACCAGTCTTCAAAATGGGGTTTTTCCACAAGCTTCCCAGCTTGTCCTGTTCTAGTCCCAGCTGCTGCTGCTAAACTGTAGAACTGAATTCTCTCTCTCTCTCACTCAGAGAAAACTGCATGACCCTCTTAGAACACAGCACTCTGCACTCAGACAGACTGTAGCACCAGACCTAATATTCGAGTCCGTTCATCTGTTGCTTTCCAAAACAATAATCCATTACTCCACAGCATGTCCAATTAACACCTTCTTGTGAAGTCCTTATAGGCATTCTTCAAAGTTTTTATAAAGGCACTCGGAGCCTGGACTGTCTGGCTTGAGCAGAGCTCTGGCATTTTAAATGAGATCTGTGTATCTTTTTGTGACCCTACACTAAAAAAATTTTCTTCCAAAAACATTTCTTTCTACAATATAAAATATAACATAATTTGTCACAGTAACATATGTCCAACTTGTGTCCATTACGAGATCCGACCGGTTGGTCAGAATGGAACTTGGACAAATGTTGAGGACCATCTGTATTTTGTTTCCACTTGACAATGGCAGCATCCCCAGCAGCCCTCCCATTAAAAGAAAGAAATACCTCATCGGGCAAGCGCTTCAGAAGCTTTTATTTAAAACTACCAATTTGGCCAATTTTCAGTCCTGAGTCCTCCTGGTTATCAGTACAGGGAACCAACACAGGCACTTGTGGCACCCATTTAAAGGGAACATGAGCAGGAATGGCATCCCAAAAATAAATGGGGTACTTGCAAGAGATACGGGATCACCCATGGATGTATGCCTGCCAGTCTTCCCCCCTGCCTCACCACAGGATAGCACGGCGACGGGCACCTGGGCTGTCCTTCAGGAACGCCCAAATATGAATCCAAGGCGTGGGATATGCAAGCCAAGAGAGGACTCTGGCACCTCATGGATGACCCTGCACTCCCTGCTCACAGACATTGGTGGAAAGGTGCACACATTTACCAGCTAAGCTTCAGAAACCAGGCATGCAAGTCAGTGACCAATTTTCTTTCTCTTCCCTCCCGTCTGACACAAGGCAGTTCCCACTGCACCCTGCTCCATCGGGAGCACAACATCCCTGTTTGGTTGGGGGTGGGGGGAAGCTGATGAGGCGATGTCATTGAATTTGATTATGTGGCTCGTCCAGCACATGGAAGGCACTTGTGTATATATTGATCTGCTTAATAAGTTTTTTTTTCTCTTTTTGTTTTTATATAAAACACGTACATAGAGTTTACAGTATAGAAATCAGTCATTGACTGTCTTTGTAGTGATTGCAGAGTGATGTGACTTCCGAGGGCGAATGTTATATGTAGATTGTGAAGAAACACGTGGCCTCCCTGCCTACCTGGAATATTGTGGATTGCAGGTGGTCACATGTCCTCCCTGTCCGAAATTTATTCAGAAGTCACATCACCTGTTAATCAAGGTTGGACACCAGCCACCCATCCATGCACATCCTGCTGTTGGCTCATTTAAATTACCTAGGGTCATTATTGGCTAGATGCCCAGATCAGAACTGTATATAACATCGATGCACAGCATCGTGGTCCAAACCCTGGACATCGCTCCACACTAGGTTGGCACTGTGGACATCGCTGGAAGTGTCGCAGGTAAGGTGTGCACAACACTCAAACTGAGATGTCGTTCTGCAATAGATCAATACTTGCAAAGAGCTGCACCCCTGTGGTACAGGGAACCAAGAATGTGCATGAAAGCCCCCATCTGTAGAGTGTGTACACGTGTGTGAACATGTAGAGTATAGGTGGCCACTGGTATCAGAGTCCAAGCTGGGTCTGGTATGAATGTCTATAAAGTTGTTTAGTAATATAGTAAAAAACCTCACAAAGATTAGCGTATACAGAGCCGTTGTCATACCCACACTCCTGTTTGGCTCTGAATCATGGGTCCTCTACTGGCATCACCTACGGCTCCTAGAATGCTTCCACCAGCGTTGTCTCCGCTCCATCCTCAACATTCATTGGAGCGACTTCATCACCAACATCGAAGTACTCGAGATGGCAGAGGCCGACAGCATTGAATCCACGCTGCTGAAGACCCAACTGCGCTGGGTAGGTCACGTCTCCAGAATGGAGGACCATCGCCTTCCCAAGATCGTATTATATGGCGAGCTCTCCACTGGCCACCGTGACAGAGGTGCACCAAAGAAAAGGTACAAGGACTGCCTAAAGAAATCTCTTGGTGCCTGCCACATTGACCACCGCCAGTGGGCTGATAACGCCTCAAACCGTGCATCTTGGCGCCTCACAGTTCAGCGGGCAGCAGCCTCCTTTGAAGAAGACCGCAGAGCCCACCTCACTGACAAAAGACAAAGGAGGAAAAACCCAACACCCAACCCCAACCAACCAATTTTCCCTTGCAACCGTGTCTGCCTGTCCCGCATCGGACTTGTCAGCCACAAATGAGCCTGCAGCTGAAGTGGACATTAACCCTCCATTAATCGTCGTCCACGAAGCCAAGCCAAAGAATTAACCACATAAATCATATAATTACAGCATAGAAACAGGCCAACTTGGCACCTAGTCCATGCCGAACACTTTCTCCCACCTAACACCACTGACCTACACTCAACCTGTAACCCTCCATTCCTTTCCCTTCCATATACATATCCAACTTCTCCTTAAATGCTAATATCAAGCCTGCCTCCGCCACTTTATCTGGTATCTACATACCCACCACTCGGAGTAAAGAAGTCTCCCCTCATGTTTCCTCTAAACTTTTGCCCTCTAACTCTCAGCTCATGTCCTCTTGTTTGTATCACCCTATTTCTTTTTTTTTTTCACACTATGAACCATACTGACCAAAATACACACAAACATTTCCTTCTTGAATAATCACAATGTCATTTTCTCCCCTTTTCCCCCCTCCCTTCCCTCCCTCCTTCACCCCCCCCTCCCCACCCATTCAACGTTCAACATATATGATACATTAAACCCATTAAACAATGTCATCACACAATGAAAATAAACAAGAAATTTGTGTCTTCTACTTTTATAGACTGGGTCATTTCATTTCGTCATTTTCTCCCTCCTTAAAGGAAAAAAACTTCTCCATGTCAACCCTATCTATTTTAAATACCTCATAATAATTTTAAATACCTCAATTAAATCCCCTCTCAACCTTCTACACTCCAAAGAATAAAGACCTAACTGATTAAACCTTTCTCTATAATTTAGACTCTGTAATCCCTGCAACATTCGAGTAAATCTTCTCTGCACTCTCTCCAATTTGTTGATATATTTGCAGACCAAAACTGTACACAATACTCCAAATTTGGCCTCACTAATTTTAAGATTTTAATATAACAATCAACTGTACAATTTTAACGTAACATCCCAGCTCCTGTACTCAATACTCTGATTTACACAAGCCAACATACCATAAGCTTCCTTCACCACCCTATCCACATATAATTTCACCTTCAAGGAAAAATTTATTCCTAGATCCCCTGTTCTACTGCACACTTCAATGCCCTACCATTCACCTTACTTGTTCTATTTTGATTAGCCCTACCAAAATGTAACACCTTGTGGCACTTGGAGCAGCTGGAGAAGAACACAGACACCACACCAGAGATTGTTAATGACTGGTTTTTTTTTCCAAATTCAGCACGTGCCCTTTTAAGGGCAGCATGAGCTCAGTCACCTTGGGCATTGTGACATCATAATCGCTGTCCCAGGTGCACGCTGGGCAGGAGCCTTGAGGCAGGGAGAAAACCCTGACAGTGCCATCTTCCCTTGGCTGCCCCACCACGTGATGTTACATGCGGGGCCGGATTGCCATGAGAATGTGCGCTGTCACAACCTCACACTTATCTGCATTAAACACCATCTGCTATCTTTCAGCTCACTCTTCTAACTGGCTTAAATCCCTCTCCAAGCTTTGAAATCCTTCTTCACTATCCACAGCTCCACCTATCTTAGTATCATCCGCATACTTACTATTCCAAATTACCACCCCATCAACCAGATTATTAATGTACATGACAAATAGCAATGGACCCAATAATGAAGCCTGAGGCACACCAAAAGTCACCTGCTCCCAATCTGACAAACAGTTAACTACCACTACTCTCTGGCATCTCCCATTCAACTATTTTTGAATCCATTTTACTACTTCACTGTTAATACCTAATGATTGAACCTTCCTAACCTTCCTTGAGGTACCTTATCAAAGGCCTTACTATAGTCCATATATACAACATCCACTGCCATATCCTCATCAACTTTCCTAGTAACCTCCTCAAAAAATTCGATAAGGTTTATCAAATATGATCTTTCCCTCACAAATCCATGTTGATTATTTCTATTCAAACCATGTCTATCCAAGTATTTATATATACCATCTCTAAAAATACTTTCCATTAACTTACCCACCACTGACATCAAACTTAGAGGCCTATAATTTTTTAAACAATGGAACAATCCTCCAGCACCATTCCTGTTATTTTTTTTAAATTTTTTTATTTTTCACACCATAAACCATATTGACCAAGATACATACATTTTCCTTTTCAAATATATAGTGTCATTTTCTTCCCCCCCCCTCTTCCCATCCCACCATCCCTACCTCCCCTCCCATTCATTTAAAGTTCAGAATCTAAGATACATTAAACCCGTCAAACAATGTTGTCACTCAATAACAATAAATAAGAAATTCCACTGAGTCAATTCTTTTCATTTCCTTCTCCTTCCGTTATTTTAGGTGGTAGATGTCCCTGGAAGGTTTTCTCTATTGTGTTTCATGTATGGCTCCCATATTTGTTCAAATATTTCATTATTGTTTCTTAAATTATATGTTATTTTTTCAAATGGAATACAT
This sequence comes from Narcine bancroftii, assembly GCF_036971445.1. Lineage (NCBI taxonomy): Eukaryota > Metazoa > Chordata > Chondrichthyes > Torpediniformes > Narcinidae > Narcine > Narcine bancroftii. The sequence continues at coordinate 162,168,932 of NC_091473.1, read as the reverse complement.
TTATTAATTTCTATATACATTGTTGTATTCTCAAGTTATCTTCTAATTTCCAGGCTGACATAATACATTTTTTTGCTACGGCTAGCGCTATCATAACAAATCTTTTTTGTGCACCATCCAAATCAAGTCCAAATTCTTTGTTTTTTGTTACTTAGGAGGAAGATCACTGGGTTTTTTGGTATATTGTTTTCTGTAATTTTATTTAATATCTGGTTTAGATCTTCCCAAAATGTTTTCACTTTCTCACATGTCCAGATTGCATGAATTGTTGTTCCCATTTCTTTTTTACAATGAAAATATCTGTCAGATACTGTTGAGTCCCATTTATTTAACTTTTGAGATGTAATGTATAGCCTGTGTATCCAGTTATATTGTATCATACGTAACCTCGTGTTTATTGTATTTCTCATATTTCCAGAGCATAACTTCTCCCATGTTTCCTTCTTTATCTTTATGTTTAAAACTTGTTCCCATTTTTGTTTAGTTTTACCATTTGTTTCCTCAATCTGCTTTTCTTGCAGTTTAATATACATATTTGTTATAAATCTTTTGATTATCATTGTATCTGTAATCACATATTCAAAATTACTTCCCTCTGGTAACCTCAGACTGCTTCCCAATTTGTCCTTCAAGTAGGATCTCAGTTGGTAGTATGCCAACACTGTATCTTGAGTTATATTATATTTATTCTTCATTTGTTCAAAGGATAGTAATTTATTTCCTGAAAAACAATTTTCTATTCTTTTGATCCCTTTTTTCTCCCATTCTCTAAAGGAAAGGTTATCTATTGTAAAAGGGATTAACTGATTTTGCGTCAGTATTAGTTTTGGAAATTGGTAATTTGTTTTATTCCTTTCTACATGAATCTTCTTCCAAATATTGAGCAGATGATATAATTCTGGAGAATTCCTACGTTGTACCAATTTTTCATCCCATTTATATAATATATGTTCAGGTATCTTCTCCCCTATTTTATCTAGTTCTAATCTAGTCCAATCTGGCTTTTCCCTTGTTTGATAAAAATCTGATAGGTATCTTAATTGTGTGGCTCTATAATAATTTTTGAAGTTTGGCAGTTGTAAGCCTCCTTGTTTATACCATTCTGTTAATTTATCTAGTGCTATCCTCAGTTTCCCCCCTTTCCATAAAAATTTCCTTATTATTTTCTTTAACTCCTTGAAGAATTTCTCCTTCAAGTGTATTGGCAATGCCTGAAATAGGTATTGTATCCTTGGGAAAATGTTCATTTTAATACAGTTTATCCTTCCTATTAGTGTTAGTGGTAAGTCTTTCCAATGCTCTAAGTTGTCCTGTAATTTTTTTCATTAATGGATAATAACTGAGTTTATATAGATGGCCGAGGTTTTTATTTATTTGTATACCTAGGTATCTTATTGCTTGCATTTGCCATCTGAATGGTGATTCTTTCTTAAATTTTGAGAAATCCGCATTATTCATTGGCATGGCTTCACTTTTATTTGCGTTAATCTTGTAACCCGACACTTCTCCATATTCCTTCAATTTCTTATGTAATTCTTTTATTGATAATTCTGGTTGTGTTAAGTATACTATAACGTCATCTGCAAATAAACTGATTTTATATTCCTTGTCTTTTATTTTTATCCCTTTTATTTTATTTTCTGTTCTTATCAATTCTGCTAGTGGTTCTATAGCTAACGCGAACAATAAGGGTGATAGTGGGCATCCCTGCCTTGTTGATCTGCTTAAGTTAAATTGCTTTGATATATATCCATTTACTGTCACTTTCGCCAATGGCCCCTTATATAATGCTTTAATCCAATTAATATACTTCTCTGGTAAACTGAATTTTTGTAATACTTTGAATAAATAATTCCATTCTACTCTGTCAAAGGCCTTCTCTGCGTCTTAAGCAACTGCTACTGTTGGCGCTTTACTCCCTTCTACTGCATGAATTAAGTTAATAAATTTACAAATATTGTCTGTTGTTCGTCTTTTTTTAATAAATCCAGTTTGGTCTAGATTTACTATTTTAGGTACATAGTCGGCTAATCTGTTTGCTAATAGTTTAGTTATTATCTTATAATCTGTGAAAGTAAAGATATTGGTCTATATGACGCTGGCGCGAGTGGATCTTTCCCTGTCTTTGGTATTACTGTAATTATTGCTGTTTTGCATGAATCTGGTAAGCTTTGTGTTTTGTCAATCTGGTTGATTACTTCCAGGAAGGGAGGAATTAATAAATCTTTAAATGTTTTATAGAATTCTATTGGGAATCCATCCTCTCCTGGTGTTTTATTATTTGGTAGTTTTTTTATTATCTCTTGTATTTCTACTATTTCAAATGGTTCTGTTAATTTATTTTGTTCCTCTATTTGTAATTTTGGTAGTTCAATTTTAGTTAAAAATTCATCTATTTTGTCTTCTTTCCCTTCGTTTTCAGTTTGGTATAATTGTTCATAGAATTCTCTGAAGTTTTCATTAATCTCCGTTGGATTATAAGTGATTTGTTTGTCTTTTTTCCTTGATGCCAATACCATTCTCTTAGTTTGTTCTGTCTTAAGCTGCCATGCTAGAAGTTTGTGCGTTTTTTCTCCTAGTTCATAATATTTCTGTTTTGTCTTCATTATGTTCTTCTCCTCCTTATATGTTTGTAGTGTTTCATATTTTATTTTTTTATCTGCTAATTCTCTTCTTTTAGTTGTGTCTTCCTTCATTGCTAATTCTTTTTCTATATTTACTATTTCCCTTTCCAACTGCTCTGTTTCCTGATTGTAGTCCTTCTACATCTTGGTTACATAACTTATTATTTGCCATCTGATGAACGCTTTCATTGCGTCCCATAGTATAAACTTATCTTTCACTGATTCCGTATTTATTTCAAAGTATATTTTAATTTATCTTTCAATCTCTAAAATCCTGCCTTTTAAGTAGCATGGAGTTTAATCTCCATCTATACATTCTTGGAGGGATGTCCTCTAACTCTATTGTCAATATCAAGGGTGAATGGTCCGATAATATTCTAGCTTTATATTCTGTTTTTCTTACTCTGTCTTGCATGCGAGCTGATAACAGGAATAGGTCTATTCTTGATTATGTTTTATGTCTACCCGAATAATATGAATATTCCTTTTCCTTTGGGTGTTGTTTCCTCCATATATCCAAAAGTTGCATTTCTTGCATCGATTTAATTATAAATTTGTTTACTTTGTTCTTTCTGTTAATTTTTTTCCCAGTTTTATCCATATTTGAATCTAAATTAAGGTTGAAATCCCCTCCTATTAGTATGTTCCCTTGCATGTCTGCTATCTTCAAAAAAATATCTTGCATAAACTTTTGATCTTCTTCGTTAGGTGAATATACATTGAGTAAATTCCAAAACTCCGAATATATCTGACATTTTATCATTACATATCTCCCTGCTGGATCTATTATTTCCTCTTCTATTTTAATTGGTACATTTTTACTGATTAATATAGCTACTCCTCTAGCTTTTGAATTATATGACGCTGCTGTTACATGTCCTACCCAATCTCTCTTTAATTTCTTATGCTCCATTTCAATTAAATGTGTTTCTTGCACGAATGCTATATTAATTTTTTCTTTTTTCAGTAAATTTAGCAGTTTCATTCTTTTGATTTGGTTATGTATTCCGTTAATATTTAAAGTCATATAGTTCAACGTAGCCATTTCATACTTTGTTTATCTTCCCTTTCCATTTCTTCATCATCACCTTTCCTTCTTATCCATTTCTGCTTTCTTGTTTTGAACACTTTATAAGACAACATTTCTAAAACATCAAACATTTCACTTATTCTCCTATCTAAAATTTCTTTAACCCCCATTCTCCCCTCCCCCTCCTGAGTTGCCCTTTATCCCTTGTCGGGTAACCACATCTCCCCTCTCCATTTGGATTTGCGAATTCACTCGCAAGCGTCAACTGATTTTGCAGTGACCGTAACTCCTCCCCACCCAGCCCCCCCCGAAAAGATTTCAATTTTCATATATAACAAAGGTCACTCTTTTAATTCCCTCCTTACTTCCTCTGTTCCCTTTCATTCCCTTATTAATTCTTATCTATACTATATATTTTCCTCTAAATACGGATACATTCATGTACACACATATATACATACATCTATATATGTATATATATATATATATATATACATATGCCCATATACACACATACATATAGTTCATGGTCATTTTTACTCTCGTTACATGTCTTCATCTCTCTGCCTGTTTTGTAGTTGTTCTGCAAATTTTCGTGCTTCCTCCGGATCCGAGAATAATCTGTTTTGCTGCCCTGGAATAGCTATTTTAAGTACCGCCGGGTACTTTAACATAAATTTATATCCTTTTTTCCATAGGATCGTTTTTGCTGTATTAAACTCCTTTCTCTTCTTCAGGAGTTCAAAACTTATGTCCGGATAGAAAAAAATTTTTTGACCTTTGTATTCCAGTGGCTTTTTGTCTTCTCTTATTTTCTACATTGCTTTCTCCAATATATTTTCTCTTATTGTATATCTTTAAGAATTTTACTAAAATGGATCTTGGTTTTTGCTGCGGCTGTGGTTTCGGGGCTAATGTTCTATGTGCCCTTTCTATTTCCATTTCTTCCTGTAATTCTGGTCTTCCTAGGACCCTGGGGATCCAATCTTTTATAAATTCTCTCATATTCTTGCCTTCTTCATCTTCCTTAAGGCCCACTATCTTTATATTATTTCTTCTATTATAGTTTTCCATTATATCTATCTTCTGAGCTAACAGCTCTTGTGCCTCTAACATTTTATTAGATTCTTCTAATTTCTCTTTTAAGTCTCTACTTCCATTTCTACGATTGTTTCTCGTTCTTCCACATTGTCCACTCTTTTTCCTATATCTGACATGACCATCTGTATTTTATTCATTTTTTCTTCTGCACTTTTAATTCTTCTTTTTATTTCATTAAATTCTTGTAATTGCCATTCTTTTACTGATTCCATATATTCTTTAAAAAAAAGTATCCATTGTCTTGCCTTTCCCTTCTTCTTCCATTTCTCTATGTTCTTCTTCTTCTTCCTCTGGGTTGGCCATCTGTTGTTTCCTTGTTTTCTTTTTGTTCTCTTCTTTCTTGTTCTCGTTGTTTTCTGTGTTCTCTTCCTGTTGTTGTGTTGCAGCTGTCATCCTCAGCTGTGGAGATCGACTCCTCAGCTGTTCCCCCCTCCGTCAGTGTGTTTTTTTTTCATGCGAAGTTGCGCACTTTTACTCGACTCCGCGAGCCATTTTTGTAGTCCCGAGCTCGGGACTTCCACCGACATTAGGGAGCGGGCTTCTCTCTCCACAGCGGGCCTTCTCGGACAGGTAAGGCCTTCACCTTCTTCTTCCGACGTTCTTTCTTCTTCCCGTTGCTTTCGACTTTTCTCTCTTCGCTGCCATTTTCTTCCCACCTTTACTTTTACTTTGTTTTCATTTTTATTCTTGTACCTTTGTGTTTTGTGTATTTTTTTTAAACTTTTCCGGAGAGGGCTGGAGTTCCCCGACCGGCCACTACTCCATCACGTGACTCCTCCCCACCATTAATGACATTTTAAATATCTCTGTCAAAGCCCCTACTATTTCTACACTAACCTCGCACTAGGGAATATCTTGTCAGAACCTGGAAACTTATCCACTTTTATTTTACTTATAAATGCCAGTACTTCCTCATTTGACATTCTCCCTTTTGTCTCCTGTTTGTCCATTAAAGCTATCTGTCATTATTACACTTGTGTCCAGACTCATCCCTCTGTGAACCCACTGAACCTGATACTCTTCCAAACACAATACTCACCTGCCTAAGCCCTCCCAATCTCACTCTATTTAGTCCCTTACCTGCATCTATCCATCCACTCTTGTGTATTACTTTATCCTGGAAACCTATCCTCCTTCTTCTGTCAGGATGCAATGTCTCACCCTGAACATTAACATACATCTTTTGTCTCCACAGATGCTGCTCAACTGCTATATTTCCAGCATTCTGTCTTTATTCAAGCATTATCTGACTGTCCGGCTGGGCAGGTTTGAGAAGTTAAATAGCCTTCTCCTGCACTTGATTTGCATGTATCTTCACATGTTTGGAATATGCACAGTGCAACAGGTAACACACAGTCTCTTGGTTCCTTATGCTCCATGAAGAGGAATAGAATATAAGAGCAGCAATGTGCTGTTGAGGCTTTTTAAGGCACTGGTGAGACCTCACTTGGAGTGTTGTGAGCAGTTTTGGGCACTTCATCTAAGAAAGGATGTGCTGACACTGAAGAGGGTTCTGGAGTATGATTCCAGGAATTAAAGGGTTATCAGATTAGGAATGTTTGACAGCTCTTGGCCTGAACTTGTTGGAATTTAGGAGAATGTGAGGAGATCTCATTGAAACATTTCTAATGTTGAAAAGCATGGATAGAGTAGATGTAGGAAGGTCATTTCCCATGGTGGGAGAGTCTAGGACATGAGGGCACAACTTCAGAATTGAAGAGTGTCCACTTAGAACAGAGATACAGAGGAATTTCTACAATGGGGGTTGTAAATCTGTGGAATTTGTTACCACAGGCTATTGTGGAGGCCAAGTCATTGGGTGTATTTAATGCAGAGATTGATAGGTTCTTGATTAGCCAGGGTATCAAAGATAATGGGGAGAAGGCCGGACTGTGGAGCTGAGTGGAGAAAATGGATCAACTCATGATTAAATGGGGGGGGGGGGACAGACTCAATGAGCTGAATAGCCTCGATTTGCACCTTTATGGTCTTACATGGGTGCAACATTCTCGAATCTGGATAACCTAACTCAAAAATGGCCCTCCTTCCATTAAAGTGGTTTCCCTGTAACACCACGGATTGAGCCATAGCAATATGTACCCATGAATATCATGGGATTTTATTGCATGGAGAAGGTAACCTACTTGTTGCAGTTGTTTGATCAGGCTAAATCCTGGTAATCCTGAAAACGATGGACACTCACGTTAACCAGAGCAGGTTTATAATCTGGGTCCATCTCCGCTCCACACCAACGTTTAAACAAGCTTTCCGAAAGGCTTCCCGTGCAAGGAAAACGACTGTAGAATATAGCAGCATAAGTCTGGGGAATAAAGCCAGTGGCAGATTATCAAAACATGTCTGTAGCAAATCTACAAGCTAAGAGATAATAAATATTTATTATCTATATTTTGAATTTATTATTTCTTTTTATTTCAGATTATTTTTTATAAAGTACCTTGGTAGATGCAGCAAAAATTTTGGTGCACATATTCATAATTCAATGCATATGACAATATGATCATCGTCAACCCTAAACAGAGTTTGTCTGACAAGTCTTCAGCAAACGTGCAAACGTGTGCTTGGGAGAATTACCATTGAGATTGCAGAAACCAGAAAACAAAATTGCCCACAGGTATGCTATTCTTTGAAAGCATTTTTTCTCTTCCCCAAATTCTTGTCGTTTTTTTCCCCTTTGGTGTTTATCCAATTCCCTATTCATTGCTCAGATTGAATCAGTGTGTCCTTTCAAGCAGCACACTCCAGATCAGAACTTATTGTTTTCTATTTTATCTTTGATGCTTTCACTAATCACTTTTTAATATCCTTTTAATACTTCTCTACATTGGAGAGACTGAACGCAGAGATCGCTCTGGAAGATCGCTTCGCTGAGCAACTTTGCTGTCCGCAACAATGACAGGGACCTACTGTGGCCAACCATTTCAATTCCACACTCCACTCCAGTGGTGGCATGTCTGTACATGGCCTCATGTACTTTCAAACCAAGACCACGTAAAGTGGAGGAGCAACACCTAATTTTCCGACAGGGCACTCTCCAACCAGATGCCATTAACATCGACTTCTCTGGTTTCTGCTAGCCTACTCTTCATTTTCCCTCTCTTCGCCATCTCTCTGACAGTTTCCCCCCCCCCATTCCTCCATCCACAGAGCCATCCCTCCCTCCTCCCTCCGTTTGTTGGTGTGCCCACCCTCCCTTATCCACCACTTACCTTCTGCCTGTGGGACTGTGCTCCTCCCCTGGTCCCTCCCAACCCCAACATTTTTTTTGCCTACATTTTGCTCATACCTTGATGAAGGGCTCAAGCCTGAAATGTTGGTTATGCATATTTTTCTTTGCTATATAAAGAACAATGTTTGACCTGCTGAGTTTCTTCAGCATTGAAATAAAAACACTCATAGTGCCTGGAGACTTTTTGTTTCACACCTATTAATATCCGTTCTCTAGTTAAACAACCCTCTGCATTGGAAATGGTCTTTCACTATTTACTTTTAAAGCTCTCTATTAAAGTCCCCGTAATCCTGGGTCTATGCTGGAAAACTCCACCTTCTCAAGAGTGCTATCCTAAATTCAACAATTGTCTTCCTTAAGGTCTAACTGATGATTGACAGAGGTTCAACGTGACGTCTTTGATTTTGTACTCCATTTATAAAATAGATAAATCATTTTCAACGTGACCAGCTGCATTTAAATGATTTTGCTGGGACACCCTAATGTGAACATTTTTTCCTCAAAATCTTTGAAATTGTCTCATTGTCTTCCACATTTCTCATCTTTGCAAATCCCACTGTGGTTTCACCTCTTTAATCAGCTTCACCCTTTTGATATTTCTGCCTGACTCCAATTCCAGTAAATCATGCAAAAAGGGACAGTATGTAGTGGGCCTGATCAAACCCACACACAACGGGCCGAATTGCTGTAGCGAACAGCCAGCGCGACAGGGCACAGGGGCTTTCGCCCACTGCGCAGAAGTTCAATGCTATAGGAGCGTGTTGCCAGGGGAATGGCCAGGCCTCTTAGCACCATTATGACATAATTCCCATGAGGCTGTCACCTCCCCTAAAAAGGAATGTGTGTGGCTTGAATAAGCGGCAGTTACTGGTTTACTTGCTTGGTGTGGACAGCATTTATTTCAGCAGTTCTGCCTTTAGCAGTGCTACAGTGGTGACCCCGAACAGGTTCTAATGTATTTAGAACCCACAACACACAGCAAGATGAATCCTGCTGACTCGTTCACAGCCACCCCTGTGCAATATGTCTACAGGCCAATCTTGCCCATGACCTCGAGACTGTGGGTATTCAATCAAGTGAATGGACTCTCTCATCCTTCCATCCGATTAACAGTCTGCCTCATTTTGGACAGGTTTGTATGCCTCAGGCTTTGGCGCGAAGTTTCACTTTGGGCAAAAACCTGTGTACAATGCCTGGAGCCAAAGTCCATCGGCACACTAAAGGCCCAGTACAACATTTCCCACCCGCAGTGGACAGGTTCGACTTTGTGCACATGGACATTGTAGGGCCCCGTCCCATCAGCCAGGGGATGTGGTACCTTTTCACCGTGGTCAACTGCTTTACATGCTGGCCAGAGGCAGTGTCCATGCCGGCCTGTGACATGGAGACATGGGCAAGGGCCTTTACCTCACAGTGGGTCATCCATTTTGGTGTCCCTTCCCACATAACTTCAGACCAGGGAGCCCAGTTTACCTCTTCCCTCTGGGCGACCATGGCCAAATTCTGCAGCAGCCAGCTACACCACGCAACCACCTACCACCCCCAATCCAATGGGCTGGACTAAAAGAAGCTCTCAAATCACAGCTGCATGGGCCCAACTGGATGGATGAACTCCTATGGGTATCCGCTCAGCACCCAAGGAGGGCCTCCCCACTTCATTGGCAGAAATGGTCTATGGTGCACCACTCTCCAACCCAGGCGACCACCACCGAATGCCCTGGACATCCTACAGCAGCTGAGGAACCACACCACCTACCCATGTCCACATCCTACCATCAGGCACGGGTCCCCAATCAGCCATGTCCTACAAGAACTCAAAGCCACGGACTTTGTCTTTGTGAGACAGGGCAAACCAGGTACCCCCTGTAGTGCCCTTAAGAAGGGATTTTCAGGTACTGAGAAATGAGGGGGTTATATATACTCTAGACATTGGTAGCAGGCACGACATGTCTACAGTCGACCACCTCAAGAAAGCCCATTTGGACTGTTCAGAGCCTTTCCCTGCCCCTACACTACGGCGCCGAGGGTGCCCGCCCAAAGACAACCTCCCAAACCTCGCCCAAAGGGAATGTGATTCTCAGGGGGGTGGGGGTGGTGCAGAGGGCTGGGTCAACTCTGCACACAACAGGCTGAATCACCGTAGCGAACACCCAGTGCAGCAGGACAGGGGCTTTCCTCCCACTGCGCAAAAGTTCCAGGCTGCAGGAGCGTGTTGCCAGGGGAACGGTCAGGCCTCACAGTGGCATTATGACATCACTCCCGTGAGCCCGTCACCTCCCCTGAAAAGGAACACGCGTCGTTTGAATAAATGGCAGTTACTGGTTTACTTGTTTGATGTGGACAACATTTATTTCAACAGCTATGCCTTTAGCAGTGCTACAAGAAACCACTTCTGCATTTGTATGGAAAGTATTTTATAGTTGTCTTCATGGTCAAAGACACTAAACCATCTCCATATGAATAGGCAATCAGGGAGGTTCTAGGGGCTTAAAATAATCTCTATTATTGGAGAAAATGTATTAGGCAAACAAACTGAACTGAAGGCAAACATGTCCACTGGCCTCCTGTCACTAGAGAACACATCTGAGGTGAGGGTTCTATCCAGGGTGAACACACGTAGAGCATCAGGACCAGACAACATGCTTGATCGAGTGCCAAAAAGGCCTATGCAGCCCAGATGATGAAGGTCATAATGGACATCTTTAACATCTAATTTAGCAGTCCACCGTCATCTCGGTGCCCAAGAGAGGGACAATAACTAGAGTGTTTCTGATCTGTCATTCATGTGTTTGGGGATTTTTTTTCTTCATTATGATGAGAATTCTTTGGTCATCAGCAGTGGAAGTCCATTTGCCATTACTGAGCTCAGCAGTACGCTCTTTCTTCTTAATGATGTTTCAAACTTTTGAATTTGGTAATCCTAAAGTTTGGATGATGTCTCTCACCTGGCTTAATCTTACTTTTCAGACTTGTACTCATAATGGCTTCTTTGACTTTCATTGGCACATTGATTCCAAAGGCAATCAAATGCTTAGAAGCAAGCCGCTTTCTTATACCAGCACAAATGAAACAATTGAACATACCTCAGTACTCACAAAAACCTATGAAGCCAAATGTCCTAAACATTATGGTGCCCTGAAACGAGGGGACTATGCGCAAAAAGTGCAGTAATTTCTACATGGTAAAACCAGAATGTCCACAAATAACCTTGAATAAAATTTGGAAAGTGATTTTTAATTATATGTGAATTGTTTTATTACAAATTTAAAACTGTGGAGCACAGAGTCAAATAAAGGAAGAAAGTGTCGTCCCAAACATTATGGAGGACACTGTATATAGGTCGCAAAACATCATGGGCCAAAGGTCCTGTTGTGTGCTGCAGTATTCTATATTCTAAATGCAAGAGAAGCAGGTGGGGTCAGCGTGTTTAATAAAATAGAAATAATTATTTCAGAATAACATTTTTATTTATAAAAGGCCCAAGGCACAGCCAATTTGCTCGACTTCAATAAGGAAGTAATAAATTTAAGTTTAGACCTAAAGCACAATAACAGGCCCATCCAGCCCTTTAGGCCATGCCATCCAATTGACCAACAACCTCCGGTACGTTTTGAAGGGTGGGAGGAAACTGGAGCACCTGGTGGAAACGCACGCCAACAGGGAGAACATACAAACTCCTTAAGCACAGCACCAGATTCAAACCCTGATCACTGGCACTGTAACAGCATTATGCTAACTGCTACATTAACCGTGCCGCTCCAGAGTAAATATCAGGAAACCATCAAATCTAGTGCTTTTGCATTTCAATAAGAAATGGTAAGTAGGAGTAACCAAGAAGTCTACAGATGCTGAGGAACATGAGCAGTAAACCAAAGAGCTGGAGGAATTCAGCAAGTCTCGCAATCATGGAAAGCAATAAGGCATTCCTCAAGAAGGGTCGTCTGTCTATTGCTTCCCATGGATGCCATGTAACTTCCTGATTTCCTCCAACACTTTTGTTTATTGCATTGGTAAGAAAGATCCTTTTAAAAGCAAAATAGGGAGAATTCCACTGTGGCATGTTCTTGTTCAAATGAAGGACAAAGCATCTTTATCTCCTATGGAGACTGTGAAAACAGCAGAGTTCCTCCAGCATTTTTGTGTGCTTACTACAATCAGTGTCTTCAGATTTCTGTGTTTCACTGGTAGGTTTGTGGAAACTTGATTGAATTGATGGACAGACATTGACGCTCTGGTCCAGGTAAATTAAACAGGCTACAATGTCAGGTATGGGCAGTTAGGATCAAACAAATCTCTTGCGGAAAGGTTTGCTAATGCTGCTCTGGGGTTTTAAACTAGATTTGCAGGGGGATGAGAACCAGAGTGCTAGAGTAGATAGGGGAGTGGAGCAGGGAAAGGATGATGTGAAAATTGCATGCAAGGATTGTACGTGGTGGAAATGTTCTTGGGTGCAAGAAGTATTGTAGGAAAGGCAGATGAGCTTAGAGTGTGGATTGGCATGTGGAATTATGACATTAAGGCCATTGGTGAAACTTGGTTGCAGAAGAGGCAGAAATGGCAGTTCAATGTTCCACGCTTCCATTGTTTCAGACAAGATAGAATGGCTAGGGAGTGGGGGGTGGGGGATGTTGACTGAAAGGGGGAGGAGTGGCATTGCTTGTCAGAGAAAATATCACAGCTGTGCTCAGGCAGGTCAGACTAGAGGGCTATATGTGTGGAGCTGAGAAACGGGAAAGGTTTGACCACACTCATGGGTTTCTGTTGCAGATCGCCCAATAGTCAGTGAGAATTGGAGGAGCAAGTCGGTAGAGAGATAGCAAACACCTGCAGGAAACACAAAATTGTGATGGTAGGAGATTTTAACTTTCAATATATTGACTTCTATACTGTAAAGGGGCTGGATGGCTTGGATTTTGTCAAATGTGTTCAGGAAAGTTTGCAAAATCAATATTTATATATATAATAGAGAGAGAGAGAGAGAGAGAGAGAGAGAGAGAGAGAGAGACCAACTAGAGAGAATCCAATACTGGATCCCCTATTAGGAAATGAGACTGGATTGGTGACATAAGTATGTTTAGGGGAACTTTTTGGGTCCAGAGATCATAATGCCACTAGCTTCAAGTTAGTTATGGAGAAGTTATGGAGTTTGAGATTCAAAACTGGAGAAAGGCTATTTCTGAGGAAATGAGGAAGGATGTGTGAATTTGGATAAGTTTTCTGGCAAGGATGTGCGAGATAAGTGGAAGACCTTCAAAGAAGAAATTTTGAGAGTGTTTGTACATTCCTGCCAGGATTAAAGGCAAAATAACAGGCATAGAGAACCTTCATTTTTGAGGAATATTGGGGATCTGGTTGAGAAGAAGAGAGGTATACAGCAAGTACAGGCAATATGGAGCAAATGAGGGACTTGAGGAATATAAAAAATGCAAGAAAATATTCAAGAAAGAAATCAGAAAGGCTAAAATAAGTCCTTTGGCAGACCATGTGAAGGAAATTCCTAAAGGTTTCTACAGTTATATTAAGAGGAAAAGGATAGTAAGGGTCAAAATTAGTTCCCTTGAAGATCAGAGTGGTCAGCTATGTATGGAGCCAAAAGAGATGGAGGAGGTCTTAAATATTGTTTTTTTTTCCCATTCATATTCACTCAGGAAAAGGGCACAGAGTCATGAGAAGTAAGGAAAACAAGCAGCGAGGTCATGGAACCTATACAGATTAAAGAGGAGGAAGGGCTTGTTGTCTTAAAGCAAATAAAGGTGGATAAATCCCCTGGCCTGACCAGATATTCCCTCATACCCTGAGAGAGGCTAATGTAGAAATTGCAGGGGCTCTGGCAGAAATATTTAAAATGTCCTTAGTCACATGTATAGTTACAGAGGATTGTGGGGTAGCTCACATTGTTCTGTTGTTTTAAAAAAGGCTCCAAAAGTAACTCAGGAAATTATAGACCAGTGACCTGATGTCAATAGTAGGTAAACTATTGGAAGGTGTTCGAAGAGATCAAATATACAAGCATTTGGATCAGTAGGGACGGATTTGGGATAGTTAACATGGCTTAGTAGGTGGTAGGTCATGTTTAACCAATCTGATAAGAGTTTTACAAGGAGGTTCCCAGGAAAGTTGACATAGGAAAGGCTGTGGATGTTGTCTACATGGACTTTAGTAAGGCATCTGACAAGGTCCCACATGGGTTGTTCGTCAGGAAGGTTCAAAAGCTCAGTATTCATGGTGAGGTAGTAAACTGAATTCAATATTTACTAAACAAGAGAAGGCAGAGACTATGGTGAATGATCACTTCTCTGATTGGAGGCAAGTAACTAGAGGTGTGCCTCAGGGATTGGTGCTGGGGGCAGTTATTTTTCATTTATATCAATGACTTGGATGATAATGTGGTAAATTGGATCAGCAGATTTGCTGATGACACAAAGATTGGAGGCATTATGGACAGCGAGGAAAGCTTTCAAAGTTTGCAGAGGCATCTAGGCCACTGCAAAATTGGGCTATAAAAATGGCTGATGGAATTTAATGCAGACAAGTGTGAGATGGTGCATTATGGAAGGACAACCAAGAAAGGACATACACAGTAAATGGTAGGACACTAAGGAGTGCAGAAGAGCAGAAGGATCTGGGAATTCATATACAGTGAATAATTCCCTGAAAGTGGAAATAAAGAGAGCTTTTGACATTTTGGCTTCATAAATCAAAGTATTGAGTATAGGAGTAGGGATGTTATGTTAACTTTGTATAAGACATTGGTGAGGTTAAATTTGGAGCATTGTGTACAGGTTTGGTCACCTAGAAAGATATCAATAAGATTGAAAGAGTGGAGAGAAGATTTACTGGAACGTTGCCTGGACTTCAAGAACTGAGTTACAGGGAAACATTAATCAGGTTAATAATTTATTCCCTGGTGCGTAGAAGAATGAGCGAAGATTTAACAGAGATATGTAAAATTACAAGGGGTATAGACAGAATAAATGTAGGTAGGCACTTTTTAACTGAGAGTAGGTGAGATACAAACCAAAGGTCATGGGTTAAAGATGAAAGGGGAAAAGTTTGGGAGGAACTTCTTCACACAAAAAGTGGTGTGAGTGTGGAACAAGCTGCAGGGTGAAGTGGTGAACACAGGTTCAATTTTAACATTTAAGAATTTGAACAGGATTCAAAATAGAATACCATGTAGTTTCGGCAAATGGTTGTTGAAAGTCTTTTTCCCATAATTTCTTAATCCCACCCAGGGAACTATCCCTAGATCTTAGGAGCAGTTCATAAAGGGCAGAAAGCAATCCTTTATGATTAGGTTTAAAATTATATACTTCCCAAATAAGGATAAAGTCTAAGTCCTGTGGAAGCTTCAACATTAAAGAATGCAAGAAGCTTCAAATCTGTAAATAATGAAAAAAATAATGCTGTGTGGCTGCGCACATCCTCATGGTGAACCGGCCCCGCTTGTATCGCCACGTGGCGGGGCAGCCATGGGGAAATGGCGTCGTCAGAAGTTTCTCTCTGACTCCAGCAACCCTTCCAGCGCGCACCCCGGGTAGCGATTATGACGTCACAATGCACCAGGTGACTGAGCTCATGCTGCCCTTATAGGGGCGCGCTGAATTTGGATAAAAACTGTCGTTAACGACCCTCAATGTTGTGGCTGTGTCTCTCTCACTGCTCACACTGCCACAGCTTAGGTATTTTAAATTTAATAAATAATTGTTCAAAAGAAGCCAAGTTTTGGTCAATATATACATCTAGAAAAGATTGGATATCAAAGCTTAGCCACTGAGTATAACCAATATCTTAGAATGAAGGTAGAAAAAAGGAATTACATAGAATAGGGCTAATCAATAAAAACCTATGGTAACCAAAATGTTTTCTAAATTGAAACCAAATTCTCAAAGTGTGTCTGACTACCAAATTATCAGTTAACTTGGAAGACAAAAAAGGCAATGATGCTCCAAGTACTGAAAGGAGAGAATACCATTTAGTAGTCTTAATCTCTTGGCCAATCCATCTTGAAGCACATTGGTATTCATTATGATGAACCCAAATAGTAATATATCTAATATTCGATGCCCAATAATAAATTTTTAAATTAGGCAATGCCAAACCTCCATTTATTTTAGTATTTTAAAGGAAAATATTTTTGAGGCAGGAGCACTGGGAATAACAGATGTCGGTATTGCTGGACCCACTGTAATGGCAGCGCTGCCTCTGGAACAGACCCATAGGGAGCGGAGATGCAGCGCTCCTGTGGGACCTAGCCGCCTAGTCGACTACCGTTGGCTCCGCACGGGCTTTGAATGGACCATTGAAGGAGCCAACAGTGCTTTTTATTTGATGGTGGCGCCTATTAATTGGCAGCAGCCACAAGGGCCTGCAGACTCTGGGGAAGCGGAGGACTAGAGCAGGGCACCAGAAAATGGGAAGACCAAACCCCATGTGAGAAGGAGAAGCAGACAACTCATGGCACTATGACCACGGAGGTGGACCAGTGAGGGGCAGGCTGCTGGTGACTCGAGGCAAGAAACCCACAGAAGCTGCAGACTGCTGTTGGGAGACTCGCGCCAGGCTGTGGACTGCTAGAGACTGACTTGAACTGGCTAGGGGGGGGTATCATGTATCAGAACTTGGATGTAAGGAGGTGCCGAGGGATCCCTGACCATGTTGAAGGTTTTGATCTGGAGCTCGGGTTGCCAATAGTTTAGATTGGTCTCTGGGTAGCTGTGGAGGCTGCAGAAGCTGTGGAGGCTGCAGAAGCGCTGGAGGCAAATCTACGGACACTTGGTGACCCGGGGGTGGGTGGGGGGGGAGGTGATCTCTTTTGCTTCTCTTTCTCTGAATGTAAGAAACACCTTGGCAATTTCTGCCAGTGGTAAATCTGTCTGCCTTACAGCAGGCAAAAGGGAATTTCATGTAATAAGACATTATTATATGGCAATAAATTAAATCTTGAATCTTGTTTATCCAAACAAAAGAAGAGATGAGAGAATCTAGTTAATCAAAAAAGGATTTAGGAACAAAAACCAGTACAGCTTGAAAGATATAAGAATTTAGGCAAAATATTCATTTTGATAATATTAACACGTCCAAATAAAGTCATCGAGAGAGGAGACCATTGAAATAGGGAGATTGAAACATGTTCACTCATCTATCTTTGTGCTAGGTACTCACTAATTCAATTTAAAGTAGTCCATCAAGCACACTTTTCTAAGGTTCAGTTAGCTAAATTTTATCCTAATATTACCACTAAATGTGAAAAATGCGTAACTGAGGAAGGTCAAGTCACCTTTATTTATCGCCCATACCATGCTCATTCAATAAAGATGAGATAGCGTTTCTCCAGGACCATGAGCATATTTATATAAATGTTAGAATATGTTAAACACACTGAAATATTAAAATATTAAGATGTATACAGTAAAAGTCCACAGTACACTACCGACATGTTCTGGGAATTAAGAAGCCTGACGGCTTGGGGGAAAAACTGCTGCCCAATCTGGACATAATGACCTGAGTGCTGCAGTACCTCCTACCAGATGGCAGAAGGGAGACCAGTTTACGTGAAGGGTGTGTGGAGTCCTTCACAATGTTAATTGCCTTTCGCCTGCATTGAATATTGTAAATGTCCTTCATGGTAGAAAGAGGTGCTCCAATGATTTTTTCCTCTGACTTCACTGTCTTCTGCAGGGTCTTGAGGTCCTAGGTGGTACAGCTTCCAAACTAGGCGGTGATGCAGTTGCACAGGTTGCTCTCAATATATCTGTAGAATGTAGTGAGGATGGAAGGTGGGAGATGAACTTTCCTCAGAGGTACGTTGTTTATGTTTTGGCTATGTCTTTCTCTCTTTAATTTTTTTCTCTCTTTAATTTTTGGCAAGGGGTATTTCGTACTTTATTGATAGTTCTTAATATTAATTTGACTCCTAGCCCTTTCATTGCTATTTTTAGAGTGAATTGGTTAATGGATTTAATACCAACTTCCTCACAATCACGTGTAGTGGCTTTTGCTTCCCTCATTGCAAGAAGGGTCATTTTGCTGTAATAGAAAGATGCTGTCCATCCTACTCATACTCAATGGTTATTGGATGTGATGGCATGTCTCTCTTTAGAAAAAAATTAGGTGTTCTACTACTGCAATGGATCTTAACTTTCTTTCTCTTTGGGGTCCTTTTCTCAATTACTTTCAAAATCTGTAGATTATTTCTCTGATTTTTTTTTAAATGACCCCATAATTATTATTAGTAGTAGTACACTCCTTAACTTGGCCAGCAATCCTCACAGGGTTAGATTAGTTGAAGAATATACTCTTTTTTTCTTTTACTTTTTTCCAATTAATAACATGGGTTCTTATGTACCTTGCTATCGTTACTTGATATTAACTATTATTATTACTATATGTACCTATGTGTTTTGCATATATTAAAACCAATAAAAAGATTGAAAAAGAATTTGAACAGGTACATGGATGGGATGGGTATGGAGTGGATCAATAGGAATAGGCAGAAAAATAGTTTGGCACAGACTAGAAGGGCCGAAGACCTATTTCTGTGCTGCAATGTTCTATGGCTATTTTGGAGCCCGCTTAAAAAAAGACAGCAGGAAGGCAAAAAGAACACAAGATAGGTCTGGCGGATAAGATAAAGGAGAATCCTAAAGGATTCTATATGTTCTTTCTTCTTCTTTCTTCTTTGGCTTGGCTTCGCAGACGAAGATTTATGGAGGGGGTAAATGTCCACGTCAGCTGCAGGCTCGTTTGTGGCTGACAAGTCCGATGCGGGACAGGCAGGCACAGTTGCAGCGGTTGCAGGGGAAAACTGGTGGGTTGGGGTTGGGTGTTGGGTTTTTCCTCCTTTGTCTTTTGTCAGTGAGGTGGGCTCTGCGGTCTTCTTCAAAGGAGGTTGCTGCCCGCCGAACTGTGAGGCGCCAAGATGTACGGTTTGAGGCGATATATTGAAAGGAAATGGGTACCTGGGGACATACAGGAGACTGCAGATGACGGAATCTGGAGTAACATAATTTTCTGGAAGAACAAAATGGGTTAAAGCAGCATCAGTGGGGGGGAAAAAAGGAATGGTCAAAATTGCAGCCCAGACTTGCCATTTTTCCAGATGAAGGGTTCTGGCTTGCAAGATTCACTATTCTCTTTTCCTCCCACTGATGTGGCTCAACCCACTAAGTTCCTCCAGCAAATTGTGTGTTAAAGGTAGAGATTTAAATGTAAACATACAGCATGGTAACAGGCCCTTTCAGCTCATGACCCTGTGCTGCCCAATTATACTCAATTTTCCCAGGGAGAAAATGTCAAATGCTAGAGGACTACAGGGTGAAAAGTTTAAAATGGATATATGTGGGGTTACAGGTTATATTATATATAAATATCTCTTTAACGGAGATAGATTGCGGGGGTTTAGTGTAGGTCACTTCACAGAGAAACACTTCACATCTCATTTAAAATGCAACAGCTTTGCTGAAGCCAGACATTCAGGCACCAGTGATTTTACAAAGACAGTGGAACTGCTTTTAAGAAAGAACTTCAAAAGCAGGTGCAAATGAAAAGTCAGGGCTCGTGCTGATAAAGATCTTTTAAAGCTTGGGATTGGAGCACTGCAAGAAGTTTTGGTTTTTACAAGCAGAGAGAGAGAGAGGAAAGAACAAACAGGATTCTTCTTTTAGAGAAATAGAGAGAGAGAAGTCAGTTCTACAGTAACAATTGAGGCTGCAACATGGCAAGCTGGCAGGCTTGTTGAAAACCCCATTTTGAAGATGGGTTGTGAGTTATAAGTTCAGTCTATTCAAAATCCTTACAAAAGGAAATGGCTGGCTGGAGTGTTTCTCCTGAAATAAGGGAAACAAGAGGAACTCAGTGGTGACCTGGAAGAAGAGATTATCATTTGGAAAACCAATGATGGGGCAAGACATTGAAGTGACTGTTGGAGGAAATCAGTTTGTGGGTGTCAAATCTCTCTCTCTCTCAAACCAACAAGAACCTTCCTGAGCGGTAAACATTTAACTTTAAGCACCAGAACCTGGTAGATTCATAAATGTTCAATTCTGTGCACAGTATAAGAATTGCCTGATACTGGTGAACTTGGAGAAGTGAGAAGTGAATGATTGGACAGTGAAACAGAGTACTTTCCTGAACACATACACATTACATACACGTGCGCTTAGATTTGGAGGGGGTTAATAGTAATAAGTTAAAGTTTGATCTTGTTTTTATGTTTAAAGAAAATTAAAAGCAACTTTTATTTAAGAAACCATTGACTTGGTGAATTTCTATTGCTGCTGGGTTTTGGAGTCCTCTGGCCTCGTAACAGTGGTAATTTATTTTTACTCACAGAGTAAATGCACTCACAGGGTAAGCAGAGGTGGAAACAGATGCAATGGTGATGTTTAATATGCAATTACATAGGCACATGACATTGCCGGGAATGGAGGGATACAAATCATCTGCAGACTTATGTTTGGCACAGACATCATAGACCGAATAGCTTAATTTCACTATTATGGACTGAAAGACCTGATCCTGTGCTGTACTGTCTCACACTGCCAGACTTCTCTGATTTCCATTAAGCCCTTCTCCCCTCCCCATCTTTCCCATGTCTCTAGCTCTGTCCCTCCACTCACTTCCTTTTTCCCCTCTGTCTCACTTCACAGCCAAAAAAGCCAAAATCAATTCTCACCTTTCCTCACTTATGTTCTTATAACACCTTTTGTATCCCTTCTCTTCTTCCCCAGCCTTTGAATACAGACACCTGGCACTTTTTTTAAATTCATACCTTGAAGAGCTCAGGCCCCAAAGGTCAGTAATTATATCTTTACCTCCTATGGATGCTGAGACTGGCTGAGTTCATCTAACATCACTGTATTTTTACTACAATCAGTGTCTGCAGACAATAGGGTTTCACTGTACTGGTCTATGTTTTATGTCCCCTGACTCTTTAGAATGATTAAATTCAAAAACATGATCAACTCATTGAATGCATTTAAGGCAGAGCCTGATGATATTTGAACAACAGAAGAAGCAAGGGGTAATGAGAGAGGTAAGAAAGTGGTGTTGAGGTCCAGACTGGATCAGAGGTGATCTTATTGAATAGTGGAGAAGGCAAACTGAACTCTTATACATCCAAATTAAATTGCTCCATCATGTGCCTTCTGCTGTATAGGAATGATGTCCTTCAGTTCAACAAGATTAAACATGGTGAAATCTGCAGTTCAGTCACATCTGATGAGATAGGTGGTGTACTCTGTGCCAACAGCTTCATGGTTCATATTTTTACCACCAAACTTTATTGTACTTATATAAATTAGGGCATTTGTGTAGCGAACATAGAACACAAGAAATAGGAGCAGGAATAGTTCATTTGGCCCGTCGAGCCAATAAGATCATGGCTGATCTGATGATAAGCTCATCTCCACTGAACTGCCATTTCCCCATATCCCTTCATTCCCCTGCTATGCAAAAGTATATCTAATCCTGTCTTAAATATGTTTACTGAGGTATTCTCTACTGCTTCCATGGGCAGAGAATTCCATAGATTCACAACTCTCTGAGAAAAACAGTACCTCCTTCTCTCTGTCCTCAATCTACTACCCTGAATCTTGAGGCTATCATCTCACCTACCAGTCAAAAAAAAAACTACCTCTCTTATCTATTCCTTTCATAATTTTATACATTTCTATAAGATCCCCTCTCATTCTTCTGAAATCCAGCAAGTAGTCCCAGACAATATGAACTCTCCTCATAGGCTAACCCCCTCATCTCTGGAATCAACCTGGTGAACCTCCCCTGCATATCCCTCCTCAAATAAGGAGACCAGAACTGCATGCAGTACTCCAAATGTGGCCTCACCAATACCCTGAACAGTTGCAGCATTGAAGCTGAAGAGATTAAATGGTGGGGCACAAACTGCGGTTAGGGAGATATTCAGGACGGAATGGGAAGTCAAGTTCCTACCTCACATTGACAATACCAATAGTCTCCTTGGATACATAGCGTAATGTATACCCATTCAGGATGAAAGTCAGCACCCGAAACAGTACCTGATATCCAGAAAAAGAACATTTCAAAATTACAATCGCAGATTGTTAACCTCAGCACAAATTATTTCTCCTAATTCAAAAGAAAACTATTTCCCATATGCCTGTTCTCCCACCAGACCCCTCTTTCCAACCATTGGTCCTCACCTTTCACCCATGAATCTTCACATTAAGCATTTCATTCTTTGCCATTTCCATCACCACCAGCTGTATCCATTGCCAACCCCCTCGGCTTTCAACAACATTCACTCTCTCCTTGCTCCCTGGTCTGTCCAACCCCATGGCAGGTGCAACACTTGTTCCTTCACCTCCCCTCATCCAGGATCCAAACCAACCCTCCCAGTGGACATTCACGTGCACCTCCTCCAAACTCAGCTGATTAATTTGGTGCTTGCAAAATAGCTTATGCTACAACAGCGAGACCAAGCATAAACTAGTCAAGCGCTTCACCGAGCATCGGCACTCCATCCACAATGGCCAGGCTTGAGCTCCTGGTTTTACATCATTTCAACTCCCTTTCCCATTCCCACTCCAGCCTGTCCATCCTCAGCCTCCTCCACTGCTAGGATGAGGCCAAACAAAAATTTGAACACATTTCTCATTCTGCCTGTAATCCACAACACATACCAGAGTTTCCTTGCTACTCTCACCACCCCATCCTGGTTCTCTTTCTCTCCCTTTCTTTTTCTATCATGACCCAGTCTCTTCACCCTGCGTCAGGTGGATCGAGCTACACATCACCCACATATCTGTCAAGATTTCTTCTTTCTTCTCCCTTGGTTCATCTTTCCTATTGCCATCTGGACATTATCCTCTCCTTATCTGGTCCCTCCTCCTCTCACTGATCAGCCTCTGTCTCTACTCTCCCTTTCCAAACCAAGTTCCAAATGCCTCATTTCTTTCCTTTTCTCTTTCAAACTATCACCTCCAAGCATTTGTCCCAACACTATCTTTCTCCCCCAACCTGGCTCCATCTACCCATCATTTCCCCCTCCTCCCCAGATCTGGTTTCTCCCATCACCTACCAACCCTCCCCCCCCCCCACCCCCCATCATTTCTCTAAACACCCCATTTTCCCTCAACACAAAGTCCTGATGCAGGATCTTGCATCTTGACCCAAATATCAAACATTCCTTTGCCTCAAAGATGCTGCTTGATGTGTTGAGATCTTCCTGCAGTCTGATAGTTTTTGCTTCAGATGCCAGCATCTGCACTTTCTTGAGACATAATTTTTGCTTGGAGCACAGTCAAATCACTGCATGGTCTCTCTATTTCTTTAACCTCATTCAACCCCTATGACCCTAACCCAAAAACCCATTATGAACAGCCACTACATCTCCCTCTTACCATAACCTCATTCAGCCCCTGAACTCCCTCCCAACCAGTCACTTTCTGATTCTGCAACCTCCTCTAGCCCATACATCCCTCTCCATTTCTATAAATCCTATCAGCCCCCATACTTCCAGTGGATTGTATAACCACCTCTGTCCTATAACTCTGTTCCATCTCTGAAATCTTACGGAGTCTTATTCTAGAACTCTGACTACCATAGAAGCAGTAGACCAGTTGTCTCTTTGAACATGCTCCCATTTAAAATTATCAACTCAGTACTATTTTTGCATTCTTCCCTTTTATGATATTTGTATCTTTGTAACCATCTCCTTTTCAAATATTCAATGACTTGGTCTCTACAGCCTTCTGCAGGAGGGTCATCACTTTCTGTAGGAAGAAAATTTCAACCCCAGGAATATGATTTCTGCATTCATATACATTCAACAAGGGCAGACATTATCCCTGTGGCTTCGCTGTTGACCTCTATCAGAATTTTGAAGGTTTCGGACAGGTTTCCTCTCATTCTTCTAAACTAAATGAAACCAGGGCCTGGAAGTCAGGGGAACATGATCCAGTCCTCATTGAGGGCTCAGTAGTGGACAGGGTCAAGAACTTCAAATTCCTGGGTGTAAACATCTCCAAGGATCTGTCCTGGATCCTCCACGTTGTTGCAATCACAAAGAAGGCTCGCCAGCAGCTATACTTTGAGGTGTCTGAGAAGATTCGGTACGTCACCAAAGACTCTCGTAAACTTTTACAGGTGTACGAGGAGAGCATTCTGGCTGGTTGCATCACTACCTGGAATGGAGGCTCTAACTCTCAGGACAAGAATAAACTCCAGAGGGTCGTTAACTAGGCCTGCAACATCACAGGCACCAGACTTCACTCCATCGAGGTCATCGACACGAGACGCAATCTTAAAAAAGCAACCTCTATCCTCAAGGACCCCTACAACCCAGGCCATGCCCTCTTTACTCTGCTACTATTGGGAATAAGATACAGGAGCCTAAAGACAAACACTCAATGGCACAAGGACAGTTTCTTCCCCGCTGCCATTAGATTCCTGAATAATCAATGAACCAAAGACACGGTCTTACTTTTCGTGCACTATTTTTTACAGTAATGTCATAAGATGGTTATAATGAATGTTTGCACTCTGACGCTGCTGCAAAAACACCAATTTTCATGACTTGTTCATGACAATAAATTCTGATTCCAATCTCTCAGTCAACATTGCTTCATAAGTCAGATGATGACACCTCAGACCAATCTAATTTATGGATAGAACTGCATGTTAATAATTTGGGAAATAATGGCTAAAACAGTTAAGGTATCAAGTTTTAATATTAATGGGATTAACGGACCGATAAAAAGAAAGTCGGTACAGTGAAACCTCATTAGAACGCGATTCGTTAATCTGCGGATCGCTTATAGTGCAGGTGTCTGTAGATCTCAAACATTGATTAAAATCAGATGCCAGGCAAACAGCCACAAACTCAAGAATGGTCTCTTATGACTCATTTACAAGATGTGTATGTTAATATGGGGAGTTTAAAGGTCTTATTATAGGATTTGAGTCACAGTGTTCTGTTTTCCTGCTTCCTCAATCATGAGGTATATGCATCTGTTCCGCAACTCGGCTGTAATGCGGTATGAAATCTTGGACTCCAACTACCACATTCTAACGAGGTTTTACTGTATTAACATTGCTTCGTAAATCATTTTCTCCAATCCAGGCAACATCCTCATAGATCTCTTCTACTCCCCCTCCAGTTTCTACATCCTTCCTGTAACTAAGCAAACAGAATTCAACACAATACTCCAAATGTGGTCTAACTGAAGTTGCAACATTACCTCATCACTTTTGAACTTAATCCCCTGTCTAATGAAGGTCAACAAATCATACACTTTCCTAACCACCCTATTAACATGCCCAGCAACCTTGAGATCTATGGACCTGGACTCCAAGATCCCTTTTCCTCCACATTGCTAGAATCCTGCCTTCAAATTCAACCTTCCAAAATGTATCACTTGACACTAATCCGGATTGAATTCCATCTGCCACTTCTCCACCCAACTCTGCATTCTGTCCATGTCCCATTGTCACCACCTTACACTATTCACTATACCTCGAAGTTTTATATCATCTGCAAATTTATTAAATCAACACCTCCACTTCATCCCAGCCATTTATAAAAATGACTAAAACTTCAACAAAGCCACTTAAATTTATTGGTTTAATTCTGTCAATTTCATTGCCCAGGAAAAAAAAACACACACTTAACCCATTTGTTTAATTTTACATTTTTGCAGAAGATTTTATATCCTGCTTTTATTTTCCTTGCAAGGATACTGATAATTTTCCTCCAGTTGGGAGCAGGGAAGCAGTCCTCTGATGGAAGGGAAGGAATGAGATGAGGGGAAGGGCCCCACCCAGTGAAAGGGAGTGGGAGAAGGGCCCAGCAAGAGGGGTATCTCAAAGAGGGTAAGGAGAACAGTGGCAAGGATTGGCGTGGTGGGGGGGGGGGGTATAGAGGGAAGAGAAGGGAAAAGAAAAAGGAGGGGGTAAGAGAACAGTTGCAGGAGCCCAGGGGAGGGGAAACTCTTCCAGGGAGAGGGGAAAAGGGGAATGGTCCCAGGGAGAGGGGAAAAGGGGAATGGTCCCAGGGAGAGGGGAAAAGGGGAATGGTCCCAGGGAGAGGGGAAAAGGGGAATGGTCCCAGGGAGAGGGGAAAAGGGGAATGGTCCCAGGGAGAGGGGAAAAGGGGAATGGTCCCAGGGAGAGGGGAAAAGGGGAATGGTCCCAGGGAGAGGGGAAAAGGGGAATGGACCCTGGGAGAGGGGAAAAGGGGAATGGTCCCAGGGAGAGGGGAAAAGGGAATGGACCCTGGGAGAGGGGAAAAGGGGAATGGACCCTGGGAGAGGGGAAAAGGGGAATGGTCCCAGGGAGAGGGGAAAAGGGAATGGTCACAGGGAGAGGGGAAAAGGGGAATGGTCCCAGGGAGAGGGGAAAAGGGAATGGTCACAGGGAGAGGGGAAAAGGGGAATGGACCCTGGGAGAGGGGAAAAGGGGAATGGTCCCAGGGAGAGGGGAAAAGGGAATGGTCACAGGGAGAGGGGAAAAGGGAATGGTCACAGGGAGAGGGGAAAGGGGAATGGACCCTGGGAGAGGGGAAAAGGGGAATGGACCCTGGGAGAGGGGAAAAGGGGAATGGACCCTGGGAGAGGGGAAAAGGGGAATGGACCCTGGGAGAGGGGAAAAGGGGAATGGACCCTGGGAGAGGGGAAAAGGGGAATGGTCCCAGGGAGAGGGGAAAAGGGGAATGGTCCCAGGGAGAGGGGAAAAGGGAATGGTCACAGGGAGAGGGGAAAAGGGGAATGGTCCCAGGGAGAGGGGAAAAGGGAATGGTCACAGGGAGAGGGGAAAAGGGGAATGGACCCTGGGAGAGGGGAAAAGGGGAATGGACCCTGGGAGAGGGGAAAAGGGGAATGGACCCTGGGAGAGGAGAAAAGGGGAATGGTCCCAGGGAGAGAGGAAAAGGGGAATGGACCCTGGGAGAGGGGAAAAGGGGAATGGTCCCAGGGAGAGGGGAAAAGGGGAATGGTCCCAGGGAGAGGGAAACGGCTCCGGGGGGGGGAGGGGAAGTGGTTTGTAGGGGGGTAGTCCGGATTTGGAGGAGAAAGTTGCCTTCACGGGAAGGGTCAGGGTCAGGGAACCAGATGAGAGGGCGCAACTTCCAAAGTGGGGTGCCTCGGGTCGAGCTGCCCCGCTGACAGGGTGCCAGGACCGCGGCCGCTGCTCACCTGCAGCCCCGCGCTGTAAGAGGCAAGCTTGGCCGCGCTCGTCAGCGCCTCCCGGGCCTCCATCCCAGCCGAAGGCCTGGGCTGAACCCGACTCCGGGGCCCGGGTGTGGACCTGAACCCGACTCCTCTCCGGATATTCGTCCCGGCAGTAAAGCAGCCGGTGAGAGAACCTTCGGATTGATCGATGGAGGCGAGGCTGCGCACTGAGGAGCCGTGATGAAAGCGCGCATGCGTAAAGGGTTCGCGCGAACAAACGCGGCAGGAGGGAGCGGATGAAACCCAATGGGGAATCGGGGGCTCAAACGGCGGGAGAAATGGTTGATCTGGGCCTTCATCAATGTTCCTCATCCTTCGACAGTTCTGCCACTATAGTGAGATCCCATTACCAGCCACATCTTATATTCTCCTCCCCTATCTGCTTTTCATAGGGAAAAGGGGTGAAATCTGAGGGAGAAGCCTGGAGATGGCAGGGTATTGGACAGAAGAAGTGCACTACCAATAAGTGGTAATTATCCTGATTCCCAGGTAAAGGAATCTCAGCGCTGCATATGATGAAATGTGTATATACTCTGACAATAAAGCTAAAATCTGGAGATGGGTAGAAGCAGAGGGGAGTGAAAGAAAAGAGAGGGGGGAGGAAAAGAGGTGCAGGAATAGGTAAAGAAGAGCTGGAAACAGTGGAATGAATGGGAATTAAGTAAAATTAGAATAATTAATGTTCATGTCATTGGGTTTAAGCCCATTGAAGAAGAATATGTGTTGTTCAGACTCACCCTGACAATAAATGAGGCCTGAGGATGGACAAATGATTGAAGGAGTTGAAATGGTTGGCTGCAGGAAACTCGAGCATAGACGCACAAAGTTGGCAAAATGGTAACCTAATCTATGTTTGGACTCACTGAGTACACTAAATGCAGTAGATTAGGTTGGATAATGTGCAAGTAAATCTTGGCCCCACCTGAAAGGTCTGTTTGTGGCCCTGGATGGAGGAGAGGTGAGAGATGTAGTTTAGCCATTTCTGCCTTTACAGCAGGGAACTGCCTAAGGGTAAGGAAATGTGGGTGGGGTGGGGAGGTAAGGGAAAAGTAGACTAAAGAGCCTCAGAGAGACTTATCCCTATGAAAATCAGAGAGGAGTGCAGAGTATAAGATGTGGCTGGTGATGGGATCTCATTACAATTGGCAGAACTGATGGAGGATGAAGTGTCAGATGTGGAGGTTGGTGGGGGAAATAGTGAGATCTGTAGGCACTCTGCCCGGGAGTGAAGTGGAGTGAGAGTAGTACATTGAACATTACCCCACGTTAGAAGCCACCAATTGCTCTTAACTGATTGAAAGCTCAAGTTCCTATCACCCTGCCTACCTTGTTTAAAGCCTCGAAAAATGAGATGTGCGGGGAAAATATTTCACACAGAGAGAAGTAGGTGTCTGAAATAGGGTGCTGGGGATAGTGGTGGAAGCAGATAACAATAATTGAGTTACTAGATAGAGGAATACAAGGGGAATGGATGGGTATCTGTCAGGTGCAAGCAACAGAGATCATGTTGGGCACACACATGTGGGTTGAAGAGCTTATTCTTGTGCTGCCCTCTTCCATGTTAAATGTACAAGATGTTGGTGTGACTCTACTTGGAGTGTAATGTGCACTTTTGGATACCCATGTCCGGAAAAGTCACTAAACTGGAAATGATCCAGAAAAGACTCACAACAATGTTCCCAGGAATGGCGGGTTGAATTTTAAGGAGATGCTGGATAGGCTGGTACTTTTCTCCCTCGAGATTTGTTAGTCTGATGCGAGACCTTATTGATTTTTATAAGATCATGAGGGCCATTGGTTAATAATTATCATCTTTTTCACAATTAGGACTGGAGCAGAGGTGGGCAACCTTTTAATTTTTAATTTCGAAATACAGCACGGTAACAGGCCCTTTCAGCCCACGAGGACATACCAGAAGGGTGTAGTAGGTTAACTGGGCAACACGGACTCATGGGCCGAAAGGGCTTGTTACCATGCTGTATGTCAAAATCAAAAATAACCCTTTATGTGTATTTTCTCTGAATTATGAGTGCTTTCGAAGTAAAAGGCTGATGTTGAGGTACCAGTACAAGCGGTAATATACTTTTGATACTGTCAGCAAAGCCGCCAAGGTGGTCAGGGGGAGGGGGGGGGCGGGGGGATCTGGGTGTGTCTCTGAGGGTGCATGTGAATATTTCTGTTCATGTGTGTGCGTTTTTCTGTTAAAATAGGAGCACAATGTACATCTGTATAAAGTGTTCAAAGTTTTTTTTTCTAATCTAACTCCTCCCGCTCGTCAAGGTAACCTTATATGTTTAGTAATAAAAAAAATCAATAATGATGTCGAATCACTGGCATCCCCCAGAGAGCAGACAAAGAATTACTGGAATATATAATAATTATTGATTCTTCCAATTAAAAACAATTCTAAGAATGGGCCCCATAATTTCATAAATTGAAACTTTCTAACTTTAATATTATATCTGTAGAAGATTGATACATGTTCATAACCTAAGAAGGGCCTGCATTTAAAGGGGATCTGAGGGGGAGGTGGGTGTATAGAATGAACTGCCAGAAGTGGTATGTAACTCAGAGGTTAATAGATATTTGCATATTAATGACATTAGGATCTATATTTGTTTAGTACTGGAAAACAGCACAAAGTTAAGACCTTCAAGGTGTTCAATAGCCCATTCCTGCTTACATTTTTTATGTTTTCATTAGTTACTGACTCCACAACTTTTTGATGCCCAATATTGCAACTTGTGGCTGCAAATTATTTGGATGTGACTGTTGTGTGTGGAGGAAACATGGCCTCCCTGCCTGTCTGGAATGTATGTATTGCAGGTAATCATGTGTCCTCCCCATATTAAACTTATTCGGAAGTCACATCAAGATTGGATTCCAGCGGGGGAGGAGTCACGTGATGGAGTAGTGGCCGGTCAGGGAACTCCAGCCCTCTCCGGAAAAGTTTTTTAAAAATTCACAAAACACAAAGGTATAAGAATAAAAATTAAAACAAAGTAAAAGTAAAGGTGGGAAGAAAATGGCAGCAAAGAGAGAAAAGTCGAAAGCAACGGGAAGAAGAGAAGAAGAAAGAACGTCGGAAGAAGAAGGTGAAGGCCTTACCTGTCTGAGGAGGCCCGCCGCGGAGAGAGAAGCCCGCTCCCTAAGGTCAGTGGAAGTCCTGAGCTCGGGACTACAAAAATGGCTCGCGGAGCCGAGTAAAAGTGCGCAACCGCGCATGCGCGAGGAGTGCAGAAGAAAAAATGAATAGAATAGAGATGGTCCTGTCAGATATAGGAAAAAGAGTGGACGATGTGGAAGAACAAGAAACAATCATAGAAATGGAGTAGAGGACTTAAAGGAGAAATTAGAAGAATCTAATAAAAACGTTAAAGAGGCACAAGAGCTGTTAGCTCAGAAGATAGATATAATGGAAAACTATAATAGAAGAAATAATATAAAGATAGTGGACCTTAAGGAAGATGAAGAAGGCAAGAATATGAGAGAATTTAAAAAAGATTGGATCCCCAGGGTCCTAGGAAGACCAGAATTACAGGAAGAAATGGAAATAGAAAGGGCACATAAAACATTAGCCCCGAAGCCACAGCCACAGCAAAAACCAAGATCCATTTTAGTAAAATTTTAAAGATATACAACAAGAGAAAATATATTGGAGAAAGCAATGAAGAAAATAAGAGAAGACAAAAAGCCACTGGAATACAAAGGTCAAAAATTTTTTTTCTATTCAGACATAAGTTTTGAACACCTGAAGAATAGAAAGGAGTTTAATACAGCAAAAATGATCCTATGGAAAAAAGGATATAAATTTATGTTAAAGTACCCAGCGGTACTTAAAATAGTTATTCCAGGGCAGCAAAATAGACTATTTTCGGATCCGGAGGAAGCACGAAAATTTGCAGAACAACTACAAAAGAGACAGAAAGATGAAGACATGTAACGAGAGTAAAAATGACCACGAACTATATGTATGTGTGTATATGGGTATATATATATATATATATGCACCATTTCATCAGATGCAAGGATCGACAACGAAA
The DNA here is from genome assembly GCF_036971445.1 of Narcine bancroftii. Classification (NCBI taxonomy): domain Eukaryota; kingdom Metazoa; phylum Chordata; class Chondrichthyes; order Torpediniformes; family Narcinidae; genus Narcine; species Narcine bancroftii. The sequence goes on along the minus strand of NC_091473.1, from coordinate 162,137,682 downwards.
TAGACAACAGACTCGCCAAGGCAAATAGCGCCTTTGGAAGACTACACAAAAGAGTCTGGAAAAACAACCAACTGAAAAACCTCACAAAGATAATCGTATACAGAGCCGTTGTCATACCCACACTCCTGTTCGGCTCCGAATCATTGGTCCTCTACCGGCATCACCTACGGCTCCTAGAACGCTTCCACCAGCGTTGTCTCCGCTCCATCCTCATCATTCATTGGAGCGCTTTCATCCCTAACGTCGAAGTACTCGAGATGGTAGAGGTCGACAGCATCGAGTCCACGCTGCTGAAGATCCAGCTGCGCTGGGTGGGTCACGTCTCCAGAATGGAGGACCATCGCCTTCCCAAGATCGTGTTATATGGCGAGCTCTCCACTGGCCACCGTGACAGAGGTGCACCAACGAAAAGGTACAAGGACTGCCTAAAGAAATCTCTTGGTGCCTGCCACATTGACCACCGCCAGTGGGCTGATATCGCCTCAAACCGTGCATCTTGGCGCCTCACAGTACGGCGGGCAGCAACCTCCTTTGAAGAAGACCGCAGAGCACACCTCACTGACAAAAGGCAAAGAAGGAAAAACCCAACACCCAACCCCAACCAACCAATTTTCCCCTGCAACCGTGTCTGCCTGTCCCACATATGACTTGTAAGCCACAAACGAGCCTGCAGCTGACGTGGACTTTTACCCCCTCCATAAATCTTCGTCCGCGAAGCCAAGCCAAAGATATATATAGGTGTGTATGTATATATGTGTGTACATGAGTGTATCCGTATTTAGAGGAAAATATATAAGAATTAATAAGGGAATGAAAGGGAACAAAGGAAGTAAGGAGGGAATTAAAAGAGTGACCTTTGTTATATATGAAAATTGAAATCTTTTCTGGGGGGTGCTGGGTGGGGAGGAGTTACGGTCACTGCAAAATCAGTTGATGCTTGCGAGTGAATTCGCAAATCCAAATGGAGAGGGGAGATGTGGTTGCCCAACAAGGGATAAAGGGCAACTCAGGAAGGGAAGGGGAGAATGGGGTTAAAGAAATTTTAGATAGGAGAATACGGGAAATGTTTGATGTTTTAGAAATGTTGTCTTATAAAGTGTTCAAAACAAGAAAGCAGAAATGGATAAGAAGGAAAGGTGATGATGAGGAAAAGTAAAGGGAAGATAAAAAAAGTATGAAATGGCTACGTTGAACTATATGACTTTAAATATAAAAGGAATACATAACCAAATCAAAAGGAAGAAACTGCTAAATTTACTGAAAAAAGAAAAAATTGATATAGCATTCATGCAAGAAACACATTTAACTGAAATGGAGCATAAGAAATTAAAGAGAGATTGGGTAGGACATGTAACAGCAGCGTCATATAATTCAAAAGCTAGAGGAGTAGCTATATTAATCAGTAAAAATGTACCAATTAAAATAGAAGAGGAAATAATAGATCCAGCAGGGAGATATGTAAAGATAAAATGTCAGATATATTCGGAGTTTTGGAATTTACTCAATGTATATTCACCTAACGAAGAAGATCAAAAATTTATGCAAGATATTTTTTTGAAGATAGCAGACACGCAAGGGAACATACTAATAGGAGGGATTTCAACCTTAATTTGGATTCAAACATGGATAAAACTGGGAAAAAAATTAACAGAAAGAACAAAGTAACCAAATTTATAATTAAATCTATGCAAGAAATGCAACTTTTTGATATATGGAGGAAACAACACCCAAAGGAAAAGGAATATTCATATTATTCGGGTAGACATAAAACATACTCAAGAATAGATCTATTCCTGTTATCAGCTCGTATGCAAGACAGAGTAAGAAAAACAGAATATAAAGCTAGAATATTATCGGACCATTCACCCCTGATATTGACAATAGAGTTAGAGGACATCCCTCCAAGAATGTATAGATGGAGATTAAACTCCATACTACTTAAAAGGCAGGATTTTAGAGAATTAATTGAAAGACAAATTAAAATGTACTTTGAAATAAATACGGAATCAGTGAAAGATAAGTTTATACTATGGGACGCAATGAAAGCGTTCATCAGAGGGCAAATAATAAGTTATGTAACCAAGATGAAGAAGGACTACAATCAGAAAACAGAGCAGTTGGAAAGGGAAATAGTAAATATAGAAAAAGAATTAGCAATAAAGGAAGACACAACTAAAAGAAGAGAATTAGCAGATAAAAAAATAAAATATGAAACACTACAAACATATAAGGAGGAGAAGAACATAATGAAGACAAGACAGAAATATTATGAACTAGGAGAAAAAATGCACAAAATTCTAGCATGGCAGCTTAAGACAGAACAAACTAAGAGAATGGTATTGGCATCAAGGAAAAAAGACAAACAAATCACATATAATCCAACGGAGATTAATGAAAACTTCAGAGAATTCTATGAACAATTATACCAAACTGAAAACGAAGGGAAAGAAGACAAAATAGATGAATTTTTAACTAAAATTGAACTACCAAAATTACAAATAGAGGAACAAAATAAATTAACAGAACCATTTGAAATAGTAGAAATACAAGAGATAATAAAAAAACTACCAAATAATAAAACACCAGGAGAGGATGGATTCCCAATAGAATTCTATAAAACATTTAAAGATTTATTAATTTCTCCCCTCCTGGAAGTAATCAACCAGATTGACAAAACGCAAAGCTTACCAGATTCATGCAAACAGCAATAATTACAGTAATACCAAAGACAGGGAAAGATCCACTCGCGCCAGCGTCATATAGACCAATATCTTTACTTAACACAGATTATAAGATAATAGCTAAACTATTAGCAAACAGATTAGCCGACTATGTACCTAAAATAGTAAATCTAGACCAAACTGGATTTATTAAAAAAAGTCGAACAGACAATATTTGTAAATTTATTAACTTAATTCATGCAGTTGAAGGGAATAAAGCTCCAACAGTAACAGTTGCTTTAGACGCAGAGAAGGCCTTCAACAGAGTAGAATGGAATTATTTATTTAAAGTATTACAAAAATTCAGTTTACCAGAGAAGTATATTAATTGGATTAAAGCATTATATAAGGGGCCATTGTCGAAAGTGACAGTAAATGGATATATATCAAAGCAATTTAACTTAAGCAGATCAACAAGGCAGAGATGCCCACTATCACCCTTATTGTTTGCGTTAGCTATAGAACCACTAGCAGAATTGATAAGAACAGAAAATAAAATAAAAGGGATAAAAATAAAAGACAAGGAATATAAAATCAGTTTATTTGCAGATTACGTTCTTCTTTGGCTTGGCTTCGCGGACGAAGATTTATGGAGGGGGTAAAAAGTCCACGTCAGCTGCAGGCTCGTTTGTGGCTGACAAGTCCGATGCGGGACAGGCAGACACGATTGCAGCGGTTGCAAGGGAAAATTGGTTGGTTGGGGTTGGGTGTTGGGTTTTTCCTCCTTTGCCTTTTGTCAGTGAGGTGGGCTCTGCGGTCTTCTTCAAAGGAGGTTGCTGCCCGCCAAACTGTGAGGCGCCAAAATGCACGGTTTGATGCGTTATCAGCCCACTGGCGGTGGTCAATGTGGCAGGCACCAAGAGATTTCTTTAGGCAGTCCTTGTACCTTTTCTTTGGTGCACCTCTGTCACGGTGGCCAGTGGAGAGCTCGCCATATAACAGGATCTTGGGAAGGCGATGGTCCTCCATTCTGGAGACGTGACCCATCCAGCGCAGCTGGATCTTCAGCAGCGTGGACTCGATGCTGTCGACCTCTGCCATCTCGAGTACTTCGACGTTAGGGGTGTAAGCGCTCCAATGGATGTTGAGGATGGAGCGGAGACAACGCTGGTGAAAGCGTTCTAGGAGCCGTAGGTGGTGCCGGTAGATGACCCATGATTCGGAGCCGAACAGGAGTGTGGGTATGACAACGGCTCTGTATACGCTTATCTTTGTGAGGTTTTTCAGTTGGTTGTTTTTCCAGACTCTTTTGTGTAGTCTTCCAAAGGCGCTATTTGCCTTGGCGAGTCTGTTGTCTATCTCATTGTCGATCCTTGCATCTGATGAAATGGTGCAGCCGAGATAGGTAAACTGGTTGACTGTTTTGAGTTTTGTGTGCCCGATGGAGATGTGGGGGGGCTGGTAGTCATGGTGGGGAGCTGGCTGATGGAGGACCTCAGTTTTCTTCAGGCTGACTTCCAGGCCAAACATTTTGGCAGTTTCCGCAAAGCAGGACGTCAAGCGCTGAAGAGCTGGCTCTGAATGGGCAACTAAAGCGGCATCATCTGCAAAGAGTAGTTCACGGACAAGTTTCTCTTGTGTCTTGGTGTGAGCTTGCAGGCGCCTCAGATTGAAGAGACTGCCATCCGTGCGGTACCGGATGTAAACAGCGTCTTCATTGTTGGGGTCTTTCATGGCTTGGTTCAGCATCATGCTGAAGAAGATTGAAAAGAGGGTTGGTGCGAGAACACAGCCTTGCTTCACGCCATTGTTAATGGAGAAGGGTTCAGAGAGCTCATTGCTGTATCTGACCCGACCTTGTTGGTTTTCGTGCAGTTGGATAATCATGTTGAGGAACTTTGGGGGACATCCGATGCGCTCTAGTATTTGCCAAAGCCCTTTCCTGCTCACGGTGTCGAAGGCTTTGGTGAGGTCAACAAAGGTGATGTAGAGTCCTTTGTTTTGTTCTCTGCACTTTTCTTGGAGCTGTCTGAGGGCAAAGACCATGTCAGTGGTTCCTCTGTTTGCGCGAAAGCCGCACTGTGATTCTGGGAGAATATTCTCGGCGACACTAGGTATTATTCTATTTAGTAGAATCCTAGCGAAGATTTTTCCTGCAATGGAGAGCAACGTGATTGCCCTGTAGTATACTTAACACAACCAGAATTATCAATAAAAGAATTACATAAGAAATTGAAAGAATATGGAGAAGTGTCGCGTTAAAAGATTAGCGCAAATAAAAATGAAGCAATGCCAATGAATAATGCGGATTTCTCAAAATTTAAGAAAGAATCACCATTTAGATGGCAAATGCAAGCAATACGATACCTAGGTATACAAATAAATAAAAATCTCGGCCATCTATATAAACTCAATTATTATCCACTAATGAAAAAATTACAGGACGACTTAGAGCATTGGAAAGACTTACCACTAACACTAATAGGAAGGATAAACTGTATTAAAATGAACATTTTCCCAACGATACAATACCTATTTCAGGCATTGCCAATACACTTGACGGAGAAATTCTGCAAGGAGTTAAAGAAAATAATAAGGAAATTTTTATGGAAAGGGGGGAAACTGAGGATAGCACTAGATAAATTAACAGAATGGTATAAACAAGGAGGCTTACAACTGCCAAACTTTAAAAATTATTATAGAGCCGCACAATTAAGATACCTATCAGATTTTTATCAAACAAGGGAAAAGCCAGATTGGACTAGATTAGAACTAGATAAAATAGGGGAGAAGATACCTAAACATATATTATATAAATGGGATGAAAAATTGGTACAACGTAGGAATTCTCCAGTATTACATCGTCAGCTCAATATTTGGAAGAAGATTCATGTAGAAAGGAATAAAACAAATTACCAAAACTATTACTGACGCAAAATCAGTTAATCCCTTTTACAATAGATAACCTTTCCTTTAGAGAATGGGAGAAAAAAGGGATCAAAAGAATAGAAAATTGCTTTTCAGGAAATAAATTATTATCCTTTGAACAAATGAAGAATAAATATAATATAACTCACGATACAGTGTTGGCATACTACCAACTGAAATCCTACTTGAAGGACAAATTGGGAAGCAGTCTGAGGTTACCAGAGGGAAGTAATTTTGAATATGTGATTACAGATACAATGATAATCAAAAAATTTATAACAAATATGTATATTAAACTGCAAGAAAAGCAGATTGAGGAAACAAATGGTAAAACTAAACAAAAATGGGAACAAGTTTTAAACATAAAGATAAAGAAGGAAACATGGGAGAAGTTATGCTCTGGAACTATGAGAAATACAATAAACACGAGGTTACATATGATACAATATAACTGGATACACAGGCTATACATTACACCTCAAAAGTTAAATAAATGGGACCCAACAGTATCTGACAGATGTTTTCGTTGTAAAAAAGAAATGGGAACAACAATTCATGCAATCTGAACGTGTGAGAAAGTGAAAAAATTTTGGGAAGATCTAAACCAGATATTAAATAAAATTACAGAAAGCAATATACCAAATAACCCAGAGATCTTCCTCCTAAGTAACATAAAAAACAAAGAATTTGGACTTGATTTGGATGGTGCACAAAAAAGATTTGTTAGGATAGCCCTAGCCATAGCCAAAAAATGTATTATGTCAGCCTGGAAATTAGAAGATAACTTGAGAATACAACAATGGTATATAGAAATGAATAAATGTATTCCATTAGAAAAAATAACATATAATTTAAGAAATAATATTGCAATATTTGAACAAATATGGGAGCCATACATGAAACACAATCGAGAAAACCTTCCGGGGACATCTGCCACCTAAAATGACAGAAGGAGAAGGAAATGAAAAGAATTGACTCAGTGGAACTTCTTGTTTATTTTTATTGAGTGACAACATTGTTTGACTGGTTTAATGTATCTTAGATTCTGTATTTTAAATGAATGGGAGGGGAGGTAGGGAGGGTGGGATGGGAATAGGGAGGGGGGGAAGAAAATGACACTATATATTTGAAAAGGAAAATGTATGTATCTTGATCAATGTGGTTTATGGTGTGAAAAATAATAAATTTTAAAAAAAGATTGGATTCCAGCCATCCATTAGTGCACACCTTGCCTTTTGCTAATTTAAATCACCTAGGCTCATTATTGGCGAGAAGCACAGATTAACACTGTAACACCAATGCAAAGCACATTCTTTCTCTCTGCCTCATGGTCCAAGCCCCGAACATCGCTCCATGCCTGGTCGCTACTGTGGACATCTCTGGAAGTGTAAGATGTGCACTACACTGAAGCTGAGCCACAGTGTTGTGATAAATCAAAACTTGCAGAGACCCGGAATCCCGTTGATCAGGGAACTGGGTGTATGTAAGAGTCACTGTTTGTACTGTGTGTACTTAAAGTGTGTGAGCATGTTGAGTATAGGTTCACTATTGTTGGAGTCCAACCTAGGTCCAAGGTGAATGACTATATCATTGCTTAAGTAAAATAGTAATCGAGTACCGTTTAATGTTTTCCCCTGTTTATCTCCCGTGTGTAATTAAAGTTGCATGTGATTATAACACGTGTTCAGACTGGTCTCTCTGTGAACCCACTCTGTGATATTCTTCCCAACACACCAAATGGCACTGCGAGCAGGATTCAAAGAGCTTTGGATGGATACACGTGGAGTCTTAATCATGTGGGGCTGAGAGACCATATTAACAAGTTGTGTGTGTGTGCGTGTGCGCATCCTGTTGGGTGCATTTGTACCTGCTCACCAATGGGGGCAGCAGGAGGTGACCAACAAATACAAGAGGGACCATGGGGTTGGATCATAAAATTCCCAGGTAGACTGATGACCGTCAGGGATCAGCTGTTTGGCAGTGTGGCTGGCAAGCCACACCATGCCAGTTGATTGGGTTAACAGATTGGACCCCCATGGAGAAAAGATAGGGCAGCATGTGGTCTCCCTTCTGGAGGAATTTGCGTTTCTTGGGATCAGGGAGAGCAATGGTGAGCCCTATGGTTACTGATATCCCTACTGAGTTACCAGTGGGGTATCATGTCTGAGTTAAGTAGTCAGGGTGCCAGAAAGATAAGCAGATAGAATCCTTAACAAAGCGTGGATCCCTACGGGAGGCACTGAGTGCTGCCAGGGCTCACATCAGCCACTTAGAAACTAAGTACACTGAAATTGCCTGCCAGCTGTTCAAAGCATGGTAGCTTCAGGCGACCTGCCAATCCAGTTGACAGGTCAACAGGTTAAGATCAGGACGATCATTATACGCATGGAGGAGAGTGATGTGTGCTCGGGAGATGGGGATGTGTCACTGGATGATGATGACTTAGTGGAGGCTGAGTCCGATTATGCAACCCCCCCCCACCCCGCTGTGTCCCGAAGACTTGCATCTGGCGCATCTGGCAGGTGACCACGCAGTCCCAGACCATCCACGAGGACCCCCTGTCAGCTCTCCACAATGGGGAGAGTGCTGAGAATGGTGAGGGTCCATCCAGATGGGAGAGGGGCCGATGGAAGGTTATAGAGAGGGAATACTCTGCCAAGAAATTGACTGTGTTGGCAGACAGATATCACCAGTGGTCAGACAAACATCTAATTGCCTGGCACTCTGGCTGTGGGACAAGGGGGCCCTCCACATTCGCCTTTTCCATCTAGAGCCTAGCACTTTGGATAGTCTGTTCATGTAGCACTCAGTAAATAACTTCTTGTGAATGGCTCCTGGAAGGATTGAAGAGAGAAGCACACTGTGGGACAGGGTCGTGATTGTGGTGTGGGCCAGGTTCCCCATGCTGTTAGAATGTGACCTGACATGCCGACTGCAGAGTCACATTGTTAGTGAGAGCACGAGGGTCGTCAGGGTAACCAACTTCTATGGCAGACTCCCGGGTGCAACCTCCCCAAGGCCATCAGGGTAACCCCTTCCTTGGCTGGGCATCTCGTCACCACTGCCCAACCTGACTTCAGAGGGGGTGGTCTTGCCCTTGTCCTTTCCTACCTTTCCTTCATCTTTTCTTTTAACATTTTCTCCAGACTTTATTCCAGGCCGACTATCCTGCTCCATACTAATCTTATGAACAGGTTTATTAATCTGTACCACAGTAGCTCTCTGAAAATGCCTATTATTCTGGAATGTACTTTTGTGAATCAGAGCAAATTCTTCTGCTAATCTAGCCGCCTATTGCCACGTTCCCACATCTCTCTCATCCAGGTATAATTTAATTTCTCTGGGACACACCGTTTAATTTCCTCTATTAATATTAATTCTCTCAATCTGTCAAAATCGTAGTTTATTCCTTTTGAGGCGCTCCATGGTCAAAACACACAGATTTCTTCAGAGCAAAATCCATATAAAATTGATTTCATGTTTTCACCAAACTCCTAAATTTTTGCCTATATGCCTCTGGAACCAACTCATAAGCTTTCAATACTGCTTGTCTAATAGTATCATAATGTGCCACTTACTTTGCAGTCAAGCTAGAGTATGACACTTGTGCTTTTCCTTTCAATACACTTTGAAGCATAAGAGGCCATTTTTCTTTTGGCCATCTTGAGCTCTCAGCAACCTTTTCAAAAAGCTGAAAATATGTATCTATATCTCCTTCATCAAAAGGAGGCACTAGATTTACCTCTCTGCTAGCCAAAAACCCCTCCCCAAGAGTTACAGCCTCAGTTCTTGTACTTATTTCTATCTCCATTCTTAACTTCTCTAATTGAAACTGTCCTTTTCAGCTTCCTTGTTCCGTATTTCAGCTACCTCTAACTCGTATTTCCTCTGTTTTTCTGCCTCTTCTCTGCTTTTCAACTGGGTCTGCCTCATATTGTTGTCTCTGCAACTCAAAATTACGTTTCTCTCTTTCTTCTTGCACCCTCAATTTCTCCAATTCCAATTGCAATTCAAAAGATCTATTCTCTGGAAAATTTTCTAAGTCTTCCTCAACAAATTTTCCATTACTTATATATGTGTACTTTTTTCATTCAATATTTAATTTCAGCTATTTTCAATGCCTTAGAAATAGCCATCAGTTCCTCTTTTCTCATGCTCTGCAGCTCTGATGGTTGTATCAACTTCCATTGTTGCTGTTTTTCCAGGCACCAGCTTTAAATTAGCTTACAAAAATTCCAGACACAATAGCTTGCAAAAAAAAACTAATCAACTAATAAATCAATGTTCAAATCCTAAACGACGAGCCCCCATAAAATGTTACAGAGTCCAGAGAACCCCAAAAACCAGCAACAATAGATATGCACCACCACACAGGGTTACTTAAACAAAAGTAGTTTTTAATCATATTTGAACAAAACAGAATTTAACTTATTACTTAACCTACTTATTTCACCTACCTAACTACTTAATCCCCCCCCCCGCACCAACACTAAGCGTTATTGTGTGTAACGTATATTTAAAATTAGAAAGGTTCTTTGCATCACAGTCCTATCTCACTGGTTGTAGGCAATTCTTGTTCTGTGCACAGAAGTTAGCATGAACAAAGTTCACCAGTTTTTGGTGCAAATGGTGACCACTCAGGAGGGTTCATGCTGGTCTTCAGAGAGGGGTTCCTTTTCCAGGACATCCGCAACTAATTCCTTCTCAATCAGCCTTGCTGACGAAACTTGCCCCCTTCAGGGTTCTCCAGATGATCCTCTTTCTTTCAGGTCACCTTTCACACCTCCAGTCTTCTCCTTTAACAAGACAGCCTTCTAAAGTTTGCCAGATTTGTCCTTCTGGAAATAATTTCTGTGACTCCTCTCTCTGTTTCACACCCTCCCTCTCTGAGAGCAAAACTCTTCTCCTCTGCCTGCAAAGATCACATGCTCTCCCAGGCAAGCTGCTGTTGATACTTTGTTGGCTCTTGCAAAAAGCACTCTGCAAAAGTCCTGCAAATTTTCTGTGTTTTAAAATGTGTGTGATCAAGGTGCTATGCTGCATACTGACAATGGTGGATACCTACTGTGGTGTCCTGGTGGCGGTGTCTCTGCGAGCGGGCCAACTAGGTCAATGCTATTCAGGTGCTGAAATACCTCTCTTCCATTTATGGAACCCCATAGGAGGTACAGTCTGATTAGAGCTCACACTTTACAGGGGCTAAGGCACAAAGCTGGGAGATAGAAGCTGGTATCTTGTGGCTGTTGCACATCCCCATCACTCACAGGGTTAATAGAGCGCATGAACGGTCTCCTCAAGCAACAGATATGCACGCTGACAAGAAGCATGGGCCATCTAAATTCATGCACCACTACATAAGTGGGGGGGGGGGGTCCCTGTTTTCTAGACTTTTTGCCACTTCGTCTGAAACTTATTCGTAATTCACATCACCTGTCAATCAAGGTTGGGCTCCGGCCATTAATTAGTGCACACCTTGCCTTTGGCTAATTTAAATCACCTATGGTCATTATTGGCAAGAAGCACAGATGGGTGTGTCTCGTTGAAATATTTCAAATGTTGAAAGGCATGGACAAAGTAGATGTAGAAAGGTTGCTTCTGTAGTGGGAGAGTCAAGGAAAAGAGGGTACAACTTCAGGATTGAAGATTGCTTGCTTAGAACAGAGGTGTGTAGGAATTTCTTCAGTCAGAGGGTGGTATTTAATGTAGAGATTGATAGGCTCTTGATCAGCCAGAGCAATGGGGAGAAGCCCGGGCAGTGGGGCTGAATGGACAACCTCACACATGGCGTTGCAAGGACAAGTCCACCTGCTCCATGGGTTCCACATCATGGGACATTCACTAAACATTGACAAGGTGCAGTGTTTTAAAATGTGTCGTTAGGAAAAGTTAGGGTGAACCGCCTCTGTGTCCTTTTCAGGGTTGAGAAGCAGTGATGTGTAAAACTTGGGCTGTGTTCACCTGTCAGCTACCTGTGTTATTAATACACAGCAGGTCAAAATGAGCAATATAAATGGAGCACAGTCTCGTGAAGGCAGCATTCAACGATCTGTCCTAGTTAAACACAACACCATGTCCTAAATTTAAAAGACCTGCTGCGTTCAGCCTGAGGAAAGGTATATGGTCCCACAAAGCAGTTCTATTATTTTTGTGAAATTGGGATTGATACAGGGCAAGGGGAGAGGGAGAGACCATCAGGTATTGATAACATTCGATTCCATTCAAAAATCCTCAGGAAATTAATCAATCCACATCTGCTGAAATCTAGGAGACAGGTGTATACGAACATTTAAATGCCAGACAATGAGCATCTCAAATAACAGTGAGTCCAACCTGTAGTGATATGTAATTACACCACAAGGTCACCAGGGGTCATCCCAGTGTCCTTGTACAGAAAGCAGTCCAGAGCTACAGTCTAGCCTTCCAGGATCGTCTTGCAGAGAGACAAGACCTCTTAGTGTACATATTAGTTTATTAAAGCTGTCTTATACTCGCACTGCTGTTGAGGTTATTGTCAGTACACAACCATCTTCTATTGACATCATATGGCAAAGAAAATCATGTGGGTGGTACGGTTAGTGTAGCGATAAGCGCAATACTATCACCACGCCAGGTACCCAGGGTCAAATCCCACACAGTAAGGAGTTTGTACGTTCTCCCCATGTCCGTGTTGGTTTCCTCCAAGTGCTCTGGTTCCCTCTCATCCTTCAAAATCATTTGGGGATTGTAGTTTAATTGGGGTATTTGGGTGGCATGGGCTCATGGGCCAGCAGGGTATTCCTAAATTTTAAATCATAACCGAGTTTTGCACCATTGACTCAACTATGAACGCAACTAGATTGGGAGCTGAATGCCCAAGGATTTTTAGTATATCAAAAGAACAGGCAGATGGGCAGCAAAATCATTAGAAAGGGGTGACATAGGATCAGAAGATATAGAATCTTTGTGGGTTGAGTTAAGGAATGGCAAGGGTAAAAAGAGACCGTTGACAGTTATATGTCGACCTCCAAACAGTAGCTGAGATGTGAACAACAAATTGCAATTGTAAATAGGTATGTGAGATAAACTGGCCAAAGTAGATTGGAATTGGACACTAGTAGGGAATACAGCAGAGCAACAATTGATATAGTTTCTGCAAAAAAAAATAAGGAACTTAGAGGAAAAGAGGGTTATATGAGGTGCATTTGACAGTTCATGGCCTGTACTTGTTGGAATTTAGGACAATGTGGGAGGATCGCATTGAAACATTTTGAATGTTGAAAGTCATGGACACAATAGATTATTTCCCATGGTGGGAGAGTCAAGGTCAAGAGGGCACAACTTCAGGACTGAAGGACGTCTGCTTAGAACAGAGGAATTTCTTTAGCCAGAGGGTGGAAAATCTGTGGAATTTGTTGCCAGAGGCAGTTGTAGAGGCCAGATTATTGGGCGTATTTAAGACACAGCTTGGTGAGTTCTTGATTAGCCAGGGCATCAAAGGTTATGGGGAGAACGTCGGGCAGTGGGGCTGAGTGGGGAAAATGGATCAACTCATGATTAATGGCAAGGCAGACTCGATAGGCTGAATAGCCTATTTCTGCTCATATCTCTTAGGTTCTTTTGAAGTTATTGGTTTATAAAATCAGGAGGGGCATGGAGGAGAATGTAAAATGAGTGGACATAGATTTAAGGTGAGAGAGGAAATATTTGAAGGGGGCCCAAGGAGAACAGTTTTCACTCTGAGGGTAGCGAATCTATGGAATTAGCTGCCAGAGGAAGTAGTGGGGGAAGGGACAATTCTGATATTTAAAAGATATTTATATGATTACTTACATGAGTGGTACAGTTTTAGTGAGATATAGGCCAAAGGTTGGAAAATGGGACTACACCTTGGGCAACAGGCCAGGTGGACCCGAGAGCCTGTTGTGTGCTGGAAAGCTCACTGATTCTGTTCATTGATCAAAAAAAAACAAATCATTACTCAGACACAGCTTGCCTTTAATAAATGCATGCTGGCTTTCCCAATCATTTAACATTTCTCCAATAAATGCTAAATCAGTTACTGAGAATTTTACCCACCACCAAGACTAAATTAACTGTCTGTACTTACCACATCAATAACCATATTATTTTTTGAACAAGGGTATAAAATTTCCAATTTTCCCATCTTCAGGGCACACCCTGTTTTGTTGAGAAAGTGTCAGTTTCAGTTGATTCACAGAGAGACGAGCTGCACACAAGAGTTTGCAATCAGACATAACTTTATTAACACAACAATTAATAGAAGAGTGTGGGAAAATCTTAGTGGGAATAAAACACATGAATAAATTAATAAAAGAGCGTGGGAAAACCCTAGCAGTAAAGAGCATAGGAAAACATGCACAATTTATAAAGGAGCATGAGCACATTGTAACAGGAAACAAATGGGAGAATGTTATATAGTACACAATTATTAATTCACAAAGGTGACACAGACATTTGAACACTATAAGCAGGGGTTATACACACTCTCTTGAGCCCCTTATTGAGAGGAAGTGGATCTAGTAGCACTATACTCGCAGGGGTATACGCACGCTGTCGGACCCCTGATCAATTGAGGATGGCAGGTCTACAACCAGTATTGATCTATAGCAATTTGATCTATATCAATACCATGGCCCAGCTTCAGGGCAGTGAGGACCTTACCCACAACCTTTCTAAGTGATGACTGTAGTAACAACCTGGCATGGAGCGGTTGTCCGGGGCTGTCATCATAAGGCAGAGAGAGTGAATGTCCTCTGTGCTGGTGCTAAAATACAAGGCTCCAGCCAATAAGATGTGCACTGACCAGTAGCCAGAGCCCAATCTGAACTGACACTCCACCTGCAAACAATAACTTTATCTTCATCTTGTAACTGAATGAAACAAAAAGTACACAATGTACTGACAGATGATGGGACTTAGGAATGAGCGTCAGACGAGGAGGCCACATGACCACCAGCAATAGGCAGGGAGGCCAACACTCAACAAACCCAAATCCATAAATATATGGAATTATGTGGGTTGATGACTGGAACTTCTGCAATTTCCTCTCTTACTTTGCTCAGGATATAGGATACATGCATCTGAACCAGGTGATTTACCTTTATTGCTATGCTTTTCAACATTTCCTCTTTACTCAATTTTAGCCAATCCAAAATCTCAAAGACCCCTTCCTTTGCTAAGACTCCAGCAGAATCTTTTTCCTCTGAAAATTTCTGATCCATAACTCACTGTTTCAAAACAAGCTCTGGTTTCTCGCTGCTCAAACCACAGCTGCTCCCCCAAAAGACTTTGTAAACTGGTTCAAAGATACTCTGGGGCAGCAAAATGGCAGATAGTTTAATCTGGATAAGTGTAAGATGTTGCACTTTGAGAGTCAACTGAAAGGGGAATGTACAATAAAATCCCTGTTATCTTGAATTCAAGCAACTGGCAACCTCAAGCACTGGCAAAAAAAAATTACGGAAAATAAATGGGTAAAAAATACGGAAGTTTAAAATTGCGCGCTTGTCGTTAGTTCTCCATTCATGCACCAATCAGTCTTAAGCAACCGGAAAACTTGCTTATCTGGCATCTAACAATCCCCGTAGGTGCCGGATACCAAGGGCTTTACTGGATGCAGTTAATGGTAATGCTCTTGAAATCATTGATATAGAGAGGGATCTGGGAGTTCAGGTTCATAGTGCATTTAAAGTGGCCACACAAGTAGATTGGGTGGTAAAGAAACTGTATGGTATGCTTGATTTCATAAGTGAAGTTCCTTGTTTTTGTTTGATCAGTCCCAGTTCTTTGCTTACCACCTTTTTCATGTCTATATTATAGTTCTTGGGTTTTCTTTCCTGCTAGTCTTTTCTTATGCTTTCATTTTGTCTCTTACTTCTCTTATCACAAAGTAAGGAACGTGAATGATAACAGAGTAAGAGGTCAGTGTTGACAGTGGCAGTACTCGACATAAGATTTGTTTGAAAAATTGCAGGGATAGAGGTGAATTTGATATATTACAGAACAAAGATGGAACGTGAAATATTATGGAACAGGAGGTGAGTTTGAAATATTTAAGTGAAAACACAATGCAGGAGAACTCAGCAGGTCACATGGCTTACTTTATACAGTAAAGATACATATCCGCCATTGTATTTTTACTACAATCACGGCCTCTGCATATTTTAGGGTTTCACTTGAAAAATTTTAAAGCAAGTGATTATCTTTAGCAAGCCGGGGGGGGGGGGGGGGGGGGGGGGGGGGGGGAGTTAAAAAATATAGAACAAATTTAATAATTACAGAGAAAGAAGGTTTTTGAAAATATCGTGGCACACAAGAATTGTAAACTGATCGAAAGTGTGAGTTTTGCAATGCTGTAATGTATTGGGAAACATTACAAAATTAGGGAGTGTGAAGTATGGGGAAGCATGAGGTGGACAGTAGCCTAACTGAGATTAGCAGTATTGCATCATTGAAAACAAGCTTTCACTTCTTTCTCCAAAGCTATTTCCTTTCAATCTTCCCAAACAATAAGTAAATGACGGCCAACATTTACCAGGCTCGCTGGAACAAGCAAAAGAAATCCCAGAAGTTGAAATAACAAAAAAAAATGGAGAACCTGCAATCGGAACAGAATGAAGATCTATATTACCGATACAAAAAATCTAAATACACAGAGGGAAATCACAGTGTTTGACAAAGACATTGGTTCTGAAGATCCCAGGACATCTGTGCACAGGTATCGTTCCTATTCTGTCAAGGTAGAGCTGACAAATGGCTCCTCTTTTACGGAATGTAGGTTCACTCTCCAGAGCGTGAGTAGTCCCAGAGAACAGAGGCCAGGACATAAAACTGTCAGTATGAGCAAGGCAAATGGCTTGAAAGAGGGTTTTGAATGTCAGAATTTTCTCATTTAGTTAAAAAAAGAGATCAACCTTTATCTGTAAAATTTTTTTTTTAAATTTATATAAATATTGGGGTCAGTCAGCATTTTCAAAAAGCAAAAAGGAGCTGGAATGTGACATTAAATATTGCTCTGTGTGAGAGGCAGAGGAAGCTTTCTTGAAACAAAGTCAAGAATTTCAGAGTATACTATCCAGTTCCTCTGCCCCAATAGAAGATGCCCTCTTGAACTATTGTGACCCTTCCGGTGAAAGCACTCTCAAAGTGCTGTTGAGGAAGGAGTTTCATTTTCTAGACCCAGTGATGAGCAAGGATTAACTGGAAATGTCTGCACAGTCAGGGTGGTGTAAGTCATGGAGGGGAATATGGAATATGCAGATGGTGGAGTATCCAAACACCTGCTGCCATAGTCTTTCAGGATATGGTGGTGATGTGTGAGAAGCCTAGATAAATAACTGCACTTCCATTTTTAGGTAGTACAAGTTGCAGGCACTGTGTGCCAATGGTGGAGGGAATGATGGAGTATGATGGATGGAGTGCTAACCAGAAGTGTGTAATGGAACCGCAGTCATTCGGGGGTGGGGTACAATGGAATATTCTCCACAGCCTGAGTGTGCCCTCAATATAGAAAATACTTGAAAGATTGCAGAAGGTGATAGTTTAAAAATCCAGCCTACGAAATAATCAAATATTCCTGAACCCCAGAAATTGCTCTGATCAACAGAACAATACGTGCCTGGGTGCATTAAAGAGTTTGAAAACTATTACCTGGAGGACGAGGTTAAAAGAAATCAACCTACCATAGGGTCACAAAGACTATTGGGGTCCTTATGAAGTGAATATAAGAAGATAAAAGCTGTAAACATTGATTTTCAACCTTGATACTGGAAGTCATTCAGGACCAGTGATCTCTGAATACAAGTCGACTTGGTGTGATGCGACTCATAAATCCCTGGCAAGCAAGAAATTGAGATGCGTAACCAAGCAACAATTGTCTTGTTATCCCAAGATAAAAAGAATTAGCTCTTCCTCTCAATTCCTCTCATAAGAAAAAAGAGCAGGATCAGAACCCCACGGTGTCCACGCTGACCATCATAGCTCAGTGAATCTCATCCACTAAATGTCACTGCATTTGGGAAGGTGGAAGAAAGTAAGGGGATAGATATACAGTAAAATCCTTGTTATCTGGAATTCAAGCTACCAGCAGCCTCAAGCAACTGGCAAAAATAAATCAAGGAAAATATACAGGTCAAAAAATATGGGTTTAAAATTGGTGCAACTCGCCATTATTTCACCAATTATGCCACACATAATCTCAAACAACCAGAAAATACAATCATCCAGCATCTACAAATCCCCATAGGTGCCAGATACCAGTTGTTTTACTGCACAATAAATGAACGGATACTGAGAAAGGAAGCGAGCAGACAGGTGTTCGCATGTCTGCTGTTCACAGATCCCGAAAGGTAGCAGAACTGGTAGACAAGGAATTAGACACATGTGATGCTTTCCTTTATTATGCAAGGCAGAGATCCCAAGAGCAGGAAACTGCACACAAAATGAGTGCTCCCACGGGTTGAGCACTGCTGACAGCTTTGGTCACTATGTTCCAGAGATGTGATTGCACTCGATAGGAAAGAATGGCAGCCTTGAGGGGTTTCAGATTCTGGGGGAACAGAGACCCCCGACAGGGCACTAGTAACGGAGAGACCACCCTCCCATTAGAGAAGGAGAAACAGAGGAGATGACCCACAGGATGGTGACCATGGCAGGGGACTAGTCCCCTCACTGACTCTGAGACTGAAGAACATACAAGTAGAGGGCTGTTGGTGACTCGAGACAAGGAATCCATGCAGGCTGCAGGCGACTACGGTAAAGGGACTGGCACCAGACTGCAGACTGCTGGAGACTGGCTCGTGTCTTGCTGAAGGGATACCAGGTATTGGAACGGAGATGCGAGAGGGTTCCAAGGGCACTGAAGGCTTCCTGAACATGTCGGAGGTTTGAATCTAGAGCTCAGGTTGACAATGTTTGGAATAAAGGCTGTGTGGCTGGCGAGGCTGTGGGAGTTTTGGAGCCGAATCCATGGATATTCACTTTAAAGGGAGTCTCTTTTGTTTCTCTTTCTGTAAGGGGTGCTGGACAATTTCTGCTGATGGTAGAACATATAAAATAATAAAAGACAGATAAGATAGAGGTAGATAAGTTGTTCCCATTGGTGGGGGAGAGTAGAACTAGATGACATAAACCGCTTTCAAGTGGCTAGAATACCCGAATGTAAAGCCGCCTAAAATATCTGAATGCAGCTGTCGGAAGGCCACCTGAAAGCGGAAAACCCGTCCCCGAGGAGTACTTACTCAACCCACCTTGGGAAGGTATAATCTCCGCTTCCCAGCATTACCCCTAGGCACCTGAAAGCAGCAAGGCAAAGCGGCTAGCTGCTTTCAGGTGCCTAGCAGGGGGTGGGCTGATGACAGTCAGCCGGCGGCCGGCACAGGACATCAGGGCTGGAGTGGCCACTCCAGCCACCCCAGCCCTAACATCCTGCACCAGCCACTCCAGCCCTGCATCCCTACGCCAGCCACCCCAGCCCTGACGTCCCGCACTGACCATTCCATCCCTGTAGTCCTGCGGCAGCCACCCCAGCCCTGATGATCCATGCCGGCCACTCCAGCCCTGTATTCCTGCGCTGGCCACCCCAGCCCTGACGATCCATGCTGGCCACTCCAGCCCTGTATTCCCACTCCAGCCACTCCAGCCCTGACGTCCCGCACTGGCCATTCCAGCCCTGTAGTCCTGCGCCGGCCACCCCAGCCCTGACAACCCATGCCGGCCGCTCCAGCCCCTGTAGTCCCATGCTGGGGGGCTGTCAGGCAGTGGGGGGGGGGGGGTGCAGCTGTCAGAAAGCTTCCCCTGCCCGACTCAGGAGCTAGCGTTTTCTCCGTTGCACCTCTACCCACTGCGGACCTTTCAGATGGCAGAATACCGCCTTCAGCGCTGCCACCTGAACGTCCCTTCACAAACACCTGCAGCCGCTCTGGAGCTGCATTCTCCCGGTGATTCCACCTGAAAGCGGCTATAGACTCAAGATTCAGGGTAGTAGATTTAGGACTGAGATGAGGAGGAACTGTTTTTTCCAGAGAATCTATGGATTTCACTTCTCATTGAAGTGGTGGAGGCAACTTCAATAAATATATTTAAAAGAAGATTGGATAGATTTTTACATAGTTGGGGAATTAAGGGATATGGGAAAAATCATCATATCAGCTATGATCTCTTTGAGTGGCGGAGCAGGCTCAATGGCTTGGATGACCTACATCTGCTCCTAAAGAGAGATCCTCCAAGGGTTATTATCCACGGATTTTTCTCTCGTGCTCCCACAGCCTCTGCGGCCACACAGCAGTCCAAACCATCACCAACCTGAGCTCCAGGTTTGTTTCCTATTGGCCATAGATAAAGTGATTGAGAATTAGATTAGGCAAGGAGCTCTTTTTTGAACCGCCATGGACATGGTCGACTGAATGGGATTCCGTCTGCACTGTAAACATTCTATGATTCTTTCGAGATCACAGCTGATCTGAACTTGGCTTGAGCAGTGCTTTCCCACAACCCTTCACCCCACAAACTGAAAGTCTCTCACATCATCATTGATCATATGTTATGACTGATCATGTAGCTCCCTGGGGGACAAACATGCATTCACAACTTTCTGAGAAGGAATTCCTTCTGTTTCAATCTTGAGTGCCTGTAGAAGGAGCTACTGACCTGGATGGGCAATGCTGAAGAGTGGTGGGCTGGCAGAAGATGGGAGCAGGTGGGTTAATGGAAGAATAGACTGAAAACCCTCAAGTCCAATCGTGCTGAACAAATAAAGAAATGTAAACAAACTGACTGCAATACAGAGAGAAAAAAAAATCAACTCTGCTATTCTTCATAAATATATGAACAAGATGACCATGGAAAACTATCATTCAGTAAATTTAGAAATTATTATAGAGCCGCACAATTAAGGTATTTATCAAATTTTTACCAGACAAGGGGAAAATCAGACTGGATTAAGATAGAACTAGATAAAATAAGGGAGAAGGTACCGGAACATATACTTTATAAGTGGGATGAAAAGCTGGTGCAAAATAAAAACTCACCAGTACTGCATCATTTACTTAATACATGGAAGAAGATCCACTTAGAAAGGAAAAAAATGGATTATCAAATACCAAAATTATTATTGACGCAAAATCCGCTAATCCCTTTTACAATAGACAACCTTTCCTTTAGAGAATGGGAGAGAAAAGGAATCAAAAGAATAGAAAATTGTTTTTTGGGAAATAGTTTATTAACATTTGAACAGTTGAAGTACAAATATGGAATAACTCATGGTACAATGTTTGCATAACATCAATTGAAAGCTTATTTAAAGGATAAATTGGGAAACAGCTTGAGATTACCTGAAGGAAGCAGCTTTGAATACGTGATTATAGACATAATGATAATCAAAAGATTTATAACCAACATGTACATTAAACTTCAAGATAAGGAAAATGAAACAAACTACAAAGCTAAGCAGAAGTGGGAAAAGGATCTAAACATAAAGATAAAAAATGAAGGATGGGAAAAGTTATGTTCTGGAACTATGAAGAATACAATGAACACAAGGTTACGTATGATACAGTATAATTGGTTCTTCTTTTTCTTTGGCTTGGCTTTGCGGACGAAGATTTATGGAGGGGTAAAGTCCACGTCAGCTGCAGGCTCGTTTGTGGCTGACAAGTCCGATGTGGGACAGGCAGACACGGTTGCAGCGGTTGCAAGGGAAAATTGGTTGGTTGGGGTTGGGTGTTGGGTTTTTCCTCCTTTGTCTTTTGTCAGTGAGGTGGGCTCTGCAGTCTTCTTCAAAGGAGGTTGCTGCCCGCCGAAATGTGAGGCGCCAAGATGCATGGTTTGAGGCGATATCAGCCCACTGGCGATGGTCAATGTGGCAGGCACCAAGAGCTTTCTTTAGGCAGTCCTTGTACCTCTTCTTTGGTGCACCTCTGTCTCGGTGGCCAGTGGAGAGCTCGCCATATAACACGATCTTGGGAAGGCAATGGTCCTCCATTCTGGAGACGCGACCTACCCAGCGCAGTTTGATCTTCAGCAGCGTGGATTCGATGCTGTGGGCCTCTGCCATCTCGAGTACTTCGATGTTGGAGATGAAGTTGCTCCAATGAATGTTGAGGATGGAGCGGAGACAACGCTGGTGGAAGCGTTCTAGGAGCCATAGGTGATGCCGGTAAAGGACCCATGATTCGGAGCCGAACAGGAGTGTAGGTATGACAACGGCTATGTATACGCTAATCTTTGTGAGGTTTTTCAGTTGGTTGTTTTTCCAGACTCTTTTGTGTAGTCTTCCAAAGGCGCTATTTGCCTTGGCGAGTCTGTTGTCTATCTCGTTGTCGATCCTTGCATCCGATGAAATGGTGCAGCCG
This sequence comes from Narcine bancroftii, assembly GCF_036971445.1. NCBI lineage: Eukaryota > Metazoa > Chordata > Chondrichthyes > Torpediniformes > Narcinidae > Narcine > Narcine bancroftii. The sequence continues at coordinate 162,115,745 of NC_091473.1, read as the reverse complement.
AGATAGGTAAACTGGTTGACCGCTTTGAGTTTTGTATGCCCGATGGAGATGTGGGGGGGGCTGGTAGTCATGGTGGGGAGCTGGCTGATGGAGGACCTCAGTTTACACAGGGTATATATCACTCCTCTTAAATTAAAAAAATGGGATTCAACATTATCAGATAGATGTTTTTGCTGTAAGAAGGAAATGGGAGCAACAGTTCATGCAAATTGGGCATGTACAAAAGTAAATACATTTTGGGAAGAATTAAATCAGATACTAAATAAAATTACAAAAAATAACATACCAAAAAAAAAAACAGATATTTCTTTTAAGTAACATAAGAAGTCGAGAATTAGGCCTCAAATTGGATAAAGTGCAAAAAAATTCATTATGATATCCTGAGCTGTAGCAAAAAATGTATAATGTCAACATAGGAACATAGGAAGTAGGAACAGGAGTAGGCCAAAAATGGCCCATCGAGCCTGCTCCGCCGTTCAATACGATCATGGCTGATCTAATTTATGACCTAACTCCACCTACCTGCCTTCTCCCCATATCCCCTAATTCCTCTATCATGTAAAATTTTATCTAACCAAATTTTAAATATGTTTAATGAGGCAACCTTAACCACTTCCCTGGTTAGAGAATTCCAAACATTCACTACTCTCTGGGAAAAACTATTTTTCCTCATCTCTGTCCTAAATCTACTCCCCCGAATATTGAGACTGTGTCCTCTCATTTTAGTTTCCCCGGCCAGCTCAAAAAACCTTCCTACATCTATCCTATCCATACCCTTCATAATCGTATATGTTTCTATAAGATCTCCTCTCATTCTTCTGAACTCGAGCGAATACAATCCTAGATGATTTAATCTTTCATCATAAGTCAACCCCTTCATCCTAGGGATCAACGTAGTAAACCTCCTCTGGACCTTCTCCAAAGCCAGTATATCCTTCCTCAAATATGGAGACCAGAACTGGTCTCACCAGTACCTTATACAGTTGCAACATTACCTCCCTACTCCTGAATTCAATTCCTCTAACGATGAAGGCCAACATTCCATTTGCCTTCTTAATAACCTGCTGCACCTGCAACCTGTCTTTTTGCGATTCAACTTGGAAAATGGAAGAGAGCATGAATATACATGAATGTACATGGAAATGAATAAATGTATTCCATTGGAAAAAATAACATAATTAAAAAAATAAAGTCACAATGTTTGAACAAATTTGGGAACCGTACATGGAACATATCAGAGAGAGCTTGCCTACGACCTCCAACCCATAAAATGAGAATGAAAATGATAAGAAGACAAAATGACTAGATTCAGTGTGTAATAAATAGATGATGCATTTTTCTTGTTTATTTTCCTTTGTGTGAAAATATTGTTTTATGGTTTTATTCTATTGTATGTGTTGAATATTTATGGGTTTTGGAGGGGGGTGGGTAGAGGGGAGGAAGGGAAAGGGGAAAAGAAGGGGGAGAAAAGACCACTGTGTAAATTTAATGAGAAACGTTTGTACATATTTTGGTTGATATGGTTCATAGTGTGAAAAATTTAAAAAAATATAAAAAGAAAGAAAACTATTGTTTGGTCTCTTGAGCCTGTTCCACCATATTACTAAAAACCTATTTTTTCTCTGCCTTAGTGACTGATCATCCACAGCCCTTCTGTTTGGAGAATTCTGAAAGTTCACCAGCTCTTTTTTTTTTCTTATCCCTGCCCTGAATGGAAAAATGGGTCATTTTCAGATTGGCAAGCAGTAGCTGATGATGTACCAAGGGAATCAATGCTGTGGGCTCCAATATTTATAATCCGTATGAATGATGATGCTGCTGAGTTCCGTAGCATCTTTTCTAATGCCACAAAAAGTGGGTAAGCAAGTGGTGAGGATGTAAAGAGTATGCAGAGATAGAAATAGGTTGTGAGTGGGCAAAAAATAAGCAAATAGAGGACAATTAGGTGAATATGAGGTTATCTTCCTCAGAAAGAACAAAAAACAAAAGATTGTTTAAATGAAATACAGAATGTGAAAACAAATAAAACTAAATATATTGGAATCTGAAACAAAAAGAGAAAAGAGGGATTCAAGAGAGGAGGGAGTTGAAAATCAGGAAACTACAGGTTAGGAAAATGCTGGAATTTATTATAATGCAAATAGTAAGTCTTCTTTGGATTGGCTTCGCGGACGAAGATTTATGGAGGGGGTAAAAAGTCCACGTCAGCTGCAGGCTCGTTTGTGGCTGACAAGTCCGATGCGGGACAGGCAGACACGATTGCAGCGGTTGCAAGGGAAAATTGGTTGGTTGGGGTTGGGTGTTGGGTTTTTCCTCCTTTGCCTTTTGTCAGTGAGGTGGGCTCTGCGGTCTTCTTCAAAGGAGGTTGCTGCCCGCCAAACTGTGAGGCGCCAAGATGCACGGTTTGAGGCGTTATCAGCCCACTGGCGGTGGTCAATGTGGCAGGCACCAAGAGATTTCTTTAGGCAGTCCTTGTACCTTTTCTTTGGTGCACCTCTGTCACGGTGGCCAGTGGAGAGCTCGCCATATAACACGATCTTGGGAAGGCGATGGTCCTCCATTCTGGAGACGTGACCCATCCAGCGCAGCTGGATCTTCAGCAGCGTGGACTCGATGCTGTCGACCTCTGCCATCTCGAGTACTTCGACGTTAGGGGTGTAAGCGCTCCAATGGATGTTGAGGATGGAGCGGAGACAACGCTGGTGGAAGCATTCTAGGAGCCGTAGGTGGTGCCGGTAGAGGACCCATGATTCGGAGCCGAACAGGAGTGTGGGTATGACAACGGCTCTGTATACGCTTATCTTTGTGAGGTTTTTCAGTTGGTTGTTTTTCCAGACTCTTTTGTGTAGTCTTCCAAAGGCGCTATTTGCCTTGGCGAGTCTGTTGTCTATCTCATTGTCGATCCTTGCATCTGATGAAATGGTGCAGCCGAGATAGGTAAACTGGTTGACCGTTTTGAGTTTTGTGTGCCCGATGGAGATGTGGGGGGGCTGGTAGTCAGAACAAAACAAAGGACTCTACATCACCTTTGTTGACCTCACCAAAGCCTTCGACACCGTGAGCAGGAAAGGGCTTTGGCAAATACTAGAGCGCATCGGATGTCCCCCAAAGTTCCTCAACATGATTATCCAACTGCACGAAAACCAACAAGGTCGGGTCAGATACAGCAATGAGCTCTCTGAACCCTTCTCCATTAACAATGGCGTGAAGCAAGGCTGTGTTCTCGCACCAACCCTCTTTTCAATCTTCTTCAGCATGATGCTGAACCAAGCCATGAAAGACCCCAACAATGAAGACGCTGTTTACATCCGGTACCGCACGGATGGCAGTCTCTTCAATCTGAGGCGCCTGCAAGCTCACACCAAGACACAAGAGAAACTTGTCCGTGAACTACTCTTTGCAGATGATGCCGCTTTAGTTGCCCATTCAGAGCCAGCTCTTCAGCGCTTGACGTCCTGCTTTGTGGAAACTGCCAAAATGTTTGGCCTGGAAGTCAGCCTGAAGAAAACTGAGGTCCTCCATCAAATAGTAAGTGATGCACTATCAATTACACAAAAAGGCTGGAGTTGCAGAACGAGAGGCTTTTATTACCATAAGACTAGACATATGCTCCTGTTATGGCCCGATTCCAGGACTCGTACTAAGGGAGGGACTTGGGCGTAACCACCTTTACTATCTGGAAGAGTTTCAGAGAAAAGGCGGGCCAACTATACATAGGGATGCAGAGCCAGTGACATATTAACAGCACCCCCTCTTTTAAAAGAAAAGTCCCGGGAGTTTTCAGCATCCATCACAAGTTCAGCCGGTCCAGTGGTCTTCTGACCCTTATGGACTGTCATGGTGCCGGGTTTGGTGCCCTTGTCAGTTCCCAGTCGGTTGGGGACATGTCGGCATTTGGTATTCCCGGGGGAAAGGTAAATGGTGCGGAAGTGTGTGGATGTAGCTCGGGTACCCGAATAGGGTAAAGATTTTTAACAGTGGCCGTGGTCATATCATAGGCAAGGGATGGCAAAGGAGAATCAGGAGTACTTGTCAACAACGTTGAGGAGATACAGGTTACGACTGGAGGAGGGCAAGGGCCCCTTGAAATCCATACTCAGGCACTCAAAGGGGTGAATGGCCTTGATCAACTGTGACTTGTCAGGCCTGTTGAAAGGTGATTTGTATTTGGCGCAAACCTGGCAGTTTCTAGTTAGGGTTTAGATGTCGTGAATGGAGTAGGGAGGTTTTTGACTTTGACGAAATGAAAAAGCCTGGTGACACCGGTGTGGCAGACCTTTGTGGAGTGATTGGAGCTGGTTGGACTGTAAGCTGGTGCATGTCCCCCAGGACAGGGCATCTGAAGGTTCTGAGTTTCCAAGGTCAGTATAGAATGTCATTTTTGATTTTACCCCGCAGTTTGTTGTGGAACACGAATGTGACTGCACATTGGTCAGTCAGCAGGGTAAATTGCTTATCAGCCAGGTAATGGTTCCAGTAGTACACTGCCTCAACGATTGTCTGGGCTTCCTTCTCATTGGAGGAGTGTTGGACTTCAGGGCCATGTAGGGTGCGAGAGAAGAACGCTATGGGTTTCCCCGCTTGATTAAGGGTGGCTGCTAGGGCAAAGTCGGAGGCATCGCTCTCCACCTAGAAAGGGGTTGATTTGTCCACAGCATGCATCATGGCCTTGGTGATGTCCCCTTTGATGCAGGCAAAGGCTTCCCGAGCTTCTGCTGAGAGTGGGAAAGAAGTGGCTTTGTCAGCGTAGTTGGGGACCCACTGGGCATAATAGAAAAAGAACCCCAGGAACCTCTTCAGGGCCTTGAGGCTGTGAGGGAGTGGGAGCTCCATCAGAGGGCACACACGGTCGGGGTCAGGGCCAATGACACCATGTTCCACGACGCAACCGAGAATGGTCAGGCATGATGTGCAGAACATACATTTCACTTCATTATATGTGAGGTTGAGCGCCTTGGCTGTCTGGAGAAATTTCTCCAGGTTTGCATTTTGATCCTGCTTGTCAAGGATGCAAATGGTCACATTGTCCAAGCATGGGAATGTGGCCTTGAGCATGTTCTGGTCCACCATCTGGTCCATTTCCCTCTGGAAAATGGAGACAATGTTGGTGACCCAGAAAGGGACCCTTAAAAAGTGGTAGAGGTGACCGTCTGCCTCGAATGTGTTATACTGGTGGTTCACTACATCCTAACTAATGCTAACTACATCTTAACTAAGGCTATCTACATTGTCATCCAAGTCATTAATATAGATGCTTATGGCACACCCCTGGTCACAGGCCTCCAATCTGGGTAGGGCACCCTCCATTGCCACCCTCTCTCTCTCCTGTCATCAAGCCAACTGGCCAGCTCACCTTGGATCCCATGTGATTTGACCTTCCAGATAAGTCTACCATGTGGGACCTTGTCAAAGGCCTTGTTAAAATCCATCTCAACCAGCCATTCTCAACAGAGTCCATCCGGCCCCCCAGGTCCACAGCATATTTGGGGGGGGGGGTCAACAGACTAACATGATAAAACATTTTTTATGTAGTCGGTAGGAGAGAAGTACCAACTAAAATGTGCCTGCTTCACAAGGTCTTTGAGCAGAGTCCAAAGGAGGCCATAGTCGTAGGAAACCTACAGGACGAAGAAAGATCAATGAGATGAGTGGTGTTACTCATCTTGCCTCAACATTAGCAAAACCAAGGAGCTGATTGTGGACTTCAGGAGGAAGCCAGGAGAACATGAACCAGTCCTCGTCGAGGGCTCAGTAGTGGAGAGGGTTAAGAACTTTAAATTCCTGGGTATTAACATCTCTGAAGATCTGTCCTGGGGCCTCCATGTCAATACAATCATGAAGAAGGCTCGCCAGCGGTTATACTTCGTGAGGAGTTTGAGATTTAGTATGTTACCATTCTTCATTTCATCAGGATCATCTACAAAAGGCAGTGACTTAAGAAAGCAGCCTCTATCCTCAAAGACCCCAACCACCCAGACCATGCCTTCTTCATGCTGCTGCCACCAGGAAGAGCCTGAAGAGGATTTCCCAGCAGCACAAGGACAGTTTCCCCTCTGCCATCAGATTTCTGAATGAACAATGAACCACTGATGCTACCTCACTTTCTCTTATTTTCTCATCTATTTATTTTTAAAATGTAATTTATATCAATATTTTCACTGTGATACTGCTGCAAAACAACGTTTTGTGACATGTTCATGATAAATTCTGATTCTGATAATGTCTACTGCTCTGCCTTCATTAATCTCCTTGGTCATTGTTCAGAAATTTTTTTTAGAGGTGAGTAAGAACAGGAGGTAAGAACCAGCTGTTTGGCCCTCTCCCCTGGCCTGTCAGTCACCACTTCACTGAGTGCTTTGTTCGTGCTGCTCAATGGAGTACAGTGTTGGTAAGTATGAGGTTATCCATTTTGGAAGGAAAAATGGAAGATTAGATTATTATTTAAAAGGAAAGAAATTACAGAAAGACTTTGGAGTGCTTGTGCATGAATTGCAAAAGATTGGTTTGCAGGTGCAGCAGGCAGTCAAGAAGGCAAATGGAATGTTGGCCATCATTGTTAAAGGGATTGAATCTAGGAGCAGGGAGGTTATGCTGCAATTGTACAAGGTACCAGTGAAGCCGCATCTGGAGTACTGCATGCAGTTCTGGTCTCCATACTTGAGGTAGGATGTACTGGCTTTGGAGGCGGTACAGAGGAGGTTCGCCAGGTTGATTTCAGAGATGAGGGGATTAGTCTATAAGGAGAGATTGAGTCATCTGGGGATGCAATCCCTCGAATTTAGAAGAATGAAAGGGGATCTGATAGAAATGTCAAAAATTATGAAAGACAGAATAAGGCATAAGACTGAGGTAGGTAAGTTGTTCCCATTGGTGGGGGTGACTAGAACTAGGGGGCATAGCCACAAGATTCAGGGTAATAGATTTAGGACAGAGATGAGGACTGCTTTTCCCAGAGGATGGTGAATCTATGGAATTCGCTGCCCATTGAAGCAGTGGAGCCTATGTCAGTAATTACATTTAAGACAAGCTTGGATAGATTTTTACATAGTAGGGGAATTAAGGGATACGGGAAAAGGCAGGTAGGTGGAGATGAGCCAATCATCGGATCAGCCATGATCTCCTTAAACGGTGGAGCAGGCCTGATGGGCCGGATGGCCGGCTCCTGCTCCTATTTCTCCTAGCAATATTTGCATAATAATGCTGGTGCAAAACAATAAATTTTATGTCATGTTTCAAGACAATAAATTCTGAAACCGACGTTTCGGGCTAGAGCCTTTTATCAAGATAACTTTGATTAACATACCTTGATAATACTTTGCTACAGAGAGGACACCGTTTGACCTGCTGAGTTTCTCCAGGTGTTTACTGCACCCACTGGTGCCTTCAGGCTTACGTGTTTCCCTACTTTACAATCAATTCTGATTCGGATGACGGGCTGACAGACAATGTCAACTGCTCTGCCTGAATCATTCTTCTTGGACATTTTTTTTGCTTTGATTTTATTCTAAGAGCTCAGAAGGAACAGGAGGTGGAGCCGGCCGTTCGGCCCTAACCCCCGGTCTATCAGTGTTTGACCTCAGCACAGCTTCTCTGAGTCCTTTGCCCATGCAGCTCTGAACCTCCTTCCACCCTCCTTGGCCAAGAGTGCTGAACTTTCACGCTGCGAGGTGAACGTCTTCTTGTGTCTCCAATGTAGGTCGCTTCTGGTGAGGCTGGCTGCAGGCAAGGCGATGGGGGCTGTGACGAGTGAAGTTTCAGTGCTGGGCTGTACCTGAGCACGTCACTACCCTGGCAACTTCCTGAAAGTCTGAAGAAGGCGGCGACCGGGGACAGAGGCAGGGAGACAGCCCAGGGAAAGGAGAGAGAGAAGACTGCCCTGGGAGAACGAGAAGGAAGAGGAAAGATTCCTGCACAGGTAGCGTGGGATACAGATCCCCCCCCCCCCCCCGAGGAGGGGGAGAAAGGAGAGCCGGAGCTGGCACTCGGAAAGCGGCCGCACTCTGCAGCGACTTGAGGTGAGTGTTTAGTGACTCCTCGGGACCTTTGCCACGGAGACTGGCCACAGCTGAGAGCCGTGGTGCCCTGAACCTACAGTCACACACAGTGGCATTCCCCAAACTCACCTTGCCCACCCATTCCCCCGCGCTCACCTTCTCCCACCGACCTGTCCCTCTCACTTCCCCGAAGTCATTATTCCATCTTCCCCCTCTCCCCAACCCCCCCCCCCTCCAAATAAAATTGCTGGGAGCGTCAGCGCAAAAAGTGCAGTGAATTCTTTGGGCCCTGATACACGAGACATTAAACTAAGGCCTCTCGAACTCTCTAATGTGATCGCAGCACAGTTTGTAAGACAGGGCTGCTTCCCGGGATAGTATCATGCCTTCTGTCCACACCACAAACTTTCACTTCTCGATAATGACAGTTACCTTTGTGGGATCTTGCTATGTGTAATTGCTGCTGGGTTTCTTCAAAGCGAACTATTATTATTGGTTGGAGAGAGCATGGGGAAGTGCTGACAGAATCACATCTCCAGCACCCGCACAGGAACGGATGTCCAAATTTCTCCTTGTAAGTTAATGCTGACCTGAATTTAGAATCTCTACAAGCCCGCAGGAAACAGTTTTCCATTTCACCAAATCCTTCATAGTTTAAGAAAGGTGCACAAGATCTGCTTGAATTTTCCGACAGCTCTTTGCCCTGTCCCCCATTCCCCTCCTTGCACTTAGTCTGGTACATTTACATTAAATTCTTCTCCCTACAATGAAAACTCCCTGGACTTGCATACCTGCTCTGTGGTCCAATCTAGATATCTCAATTTTGTTTTTAAAGATAGCTTTATTGTGCTGGTGAGTTGTATATTTGGATCATTGTGTCTCTGTTTGTTTATTTGTTGAAGTTCTGTCCAGTATTTTATTACCTAATTCTTCCTCCAAGATGTATGGCCTGGTATTCTCGATGACATTTGTCATATTTCATCTTCCCATCCCATTTCCTGGCTGACATGTCTGTCCATGGTATTCATGCTCTGCCAGACTGAAATAGGAGGAACAGCACTTCATCTGGGCACTTCATCTGGGCACCCTCCCACTGGGAGGGTTTCTGTTAAACAGCACTCCCCACACACCCCCATTTTCGAACCTCCTAGTTCTTCTAGTTCTCTCTTTTCCCTCTGCCTCCTTTCACAGAGACAAAATCAATTCTCACCCTTCCTCTTATCATATCCAGTTATCATATTTAGCCTGTGGGTCTGGACACCTCCCCTGCCATTCTTCCACCTTTCTGCCCCAGTCTTTATTCAGACACCTGCCTGCTTTTGGCTTGTGCAGTAAACCCCCTGGTATCCAGAATATAGGCAACCGGCAGACTCAAGGAACTGGCAAAAAAAAATTGAGGAAAATAAAATTTAAAAATTAAAATGATTAAGAATGAAATAATAGGTAAAAATACATGTTTAAAATTGCAAAAGTAAATGGTGAAGATAGGAGCAGATATTCAACCAGCAGAGCGCCTTAGTCGTGCTTTGTTCATAGCAGCAGTTTGAATAAAGTTGTGTGAAACAGCAAGTGTCGCCCAGGATGAAGAGCTGGTTGATCCCACTTGCTGTTGGGGTAACTCTTAAAGTGTCTCCTTATCCCTGCTTAGTAGAATTCACCCTGATCTGAGGCTTCATCTGTAAACTTGGGGGAGGATATGTGTAATTATCTATAATGTTATTGTTTGTCTTTCGGGCAGTTCCGTGAAGAGGGAGGAGCCTGCAGATGCAGATATTTTTAAAGAATGTGACTGAAAATAAAGTAAAATACTTTGAAGTTCATATATTTATGCAAGTGAAGTTTGGACTGTGTAAGTACAGTGTAGTAATTTTGTCTTTTAAACTGTTTATTCTTAATACAGGTGTATTAGTTAGGCATTGTAAGAGTAAGTCTCAAGCAACCGGAAAAAAACACTTATCTGGCATCAACCAATCCCCATAGTGCCAGATATTAGAGATTTTACTGTATCTTACAGAAGGGCTCAGGCCCAAAACGTTGGTAATATATCTTTATCTCCTTTGAATGCTGCGAGACTTGCTGAGTTCCTCCAGACATTACTGTATGTTTTTCCTATATCGTTTGTCTCTGCCCATTCTGTTCAGTGGATAGCCAGGCAATCACCAACAATGGTGCACAGATTGTTCCCTCCTTTTGTCGTCTAGGATTTTTCAGTACTTCCCTCCCCTGCCCCAATTATCATTCGTACTCTTCCCCTCTCAGGAGCATATCAAATCATAACTTTTGCTGTCTGACCTACTGAGTTCCTCCACTAATTCTTTGTTTGCTCAAGATTCCAGCATCTGCAGTCTTTACATCTGTCTGTTGTGTTGTAAAAACACAGAAATGCTGGTGGATTCAGCTGGTTTTGCAGTGTCCATATGAGGTAAAGATATTTACCTGATGTTTCGGTCTGAGCCCTTCTTCAAGGTGTAACCAAATAACAGGCAGGCATCTGAATAAAGACTGGGAGAGAAAGCAAACCCCCCCCCCCCACCCCCATCTTCGTCCCCCTGTCTCCTTTCCTCTAGTTCTCTCTCTCTCTCTTTCTCTCTCTCTTTCTCTCTCTCTCTCTCTTCCATTTTCCCTCTCCTTTCACATAGCCCAAATCATTCTTTCCTCTTATCATATCCAATTAACACCTTTTGTTGTCTCTTCCCCTCTCATTCTTCAGTCTTTATTCAGATGCCTTCCTGTTTTTTGCTTATATCTGAAAAAGGGCTCAGGCCCAAAACTTTACTTCCTATGGATGCTGCGAGACCTGCTGAGTTCCTCCAGCATTTCTGTGTGTTTTACTGCAATCACAGCATCTGCAGACTTTTGTGTTTCACTCTGGTGTTGTACCTGTTTAAGAACTCTCACAACCACCTCATTTCTCCTTGACCCTGCCACTATCTCTCAGTTGATGTCCCATTTTGGAATTTTGACTTTAAGTCATAGTTGAATGTAAGCAGTCCACCTCCTTGGAATGTTTTACAATGTTATTGTCATCTTTTTTCCCCATTGCCTTCATCCACCTGTCCCTTCTGAAACCATTGATTAGTTAAAACACAATGCTAGAGAAACTCAGCGGGTCAAACAGTGTCCTTCATATAGCAAAGATAAAAATACATAACGGGCGTTATCAAGGTATGGAAAAATGTTGGCAGGCATCGGAATGAAAAGGTAAGGGGGGAGGTGAGAGGAGCATGGCAGCAAAGGCAGGAGGTAATAGGTGGAGAAGGGAGGGAGGGCACAGCAGCAAGCAGGGGGAGGAGAGATGACTAAATGAATAGGAAGGGAAGGAGGTAGAGAGCTGAGGAAAAGAAGACAGGGAGAATGGGAGGTAGGGGAGAGCTTGTTTGCAGAAACCGGAAAAGTCAATATTAATGTCATCCAGCTGGACAGTGCCCAAATGGAAATCAGGTGTTGTTCCTGCAATTTACGGGTGGTCTTGGTGGGATAGTACATGAGGCCATGGACAGACGTGATTATGGAAATGGGATGCAGAACTGAAATGGTTGACCACTGGAAGGTCCCTGTCATTGGTACGGACAGAGCAAAGGTGCTCAGCGAAGCCATCTCCTATTCTGTGTTTTCAAGGTGAGGGTGATGCGTCGCTGGGCACACTCCAGCCGAATGGCATGAACATCAACTTTTCTGTCTGATGCTAACCTACTCTCCCTTCCCTTCCCCCTGTCAGTTCCCCATCCCCATCCCTCTTCCCCTTGCTTGCTGCTGTGCCCTCCCTCCCTTCTCCACCTTTACCTCCTGCCTTCAGGGCCATGCTCCTCCCCCTCGCCTCCTTCCTTACATTTTTGTTCAGATGCCTGCGGCATTTTTCGATACCTTAATGAAGGGCTCAAGGCCGAAACGTTGGTTATGTACTTTTTTCTTTGCGATATGATGGACACTGTTTGACCTACTGAGTCTCTCCAGCATTGTGTTTTTACTTCAACCACGGTACCTGCAGACTTTCATGTTTTACCATTGATTTGTATTTAATATGCAGGGAGCAGTTTGAGGTGTACTTCAAAGCAACCTCCTCATTTGTAGCCATGAGCTTGTCATTTCCTTATTTCTCAATAGTGTAAATTGTCATTGCATTGATTTGAAGAATTCAATCTTCACTGACGATGGCACTGCATTTCCCCTCCTCTTTTCTCTATTTGTGCTTGAAAATTCTACTCTTGACATTATTAAATCCTTGCCCTTTTCTCATAACTTTCAATGTCCTTCACATTACCCCAGAGTCCCAACTACTTCACTGTTTCTGTTTTGTGGACTTTGAACATTCATAATTTTTTGGGGGGTGTGTGGTGTGGAATTGATAGGCTTCTGCCAGGAACCTTTCTCTCGCATCATTCCCTGGAATCTTTTTCCCTTTTATTCTGAGAATGTTTCTGAATCAGAATCGGGTTTATTGTCATAAATGTGTCATGAAATGTGTTGTTTGGCTGCAGGAGTATTGTGCATTACATGTGCAAAATTGCTATAAATTACAGTTCCATAAATGCAAGATTTAAAAATAGTTAAAAAGAGGGGAAAAAAAAGTAAGGTAGTGCTTGCAGTTCATTGTCTGTTAAGAAATCTGATGCCGGAGGGGAAGAAGTTCTATTTGTAACGTTGAGTGTGTGTCTTTAGGCTCCTGTACCTTCTTCCTGAGGTATGAGTAAGAAGAGGGCATGGCCTGGATGGAGAGGGTCCTTGATGATAGAGGCTGCTTTCTTGTGGCACCTCCTTTTAAAGATGTCCTTAATGGAGTGAAGACGAATGCCCATGATGGTGCTGACCAAGTTCACCTTTCTCTGTAGCCCCTTATTTTCCAATTTCAGCTTGTTTCCAACAATTGTAGTTCTGTTCCATCACTGCAATTAATCCTCCTGATATTGGAGAGACTTACCTTCCCATCACGATCTCCAAAAATATTAATCCTTCCACGTGTTCATACATTGATCGCATTAAATGACTTGGTCCATTGTACTGGTCTTGGCAAAGGAAACAATTCATTATTGCTGCCCTGTTTATCAGAACTTTCAAAGGTCCTAAATTGCCTTTGCAAATTGGCTACATGTGTTGAAAACCTAACTTGTTAGTCAAATTGATGACAAGGTTTTGTACTCTGAAGTCTATGAGTTTTTTTTTGCATTTATCTTTGAGATATTCTCTTTGTTTAATCAAATTTTAATAGACGATGATCCTGCGGCTGCATATCTCTTTGAATGAATTGACAATGTTTCGAATGAGTGTGAAGTCAGTGGCTGCATCAACTCTCCTTTGCCTGTGGTTGCCCTGAGAAAGTTGACGATCTGCACAATTTTAAAAGTGGAATGCAGGAATGGGAAAAGCTGGGTAGTGTATGCACCATCTTTCAAACTGACACAACTGTTGCAATGCTGTTTATAGAAAGAAGCACAATCTGTTAGAAGAACTGAATACAAAAATCAGAGAATTTGCTGAATGTTTGTAGAACAGTGTTAAGTCCAGCAGAGGGGCTCACCATGAGCTCTGAGAAGGGCCTAGACCTCCGCATCCAACTATGGTTTCTGTTAGCCCTGGATATGAAGCATTTGATCTCGGTGACATCCTCAATGCACTTGCTGATGTAGCCAGTCAGCTTGAGCTTGTGTACTCCTCTATGCTTACATGACCATTGTAGGTGGTCGGCTCCCTGAAACAGCTTCAGTCCGTGGTCTCAAAGCAGTCTTGCAGTGCTGCTCTGGCCTCCTTCCCCAACCCCCCCCCCCCACCCCCCACCTCACCCGCCACATCCTGATCTCCCTATGAACTGATCTAGTTTGCTGCTTTGTCCATGGTCTGTACACCGGGGTTAACAGGACAGATATGTGATCTGAGTAATCAAGGAGGGGGAGAAGTGCAGCCTTGTATGCACCAGGGACATTGGCATACACCTGATCCAGGGAGTTCTCTCCTCTGGTGGCGAAGTTCACATACTTTTGAAACCATGGTAAGACCATTTTCAGGTTGGCATGATTGAAGTCACCAGCATCAATCATGGCACCATCAAGGTGGGAAGTTTGAGCTATGCAAATGGCACCCTAAAGCTCCAATATGGCTTTAACCTTGTTAGCCGAAGGCAGAACGTAGACAGTGGCAATTAGCGTGGCCAAAAATTACCTGGGCAGGTAGAAAGGTCTGCATTTCACCAGCAGGTACTCTATCTCTGTTCAGCAGAAGGTCTTCACAACAGATTTGTGAACACGCCAGTTCTCATTGATGTAAATGCACCAGCTCTCGATGTAAATGCACAGTCCCCCTCCTCCAGAAGCAGCAGTGTCTCTGTCTGCCTTGAAGGAGATAAGCCCATCCAGCTGAATTGCCGAGTCTAGTATGGTCCTGGAGCCACATTTCTGTAATCACCAGAGGATAGCAGCCCTGCAGTTCCCTCTGGTTCAGATGCAGCCTCAGGTAATCCATTTTCTTCTCCAACAATCATGCATTTGAATGCAAGATTATTGGGAGCGTGCGTCTGAAAGGGTTAACTTTCATGATGCTGGCTTGTTTTCCACGCTTCTGCCTTCTCCAGCAGTGCTTCCAATGAACTCCCATGCCTCCCTCCCATATCCCACAATCCCTTCTGCTGTTTGTGGGAGTCTGTGTTTCCTGCCTCAGTAGATTTAAACTACACAGAATCTTAGTGATCCAATCCGCTAATCTGAAAGTCCAATTCGCATTTTGTGTTTTGATGAGAGTTTCCTGATTGTCGATACACCATAGTGGGTTGGGGATCAATAACTCTCCAATAAGATTGAAAGGGTCCAAGAATATTTATTAGGTGTTGCCAGAACTTCAGGAACTGAGTTTCAGAGAAAAGTTGGAACAGGTTAGGTTACGACTTTATTTCCTGGACCATAGAAAAGTGAGGGGAGATGATAGAGGTGTACAAAATTCTGAAGGATATAAAAAGATTAAATGCAAATAGGCCTTTTCCACTGAGGTTGGGTGAGATACAAACCAGAAGCCATGGGCTAATGTGAAAGGGGAAAAGTTTAGGGAGAACATTAGTTCAAAAATGTACTGGGGGTGAAAGTTAATGGGGTGTAAATTGGGTGGCATGGACTCGTGGGCTGAAATGACCTGTTACTGTGCTGCATGTCTAAATTAAATTTAAATTAGGGTGAACTTCTTCACATGGAGAATTTGGAATGAGCTGTCATCTGAAAAGGCAAATGCAGGCTCATTTTTAACATTTGGACAGGCACATGGTTGGGAGGGGTATGGAGTGGGTGCATAGTTTGGCACAGTCTAGAAGGACTGAAGGACCTGTTTTTCTGTGCTATAATGTTCTGATTCTGAATACATCTTGCTGTGGTTAGCACGGAACTGGTAACTTGAATAGATATATCTCTCTTGAGCTCTAGAGGAACATTGGATTGGATGCCAACAGAACAGAACACTGCATGTCAGAAACATTTAATGTGGTAGATAATATGCTTTCCTTCATTAGCCAAGGTATAGAATATGAAAGCAAGTAAATAATGCTGTAAGAGTGGACAACACTAATTAGGCAAAGGTTGGCTACTACCTAATTGTAAATTGGTAATTAATTAATTACCAGCAGCCAATGAAAGGAAGGTAAAGTCAACCAGAGCTGCCAATTTGTGAGTGTTGGAGTGGGGAGCTAGGACTTTACTATTTTAGCTCAAGAGTATGAAAAGAGGCTGAGTAAGAGTGCTGATGTCAGAACCTCCAGGAATAAAATCTTCAATATGAAGGCATGGCTACGTTTTTTGGGTACAGCTGTGCTGAAAGGAAGTATTGAGGCCTTGTTGTGGGAGGCCATGGGGTCTTTCTTTCTTTACTGCACAGAGCGAGTGACGGGAATGACAATATGTGGGAAAACAGGACGCTGTGTCGTTAATAATTTAATCTGTGAGAAGTTTAACTGGAAGCAGCTCCTTATAAGACTGTGTTAAGGAGCTGGATGAACTCCATACCTCAGTATTGGTCAACAAGCTCCAAAACCTGGGCACCTGCACCTCCCTCTGCAATGGGATCCTTGTCTTCCTTATAGGAAAACCACAGTACGAATTGGAAACAACATCTGCTCTTCCTCACTGACAACAACACAGTCACACCTCAAGGATGTGGGCTTAACCATGAAACCAAAGAATATTGCAGCACAGAAAACAGACCCTTCAGCTCTTCTAGCCTATGCTGAACTATTATTCTGTATAGTGTCACTGCCCTGCACCCAATCCATAGCTCTCCATATCCCTCCCATCCATGTACCTGTCCAAATTTTACTTAAATTTGAAAATTGAGCCTGCATTCAACATATCAGCTGGGAATTCATTCCACATTCCCGCTACTCTCTGTGTGATGTTCCACATAAACATTTCCCTTTTTACCCTTAACCTGTGACCTTTGGTTTGTATCTCACCTACCCTCAGTGGAAAAAGTCTACCTACATTTACTCTGTCTATACTCCTCATAATTTTAAATACCTCTATCAAATCTCCCCTCATTCTTCTATGCACCAGCGAATAAAGTCCTAACCTGTTTAACCTGTTTAACTTTTCCCTGTAACACAGTTCTTGAAGTCCTGGCAACACCCTAGTAAATCTTCTCTGTACTCTTTCAATCTTATTGATAGCTTTCCTGTAATTAGATGGCCAAAACTGCACACAATACTCCAAATTTGGCCTCACCAATGTCTTATACAACTTTACAAAAACATCCCAACTCCTACATTCAATACTTTGACTTATGAGGGCCAATATGCCAAAAGCTCTATTTATGACCCTATCTACCTGTGATGCCACTTTCAGAGAATTGTGTATCTGTATTCCCAGGATCCTCTGTTCTACTGCACTCCTCAGTGCCCTTCCACTTACAGTGTATGTCCTTCCAAAATCCAATACCTTGCAATTATTTGTATTAAATTCCATCGGCCATTTTTCAGCTAATTTTTCCAGCAGGTCCAGATTCCTCTGCAGGCTTTGAAAGCCTTCCTTGCTGTCCAAAATGCCTCTAATCATTGTGTCATTTGCCAACTTCCTGATCCAATTTTCCACATTATCGTCTAGATCATTGATGTAGATGACTAACAACAATAGACCCAACATCCATCCGTTCCTGAGGCACAGCACTAGTCAGACGTAATCATCCACTACCACTCTCTTGCTTCTCCCATAAAGTCATTGTTGAATCTAATTTACTAGCTCACCTTGGAACACGAGTGACTGAACCTTCCTGACTAACCTCCCCATGCGGGACCTTGTCAAAGTCCACATAGACAAATAGCCTGGCGGGGAGGTTTACCAGAGCTGTTGTGGAGGTTTTAAACTAGCTAGGTAGGGGGGTTGGGAACCAGAATATTAGGTCAGATGATGGAGCAGTTGGTGGAAAAATGGAAAAATGTAAATGTAGTCAGTTGAATGGGTTGAAATGTTTGTACTTTAATGACAGAAGTATTAAGAATAAGGATGATGAACTGAGAGCATGGTTGAGTATGTGGAATTAGGATGTTGTGACCAGGACATTTGAATGATGCAAGGACAGGATTGGCTCATGCAAGTTGTGGGATTCAAGTTCAAATTTATTAATCAGCCGATATTACCAGAACAACCCAATGAATCATCGTTCTCTGGTCTTCGATGCTGAACACTGCAAGCACACATGCAGACATAACACACAAATAGTCAAACAATACATATACTCAATGCATATGTATATATGTTAAATTAAATATTCTTAATCGATAGTAGAATCTTGGAGAGTTGTTTTGGCAGTTCCTTTGGTCATTCAGCATTCTCACTGCCTGTGGGAAGAAGCTATTCCTCAGCCTAGTGGTTCTGGCTCTGATACTCCTGGATTTCTTTACTGACAGGTGTAGTTGGAAGATGCTGTATGCAGGATGGCAGGGATCCTCCCTGATTTTTGCGAGCCTACATTAACTATCAATCCTATATTTGTGCAAATATGGGAGCCATACATGAAACACAATAGAGAAAACCTACCGGGGACATTTACCACCTAAATTAACGAAAGGAGAAGGAAATGAAAAGAATTGACTCAGTGGAATTTCTTGTTTATTTTTATTGAATGACAACATTGTTTGATTGGTTTAATGTATCCTAGATTTTGTACTTTAAATGGATGGGGGAGGAGATAGGGAGGGTGGGATGGGAGGAGGGGGGGGGAGAAAATGACACTGTATATATCTGAAAAGGTTTATGGTGTGAAAAATAAAATTTTTTTTAAAAAAAACCTATCAATCCTGGTAAATTACATTGACAGAGGGGAGGGAGACACCAGTGATCTTCTACCATTTTTATGGTCCTGTGGATTGACCTCCAATCTGTTGTTTTCCAGCAACTGGCCGGGACGCTCTCAATAGAGTTTCTGTAGAAAGCTGACATAATCATGGCCAGTAGCCTTGCTTGCTTCAGTTTTCTCAGGAAGTGCAGTAGCTGTTGCACCTTCCTGACAAGTAAGGAGATGTTGTTTGCCCCCGATAGTTCACTAGTTCTGAACCCCAATGAACTTGGGGCTCTCCACTCTCTCCGTTACCAAATTATTGATGTGTGGTGGAAGGTGGCTGTCCCTGGTCCTCCTCAAGTTTATAATTATCTCCTCTCTCTTATCCATGTTGAGACTTAGGTTCTTATTCTCACACCATTTCACAAGATATTCCACCTTTTCTCTATAGTGCAGCTCATCATTGTTGCTGATATGGCCAACTACTGTGTGTCATCTGCAAACATGATAACCATGTTGGAGCTGGATCTGACAATGCAGTCATGGGTCAGTAGTGTGAACAAGAGAGGGCTGAGCACACAGCCTTGAGGTGCACCAGTGCACAGCAGGATGGTGCTTAATGTTATGCTGACAACCCTGTTTCAAAAGAGTTATGGAAGTAGTTATATAAGTGGGGGGGGGGGGGTGGGGAGGGGGGAGGGAGTAAAGTGGCTTTGCTAATCAGGGATAGAAAAATAGCTGCAGAAAAGGAGGACTTTGTGGAGGGATTATCTCCTGAGTCAATGTAGGTGGAAGTCAGTAACAGGAAGGGAGTGATCACTCTATTGGGAGTAGTCTATTGGCCCCCAAATGGACCTTGGGAGACAGAGAAACAGACCAGCAATCAGATTGTGGAAATGTGCAAAAATAACAGGGTTGTCTTTATGGGACACTTCAACTTCCCAGATATTGACTGCCACCTCCTGATTGCTAAAGGTTCAGATTGGGCAGAATTTGTCAGGTGTGTCCAAGAAGGATTCCTGACTCAGTATGTAGATCAGCCGACTATAGGAGAGACTGTACTGGATATAGTACTGGGCCTGGTCAGATGTGTGAGTATTTTGGTGAAAATGACCACAACCCCGACCTTTAGCACAGTTATGGAGAAGGATACAAATGGACAAAATGGGAATGGTGGAAATTTGAGAGAATAAGTTGGGAACAGACGTTCTCTGAGAAAAACACAACAGAAGTATGGACGATGTTTAGGAGTGACATGTGTGGGGTGTGATAGTACGGATTCTATCACCAATGTGTATATGTATATATTGTGGTATAGGATGGTGGTGACTGGCTGAGAGCGTAGCCACGCCTACTGGCAGGTCTTAAAGGGCTGCTCCTAGTCAGACCCAGATCATTCTGGACTGGTCGACCTCCATGTGATACGCTCCAGTCTTCTAGTTAATAAAAGCCTTGGATCAACAAGCCTTTGATTCTTTCGACATGCACTACAATTTTATTAACTAGAAAGTTTTCAAGGGATGGAGCGAATGCTGCGACCGGAACACCTCAACATCGACCCACAGTCGGCTACAGCTTTGAATGACTTTAAGCACTGGGTGAGGTGTTTTGAAGCTTACCTACAACTCTCTGATCCTGCCGTATTGATGTCTATGTTGTCCCTGAGAGTCTATGAGAGCATCCAGGATGCAGCCACTTATGCCGCAGCCATGAAGGTGTTGAAAGGACTCTATGTGCGACCGGTAAACAGGATCTACGCCCGGTACAAACTAGCGACCAGGAGGCAACTGCCCAGTGAGTTCTGTAGAGCTTATAGCCAAGCACTAAGGGTACTGGGCAGAGCCTGTGCCTGCTCAGACAGAACTGCTGCTGACACCACCAACGATCTCATTCGAGATGCTTACGTGGCCAGCGACAGCCCACAACACCAGCCCCCGCACCCCCATCACCCCACTTGTAGCCTCTCCACCCTCCGGGTCGCTCCTCCAGCACACTTCGCAAACCTCACCCCTGGCTGGAAACCAGTGGCCACCAAAAGCCAGCAGTATAGTTACGAAGACAAGAAATTCATCACAAACGAGGTGCTTAGACTACTGGACGAGGGCATTATCAAACCCAGCACGTCCCTGGAGGGCCCAGGTGGTGGTGGTTAAAAACGGGGAGAAGCCACGGATGGTGGTTGACTACAGCCAGACAGTCAACCGCTTCACGTTTCTGGATGTGTACGCCCTCCCACGGATCACGGATGTGGTGAATCAAATCGCCCAATACCGTGTGTTCTCCACCATTGACTTACATTTGGCCTATCACCAGCTCCCGATCTGCCAAGAAAACCGATTTTTCATGGCCTTCGAAGCGAACGGGCGGCTGTATCAATTCCTCAGGGTACCCTTTGGGGTCACGAATGTGTCACAGTTTTCCAGCGGGAAATGGACCGGATGGTAGACCAGAACGGGCTAATGGCTACTTTCCTGTATCTGGAAAATGTCACCATCTGTGGCCATGACACGCAGGACCATGATGCCAACCTCGAGAAATTTTTTCATACTGCAATTCAACTGAACTTAACCTGCAATTTCGACAAGTGTGTCTTCCGGACCACTCGGCTCACAATTCTAGGTTGTGTGGTGGAGAATGGGTTGGTAATGCCAGACCCTGACCGCATGCATCCCCTCATGGAATTGCACCCCCCCGCAAACCCAAAAGGCACTCAGATGCTGCCTGGGTTTCTTTCCATACTATGCCCAATGGGCTCCACACTATGCTGACAAGGCACGGCCACTTATCAAGACCACCTCTTTCCCCCTGTCAACTGAAGCTAAAGTGGCCTTCGACCGCATCAAATCGGACATCGCTGTTGCAACGCTGCACACCATCGACAAGTCGATTCCATTCCAAGTAGAGAGCGATGCATCCGATTTTGCATTGGCGGACACTTTGAACTAGGCTGGCCGGCTGGTAGCCTTCTTCTCCAGGACCCTCCAGGGCCCTGAGAGTCGACACTACTCTGTCGAGAAGAAGGCCCAGACCATAGTCGAAGCAGTACATCGTTGGAGACACTACCTCACTGGCAGGTGCTTTACACTGCTGACTGACCAACGTGCAGTCTCGTTCATGTTTAGCAATACCCAGCGAGGTAAGATCAAGAACGACAAGATCACTAGGTGGAGAATCGAACTCTCCACCTTCAATTATGACATACTGTAGCAGCCTGGTAAACTTAATGACCAACCAGATGCGTTCTCCATGGGTACTTGTGCCAACATACAACTGGACAGGCTGCAGAGACTGCACGAGGAGCTCTGTCATCCAGGGGTCACTAGGTTTGCGCACTTTGTTAAGGCTCGCAACCTGCCCTTCACGGTCAAGGAGATTCGCTCCATCACCCGAGCCTGCCGGGTGTGCACTGAGTGCAAGCCCCACTTCTTCACCCACGTCATCAAAGCCATCCGACCCTTTGAATATCTAAGCGTGGACTTCAAGGGCCCCCTACCGTCAACCAACCGTAACACCTACATTCTTACTGTGACCGATGAGTTTTCTTGCTTCCCGTTTGTTGTGTCCTGCTTGGACATGACCACCTCCTCAGTCATAGAGGCCCTGCACAGCATCTTCGCCATCTTCGGGTACCCCAATTACATGCACGGTGGCTGGTGGTCCTCGTTTATGAGCACTGAGCTGTGGCTGTACCTTCTGGAGCATGGTATTGCTTCGAGCAGGACCACCAGCTATAACCCACGCGGTAATGGGCAGGTCGAAAGAGAGAATGCCACCATCTGGAAAGAGGTTACGCTTGCCCTCTGGTCCAAAGGCCTCCCCACCACTCGCTGGCAGGACGTTCTCACTAGCGCCCTACACTCCATCCGCTCCCTCCTATTCGATTTCCCAACGCCTCAAATGTCTCAGGTACTTACTGCGGTCAAAAGTAGTATGCATGTAATAGTCGACCCCTAAATTTTACTCTAAAAATTGGTCCATAAAATTTGACTATTACACAAGTATATACAGTAGAAATGTGGAGGATGTTTGGAATCACTTGCACAGGCTTCTGAATAGATTTGTCCCACGGAGACAGAGAAAGGATGGTAACATAAAGGTTGACAAGAGAGTTGGAACAGTTAGTCAAGAAGAAGAAGGAATCATACATAAAATTTAGGAAGCAAAAATCAGACAGGACTCTTGAGAATTATAGGGTAGCATAGAAGGAGGGTAGGGACTTAGGAGAACTAGAAGGGAGTGTCTTAGCCAGTTGGATTAAGGAAAAACCCAAGGTGTTCTACATGTGTGTGAAGAATAGGAGGATGTCAAAGAGTGTGGGTAGAACTGCTCAGGGCTTAAAGTGGGAACACTCCTGGAGGCAGAGGAGGTAGAGGAGGCCCTAAATGTATATACATTTATCAGGGTTTTTATTCTTGCAATTTCTTAACTCTACCCACAGGGATTTTACATCATTTAACTGATTCCATTCTTTACCAACAAGACAACCCCTCTCCCCCCACCCGCTTGTCTGTTTGACACCCCATGTACCCTGGATGTTCAGCTCCCAGCTGTGATTTTCAGCCATGACTCAATGTCACACCTACCAATTTCCAATTGTGCTTCAAGATCAGTTCCTTTGTTGCTCATACTGCTTGCACTTGCGTACAACACCTTCAGTCCTGCATTCATCACTCTTCACCATTTTGTCTCAATAGGGCCCACAAGTTAAATTCTTATCCTCACTTCCGTAATCTTGTCCTATCCACTGCCTATCCATCCTCACAATCAACCTTACAAACTACATCTGCTTGTATTTCATCTGCCATATCATTCTGCTTCCCATCCCCCTGCCAAACTAGTTTATACCCTCCCCAACAGCTCTAGCAAACCTGCCTGCTAGATATTGGTCACAAGTTCAGGTGTCATCCTCCTGTGGGTCAGAAAATCTGATGTGTAAGTGTATGGTGGAATCTGGAAAGCATTGATAAAAATGTGGGAAGAATAAAACAGTGTACGGTGTTATCTGGCACAGACCGAAGGCCTGAAGAGTTTTCGGTGTGCTGTACAGTTTTACATTCTTGTGTTCTAACTTACTCACCCTGCTAACTACATTGTCATCCAAGTGGGGAAGATAGATTACAACAATGAACCCAGCACCGATCCCTGTGGCACACCACTGGTCACAGACCTCCAATCCACTACCACCCTCTGTCTCCTACCATCAAGCCGATTCTGTATCCAATTCACAAGCTCATTCTGGATTCCATGTGATCTGACCTTCCAGACCAGCCCTTGTAACAAGCCTTGCCATCCTGCCCTCAACAAACTTCTTGATCACCTCTTTGAACACACACAAAGCAAGATGACTATTCCTCATCAGTCTTTCACTTTCCAAATGCATGTAGATCCTGTTCCTCAGAATTTCCTGCAGTAACTTATCCACTGCTGACTTGTAGTTCCCTGGCTTATTCCTGCAGCCTTTTCTTTTAAAATAAAGCCCACCCTCCGGTTTTCCAGCTCCTCACCTGCGACTATCAATGAATAGAAATATCTCTGCCAGGGCTCCTGCAATTTCCTCCCAAACTTCCCACAATATCCTTGGAGATACTTTATTAGGCCCTGGGGATTCATCCACATTTATAGGGAGAAGGCTGGGCAGTGGGGCTGTTGGAAAAAGGATCAGCTCATGATTAAATGGCGAGGCAGACTCGATGGGCTGAATAATCTATTTTTGCTCCTATGTCTTATGATCTTGTGCATTTTAAGATCTGCAGCACCTCCTCTTCTATAATGCAAACGCTCTTCAAGACGTCACTGTTCATTTCCCAGAGTTGCCCAGCCTCTGTGACTTTCTCCTCAATAAATATAGATTATAATTCATCCAGGTATATGCACGCTACAGATTGGAGTTTCTTCATTTGTATTTGTTGAGATTCTCTCTCTGCCCCCAGCATAAACAGTGGTACAGAGAATTGATTTAATAGGCACCTGTCTGACTGCAGATTATTGTGTGTCATTGTTGGGAGACGGAGGATTTTCTGTACTGGAACTGTTGCGTCTGGCAGCGAGAACAGACGTGGTGTGATCCTTGGTGTTCTGCTGTTGTCCACAGGTGAGTGGCCTGTCTTCACTGGTTACCCCTCAGCCCTGGGAGCTTGGAATGTGAGTAACTCCACTGTCCTGGCCTGGGGTAGCTCCACCAGGGTCTGTCACATTGCCTACCCATTAGAATCGGATGTTGTTGCCGTGGTAGCTGAGGGGAGCCCAGCCCCTTAGCTCCACTGACGTGCTCTGGAATGAGTATATGTGCTGAGTGCCATGCATCAGAGGAGGGGATCGATACCTCGGCACAGGTGTGTGATGTTTGTAGAGGAGGGGCTCTAACAGAGTTGTTTGGGGTGGGAGCAATAATGAGGGGTGATGTTCATAGTTGGGGGCTGGGAGGTGGTGGGCTTACCTCAGGATTGGAGCAGCAGTGATACAGTCACTCAGTGTTCTTGTTCCCCTCACTAAGCTTGCTCATGGAGCAGCAACCTGACGTCAGGAAAGTGCAGGATTGCTGGAGAGGTTTCTCGTGTTGTGAGCTGCCATCTCAGGGCACAGCTCGGTGAGTCTTACCTGTAGTAAACAGAGTCCTGGTGAGCACAAATCTACAGGAGCTTTTGATCAACTTGAATTTGCTGCTGTCAATTCTTTGGGAAATTAGAGGAAGGTGAGAGAGAGAGGGAGGAGAGAACTGCTGAGACAAAGCAGGGTTCAGGGACTAAGCAGGGGGAGGCTTGTGGAAGAGCTGGCAACATACCTTCAAATCCCACCTCCAGCTGGGGGTGGCTGGTTGAGGAAAGATACTTTGTTCATCCAGAGTTAACTGTTTTCAATCATAATTGAGATGATGGGAATGACTCTGATTCTTTCACCACTGAAGGACTTTTGTTTAGTCTGGGGAGTGCAGAGGTGCATTTAATTCACAAATTTCAAATTTGAGCATATAAAAATTGTTGCATTTGTGTGTGGCCTGTTTACAGAGTTCAGGAGATGAATGCCAGGTAAGTAAAGAGTGGAATAGGTTGGAGAAATGGATGGTGGCTTGGATAGAACTTGGTCGTAAAACTGATTCAGAGAGTGCCCGTTTCCCTGCGTTTATGCTGCTCTCACTCTGCTATGCCTTCTTCATCCATGAATGCCAGGCTTGATCTAGCAGTTGTCCTTTTACATCAGACAAGGAGGAAGTTTTTCCTCTGAAGGTTGAGTATTTTCAGAATTCTTCCTCAAAGCGAACTGGAAGCAGAGTCTTTGAATATACTTGCTCAGCAAGGGAGAGAGAGGTTGTCTACAAATTTCAGTGTTATACTTACAGGGAGAGAGAGAGGTTACCATGGTCAGACATCATCAAATGGATTTGCAATCAATTCAGCCATGATCTTGTTAAACGGCTGAACTGATTGCAATAAATGAAGGTAGGACATACACGGTAAACATTCGGGCACTGAGTGCGGTAGAATAAAGGGATCTGGGAATACAGATACATCACAGATGGGTAGGGTTGTAATGAGAGCTTTTGGCATATTGACCATAAATCAAAGTATAGAGTATAGGAGTTGGGATGTTATGGTAAAGCTGAATAAGGCTTTGGTGAGGTCCATTTGGAGTATTGCGTGCAGTTTTGGTTCCTAACTACAGGAAAGATATCTATAAGCTAGAAAGGGTCCAGAGAAGATTTACTAGGATGTTGCCCGGATTTCGGGAACTGAGTTACAGGGAAAGATTAAACAGGTAAGGACTTTATTCCCTGGAATGTAGAAGAATGAGGGGAGATTTGATAGAGGTATAGAAAATTATATAGAGTAAATGAAACCAGGCTTTTTCCACTGAACTAGGTGAGATACAAATCAGAGGACGTGGGTTAAGGTTGAAGGGAAAAATTTAGGGGAAACATTATATGGAACTTCTTCACACAGAGTGATGGGAGTGTGGAACTTGAAGTGATAATTGCGGGCTCAATTATTTTCATTTAAAAAGAATTTGGACAGGTACATGGATGGGAGGGGTATGGAGGGATATGGACTAGGTGCAGGTCAGCGGGACTAGGCGTAAATAATAGTTCGGCACAGACAAGAAGGGCCGAAGCACTTTTTTTCTGTGCTGTGATGTTCTATGGCAGAGCAGCCTTGAAGGCTTACCTCGGCTTCTAATTTATATTTCATGTGTGGCCTCCACCTCTCACTTGTAATCTTGATTAATTCCCTACTCCCACTAGGTAATACCTCTACCTTAACCTGCTCCTCGTTCCTCACTATCACCCCCAACCCCACCTGCAACCCCCTCACAGAGGCTCTGCTGTTGCCTCTCGATGGACAATTGTGGCTTGTTCCTCCCCAGTGCCAGCAACCTATGACGTGCAGAGATGGCAGAGAGCAGTGGGCGAGAGGAGGATGCTGCTTTTGTTATTGTAATTTGGAGCTTTTGAATGAATCTCAGAAGTCAGTTAAATGCAGATTGCATTGTCTGAGTGATTCCATGACAGACAATATTTCCAACCCCACTGTGAATTTGAGAAAGAAATCAAATGTGGGAGAGGGAAGAATTAGCTGGGGGAAAATGGGGTCAGGGGGGGAGTGGGGTGTGGGGGTCAGTGTGGAGTGGGAGGAGAGGGTCAGTGTGAGGTAGGGTGATCAGGGGAAGGAGGAATGGGAGGGAGGGGGTTGGGGGTTGGTGTGGAGTGGGAGGGGTTAATGTGGAGTAGAGGATTGTGCATTGGTGTGGAGTGGGGGAGGGGCATCTGTCTGAAATGTGGGAAGGAGGTGTCAGTCTGGCGTGGGGGAGGGGGATGAGGGGGTGGAGGTCAGTTGGTGGGAAGGGGGGTCGGTGAGAGGGGAGGGGGAGTGGGGGGAGGTGTTCATTGGGGGAGGAGGAATTGATGTGTGGGGGAGGAGAGGTCAATCTAGAATTGGGGCAGGGGAGGCTAGTGTTGGGGGGTCGGTGAGGAGTTGGGGGTAGACTGGGTGATGGAATGAGGGGGACGGAGAGACAGAGTGGTGGGAGATGAGGATCTGGGTGGGTGTGTAAATGGGTTGGAGGGTCATGTATGAGTTGGGATGAAGTTGTGCCGATCTTATGGTGAGACTAGAGTGGGCAGTTGGATTGTTATGAACTGCAGAATGGTTTGGAGCATTTTCATCAGATTTATTACCCTTCATTCTGCTCTCATTCTAACAGAAGCAGGAGTTCCACGAGTCTCCATGACATGGGCAACATCAGGCCCCCCGAACCCCTCCACCATAGCCCACTCACTAAACCACATGCCCAAACCCATCCCAATCCAAGACTTTGTGTTCCTTACTATTCCCACCCTTGCATCA
Source organism: Narcine bancroftii (assembly GCF_036971445.1). NCBI lineage: Eukaryota > Metazoa > Chordata > Chondrichthyes > Torpediniformes > Narcinidae > Narcine > Narcine bancroftii. Next base: position 162,088,174 of record NC_091473.1, on the reverse strand, counting down.
CTCTCCCTCTCTTCCTACTGCCACCGTCCCATTCTCTCTCCCCATCAGAACAATTTCTAGACCCCCCCCCCCCCACTCCTCTTGACATGGCTGATCACCTTAGAGCTACTTTCCTGCACTGACCATAATCCTTGCGTTTCTTTACATTTTGCTTCAGGATAATTTATAGATACAAGAACCCCAGCACAGAGCCTTTGAGTTCACGGCACTGGGAAAAGTACTCCCACTGTGGATGAACTAGTTTTACAGAAGTTCATTATGACTTCCTTGTACTTGCATTCTCAGCTTCTATTTATAACTCAGAATATTTCTTGATTTTTTTCAAACCTATTTCTCTTGTCGTGCCGCAGTCAGCAAACTGTGATGTATCCCAGATCTGCAACTTCACCTCTTTCAGAACGGTGCCACCTGCCATTGGTTCTGGTAAAGAAAATACTCTTTCTCTTTCACTTTAAAGGAAGGTTATCTGATTTATTAAGTAAATGAGCCAAGGAATAGCAGGTGAAATTTAACTTTAGCAAGTCCAAAGTGCTGCATTTTTGCAGGTGAAATCAGAGCAGAACTTGGTAGGTGAATAGTCGGCCCATGGAAGAGTGTTGTTGAATACAGAGACTTGGGAGCTGCAGAGTTCATTAAGAGTGGGGACACAGGTAGCACCTGAACCTAAAAATTAAGCTTCCGTCCTGACTCTGTCTCAGCTGTGGTTGTAATATCCTTGACTCATGTACCCAATTCTACCCTGAGTTTATACTGGCATCAATCATACCGGTGCCCAAGAAGAGTGTAGTGACTTGCCTTAATGATTATTGACCAGTAGCACTTACATCAACAGTGATGAAATGTTTTGAAAGGCTGGTGATGAGGCATATCAGCTCCTGTCTGAGTGGTAACATGGGTACATTCCAGTTCGCCGATCGTAACAACAGGTCTACAGTGAGTGCCAACTCACTGACTCTACCAAAGCCCTGGAACACCTGGACAGTAAAGATACATGACCAATAAGTGGTAATTCTGCCTCACCACAGGAAAAAGTATCTCAGGGAGATACAAGGGCTGGGGATTTTAGATTCAGATTGGTAGTGCAAAAAAAACTGCACACAATGTACACATGCAAACAAATAAAGGACTGTAAACAGATAACAAATGTAAACAAATTGACTGTGCAATACAAAGAATAAAAAAATCAATAAAGAGCACAAGAGATCTTAAATGAGACTCTAATTGAGTTTGTCATTGAGGAGTCTGATGGTGGAGGGGTAGCAGGTGTTCTTGAACCTGGTGGTGTAAGTCTTGTGGCAACTATACCTCTTTCCTGATGACAGCAGCAAGAACAGAACATGTGCTGGATGGTGTGGGTCTTTGATGATTGTTGCTGCTCTCCAACGGCAGTGTTCCCAGAAGATGTTCTCAAGAGTGGGGAGGGTTTTGCCTGTTATGTCAACTACCTTTTGGAGGGCTTTACGCTCGGGGGTATTGGTGTTCCCATACCAGACTGTGGTGCAGCCGGTCAGCACACTTACCTCCACACATCTGTAGAAATTTACCAGGGTTTCAGGTGTCATACCAAACCTCTGCAAACTCTTGAGGAAGTAGAAGCACTGACCTGGTTTCTTCATGATCTCATTAGTATGTGGGATCCAGGAAAGATCATCTGAGAAAGTGACTCCCAAGAATTTAAATGTGCTCACCCTCTCCACCTCTGATGCCCCCAAGATCACTGGATTGTACACCTCTGCTTTTCTCTTCCTGAAGTCAACAATCAGCTCCTTGGTTTTGGTGACATTAAGTGCAAGGTTGATGTTAGTGCACCATTCAGCCAAGTTTTCAATCTCCCTACTGTAAGTTGTCTCATCCTCTTCCTTTATACAACCCACCACAGTGGTATCATCAGTGAATTTGTAGATGATGCTGTTATCGTATTGAGCCACACAGTCATAGGTGTAAAGTGAGTAGAGTAGGGGCCTAAGAGAGCAGCCCTGTGATGCACCAGTACCCATGGAGACAGTGGAGGAGATGTTCTTAACAATCCTCACTGATTGTGGTCTGGGGGTGAGGAAATCCATGATCCAATTACACAGTGGGGTGTTGAGTCCCAGGTCTTTTGTGTTTGCAGATCAGTTTTGTGGGGATAATGGCAATGAATGCTGAATTGCTGTCAATAAAGAGCATCCTGATGTGTGCATCTTTGTTGTCCAGGACTTTGTGTAGAGCCAGTGAGATTACCTGTTTCTGTGTTAGGCAAATTAGAATAGATTCATGTCGCTGCTCAGACTGGAGCTGATATACTTCAACACCAACCTTTCAAAACACTTCATCACTGTTGATATCAGTGCCACTGGTTGATAGTCACTTAGACAGGTTTCCACACTCTTCTTGGGCTCCGGTACAATTCATGCCTGTTTTAAACAGGTGGGTACCATTGCCCTGCCAGAGGGAGATGTTGAAGTTGTCTTTGAAGACTTTGGCAAGTTGGTCAGCACAGGTTTTTAATACTCTGCCAGGTATTCCATCTGGACTGGATGTTTTCCTGGGATTCATTCTTCTGAAGGCAGCCCGCACATCATCTTTGGATAAGGACAGGAGAGAATCACCAGGGGACATGGGGTGTTCAGTGATTGTTCTTCCTTGATCTTGTGGTCGAATCAGGCATAGAAGGCATGTACTGAACTATACCCTGAGTTTATAATGACCCTGTCCCATGTACCTAAATCTACCCTGAGTTTATAATATCCCCTTCCCATGTACCTAACTCTACCCTGAGTTTATAATATCCCGTCCCATGTACCTAATCATGCCCTGAGATTATAATATAGCCATATAACAATTACAGCACAGAAACAGGCCAGTTTGGCCCTTCGGGTTCATGCTGAACACCTTCTCCCACCTAATCCCAATGACCACCTACCCCATTACCTTCCATACTTCTTTTGTCCATATACCTATCCAACCTTTCCTTAAATATTAAAATGCAGCCCGCATCTACCACTTTGGCTGGAAGCTCATTCCACTCTCCCACCTCCCTCTGAGTGAAGAAATTCATCCTTATGTTTCCCCTATACTTTTTTCCCTTCAATCACAATCCATGTTCTCATGTTTGAATCTCCCCCACATCCACATTTACTCTATCTCTCCCCTTCATAATTTTAAATACCTCTATCAAATCACCCCTCAATCTTCTACACTCCAGGGAGTAAAGTCCTAGCCTGTTTAACTTTTCCCTGTAACTTAAACCCTGATAACCGGGCAACATTCTTGTAAATCTCCTTTGCACTCTCTCTATTCTGTTTATATCCTTCCTATAATTCAGCGACCAAAACTGCACACAATATTTCCATGATAGTTACATGGATAGGAGAGAACTGGAGAGGTATGGACCGGGTGCTGGTCAGTGGGACTAGGAGGGTGGGGATTTGTTACGGCATGGACTAGTAGGGCTGAACTGGCCTGTTCTGTGCTGTAAGTGGTTATATGGTTATATTTGGCCTCACCAATGCCTTATACAACTTCAACATGACATCCCAACTCCTGTACTCAATACTCTGATTTATGAAGGCCAACATACCAAAAACTTTCTTCACCACCCTATCTGCATGTGACTCCACTTTCAAGGAATTCCCACATCCCTTTGTTCTACTTCACTCCTCAGTTGTCTACCATATAATGTCCATGACCTTTGTGATTTGTCCTATAAAAATGTAGCACCTCACTCTTCTCAGTATTAAACTCCATCTGCCATCTTTCAGCCCACTCTTCTAACAGTCCTATATCTCACTGCAAGCTTTGAAAACCTTCCTGACTGACCACAACACCATCAATTTTAGTATCATCTGCATACTTACTAATCCAATTTACCACCCAATCATCCAGATCATTAACATTTATGACTGGCACTCCAGTAGTCACCGGCCTACAAGTTGACAAACAATTTTCCACCACTCCTCTCTGGCATCTCCCATCCAACCATTGTTGAATCCATTTCACTGCTTCAACATTAATACCTAATGATTGAACCTTCCTAACTAGCCTCTTACGCGGAACTTTGTCAAAGGCCTTATTAAAGTCCATATGGACTACATCCACAGCCTTCCCTTTCTCAACCCTCTTCGTAACCTACTCGGAAAATTCAATAAGATTTGTTAAACATAATCCACCATCCACGAAACCATGTTGACTACTCCTAATCAGTCCCTGTCTATCCAAATAATTGTATATTCCATCCCTAAGAACACTCTCCATTATTTACCTACCACCAACGTCAGACTCACAGGCCTATAATTACCTGGTTTACTTTTAGAGCCTTTTTTAAACCGTGGAACAACATGAGCTACCTTCCAATCCTCCGACACCTCCACTGTGGCTAATGACATTTTAACTATTTCTGTCAGAGCTCCCACTATTTCTACACGAACCTCACTCAAAGTCCTAGGAAATATCTTGTCAGGACCCAGAGATTTCTCCACCTTGATTCTCTTTAAAATAGCCAGTACTACCTCCTCATTAATCTGTATATTTTCCACAACCTCACTACTAGTTTTCCTTACTTCGCCTGACTCAATGTTCTTTTCCTTAGTAAATACTGAAGAAAAAAAATCATTTAAAATTTCCCCCATCTCTCCTGACTCTTCACATAACCGACCCCTTTGATCCTCAAGGGGCCCAATTTTATCCCTCCCTATTCTTTTACTTTAATGTACCAGTAGAAACCCTTTGGATTTATTTTTACCTTGCTTGTCAAAGCAGCCTCATATCTCCTTTTAGCCTTTCTAATTTCTTTCTTAAGGATTTTTTTGTACTCTTTATATTCCTCATGCACCTCATTTATTCCCTGCTGTCTATATTTGTTGTTCCAAATTCCTCTGAATCAAATTCCCAATATCTCTTGAAATCCAGGGATCCCATATTTTCTGTTCTTTCTTTTAATCCTCACAGGGACAGACCAGACCGACTCTGTACTCTCAAAATTTCTCCTTTTAATATCCTCTATTTATCTGTTGAATCCTTCCTAGAAAATAAATGATCCCAAACCACACCTTCTAAATCCTTTCGCACCTCCTTGAAATTGGCCTTGTTCCAATCAAGAATCTCAACCTTAGGCCCAGCCCTATCCTTCTCCATAATTAACCTAAAACTATTAGTATTATGTCCCCATCCCATGTACTTAACCATACCCTGAGTTTATAGTATCTCAGCACCATGTATCTAACTATGCCCTGAGGTTATTATACAACGTGGCTTTCCTTCGACCCCATCAACTTAGCCCACGACCACGCATCTGCCCTGGTGCTCTCCACCCCTATGCGATAAAAAGACAGGATTACTCTTGACCTCACCCATCACCCCATCATCATTTGTGTCCAACATATCCCCCTCTGTCATTTCTGCCACCTACTATATGACCCCACCCCCAGACACATCTTCCCTTCTCCACCCATCTCCACCTTCCAAAGGGACCACTCACTGCATGACTTCCTTGTCCACTCTTCCCTACCAATCACCCTTGGCACCTACTCCTATGACTGCAGGAGATGCTACATCTGCACCACATGCCCTCCATCACCACCATTTTGGGCCGCAAACAGTCCTTCCAAGGGAAGCAACATTTCATTTGTGAATCTGCAAGGGTCACCTACTGCATCCGGTGCTCCCGTTGTGACGTCCTCTATATTGGAGAGACTGGGCACAGACTGGGCGTTTGGTCTGTCTGCCTGTAGTGGTTTACCACCGGCCTACTGCAGGGGGCAACCTCTGTACCTGCAGGAGTGTAAGGGTACAAGACAACACCTGGCCGGCTGTCAATCAGTTGGCCTGAATGGATCAATCCCCACCCGGTCGGGTATCAATCACCCTCAGGGATATAAGCCTGCACCGGCCTCCCAAGGACTCACTCAGAGTTGCTGCAGCCACAGCTAGCCTGGCTCTGAGGAAGTCTTTGTGGATTAAAGCCTGTTGTACAGTCTTTATCTTTGTGTGTGTCTGATTCTGGCTAACAGTGCACCACACTGCCACAATAGTGTAGATCTCCCAGTGGCCACCCATTTCAAATCCCCGACCTATTCCCTTGCTGACATGTCTGTCCTATGGTCTCATGCACTGCCAGACTGAGACCACCTGCAAATTGGTATTTCATCTAGGCACCCTCCAAGGGGATGGCATTAACATTGACTTCTCTGATTTCTGGTAAACTCCCCCCTCTCCTCTTCTTCCCCATCGCTTTTCCACCATATCCCTTTCTTCTTCTCTTCACGGAGCCAAAATCATCCATTTTCACCTCTCCTCATCATCTTTTCTTGGTCTGGACTCCTCCCCTTGCTAATCTTTAATCTGACGCTTTCCTTTTCTTTGCTTATTCCTTGAAGAAGGGCTCAGGCCTTTCATGGATGCTGCAAAACTGACTGAGTTCCTCCAGGATTTCTGTGCGTTTTTATACCTAATATTTTGTCTGGGCACTTTCCAACCAGATGCTATTAACATCAGCGTATTAAGTTTCTGCTCACCTACTCCCTTTTCTCCCTCTCTTCCTTATCTCTCTGTCTTTTTTCCTCCAGCTCTCCACTGCTTTCCCTCTCCATTCATGGGGCCATTTTCCCTTCCCCTTGCTTGCTGTTGTTTCCTCCCTTATCCACCCTTTACCTCTTGCCTGTGGGACTGTGCTCCTCCCCCTGCCCCTCCTCCCACCATTTTGTTTAGACGCCTGCCTAAATTTTGCTCATACCTTGAGGAAGGGCTCAGGCCTGAAAAGTTGGTTAGGTATCTTTTTCTTTTCTATGCAAAGTACACTGTTTGACCTGTTGAGTTCCTCTGGCATTATGTTTTTACTTCAGTGCTTCTTTGAGAAGCGTCTCGAGCTCCATGGATACCAGTAAGTGTGTCATCTTCACTGTAACCTTGTGATTAAGGATTGCTCTGGTTGCCAGCACAGTTGCACAAGGGTTGGGCAGTTAAGGAATTGTCAAACTTGGTGGAAATGTGGCAAGGTCTTCATCCTGATTCTAGCAGGTGGAGGTCTGGAGAAGGAACCTCTCAGATTGAGAAAACAATCTCCTGGAGGAGTAAAACTCAAATGTCTGCAGACACCATGATTGAACACAAAGCTGGAGAAATACAGCAGGTCAAACAGGGTACTTTATAGCAAAGATAAGATACTTAACCAATATTTTGGGCCAAATCGTTCATCAAGGTATGAGCAAAATGTAGGCAGACATCTGAATAAAATGGTGGGGGAGAGGAGCATGGGGAGGAACACAGTCCCACAGGCAGGATGTAATGGGTGGATAAGGGAGGGAAGGCACACCACCAAACAGGGAGAGGGGGGATGGCTCTGAGAAAGGAGAGGGATTGGGGTGGAGAGGTGGAGGAAAGAAGACAGAGGGATGAGGAAGAATGGGGAGTGGGCTAGCAGACCTCAGTAGGTTGAGCATCAACAGGAGAAAAAGAATGACATTTCAAGCTGAAAGACTTCATTGTGCTTGATTTGAGCACATTTGAAAATGTTCAGTCAGTTTGGAGATAGCATGGCTTTGAGTAGAGCAGGTCATGTCTTGGAGGTTGATGAGGGTAAGGCAGTAGATGTTGTCTATGTGGACTTCATTAAGATATTTGACAGGGTCCCTCATGGAAGGCTTATTCAGAAGGTACTGATGCATAGGATCCACTGTGAATTGATAATTTGGATTTGGCAGGTCCACAGAAGACAAGGGCTAGTGGTAGAAGGGTGTTCTTCAGACTGGAGGCCCAAGACCAGTGGTGCTCCTCAGGGATTGGTGCTGGGATCCCTATTGTTGTGATGTCTATAATGTAAATGCTAGATGAAAGAGGTGAATGGGTCTCTACCGTTGCAGATGACAGTCCAATCTTCATCCAATCAAATACTCTTCAGCATCTGGAGGGAGGAGCTCACTGATATCCAGAAAATTCAGGAGCTGGATCTGTCTGCTGGGCCTCACTGGTCAAATGGGTGATGATCTCCTGGCCGAAGGCTGGACTCAAGGTTACAAGCAAAGTCAAGTTTGATTGCACAAATACAACCCAACAAAACAGCTTTCTCTGGTCCTCGGAGCAATAGATGCAGACAGATAACCAGACATAACACATATATAGACAAACAATACATATGCAGGACAAATATTCATATATTCAAATAATTAGATATTGTTTTGTCCATATGAGAGTCTCAGTTGGTTAGTGTGAACAATTCTTTTGGTCGTTCAGCATTTTCACTGCTCATGGGAAGAAGTTGTTCCTCGGCCTGGTGGTGCTGGCTCTAATATTCCTGTATCTCTTTCCCGACGGGAGCAGGTGAAAGATGCTGTTTGCAGGGTCCTCAATAATTTTGCACGCCCTCTTCAGACAATGATCCCGACAGATTACATCACGAAAAGTGGCTTTTGCAGAAGAACAATGAGCAAACTCAGAAGGTCAGCTCAAGAGTGCAAGTGTTGCAACACTGGGCGAGGGACGTCACTGCACTCCAGATTGAACAGAGCCAGGAAATGCTGAACATGCTGAGGTTTTCAAATGTTAACACTGCCAGTCACTAATAAACTAGTCACTCGCAGAAACTGTTGATTTTTAGTTTTGGTTTCACAATGTCTGCATTGTTTACTGTGTGATCTGGCACTCAGTGAGGGCCGAGTTCCATATCACTCACCATGGTTACCAGAGATCATGGCAGTTATGGCTGTTATATGCCCTGATGAGGCCAATGTGAGCAGCTCTGGTTTGCTTTTGTTCATCTTGTGTCTCTCTTCAATTTCCAGGGTTCAATTTCCACCACCATGGCTCCATTTCTACGCATTTCATTCAGCTCCTACGAGCTGGGACTTACCCTGAATATTGCTGAGAGTCAGCAACCTTTCGTCGCTGTAAAGATGAAGGAAGCCATGAGCACAGGTACGAGATTCCTGTTCCTTAGGGAGACATCTGATTCCAGGATCCCAATCTCCAGGTGGGTTTGGACCTTTCATTGGTCTCCAGTTCTTCAGGAATTGACACTGCTACTTTGCAGAAAAGTGGCCTCTCCCCCATATCTCCGTAAGGATATACGAAACAGGAGCAGGAGTCAGCCATCTGGCTCCGAGTCTGCTCCACCATTCAATAGGATCATGGCTGATATGGCTGTAGACTGAGCTCCGCTTGCCCAAATGTTCCCATAACCTTTCATTCCCCTACAGTGCAAAAATCTCTGCGCCTTAAATTAATTTAATGATGCAGCCTCTACCTCTTCCGTGAGCAGAGAATTCAGAGTTACCATTCTGTGGGAAAAGCAGTTTCTCCTCATCTCCATCTTAAATCTACTCTCTAGAATATTGAGCCAATGACCTCCAGTTCATGCCTACCAGTGAAAACAGCTTTCCTGCCTCTCCATCTTGTGTTAATTGGTCACATGGGTGTATTTGGGCAGCAAGGGCTCTTGGGTTGGAAGGGCCTTTTACCATATTGTATCTCTAAATTAAATTTAAAGTCTCATCAAATCTCTCGCCCCTCCGCCCTCCTCCATCCCTCAAACCATAGAACACTGAAGCACAGAAAATGGCACACAAAGGTCCAATGTCTTATGCAACTTTACCTCAACATCTCAACTCCTTTACAAATACTTCAATTTATGAAGGCCAATGTGCCAAAGGCTCTCTTTACAACCCTTTCAATCTGTGACACCATTTTCAGGGAATTTCCTGGATCCCTCTGTTCTACTGCACTACTCCGGGTTCTACCATTTACCGTGCATGTCCTATCTTGGTTTATCCTTTCAAAATACAACACCTCACCTTTGACTATATTAAATTCCATCTGCCATTTTGCAGCCAATTTTTCCAACTGATCCAGATTTCTCTGCAAGCTTTGAAAACCTTCCTTGTTGTCCACAACACCTTCAATCTTTGTGTCATCCGCAAACTTCCTCATCCAATTTACCACATTTTCTTTTCAGATTATTGATATAGGTGACAAACAATAATGGACACAGCACCAATCCCTGAGGCACACCACTAGTCATAGGCCTCCTATCAAAGAGGCAATCATCTACCACAACTCTCTAGGTTCTCCCATAAAGCCAATGTCATATCCACCTCACCATGAACACTGAGCGTCTAAACTTTCCTGACTAACTTCCCATGCCTTGTCAAAGGCCTTACTAAAGTCCACATGGACAACAACCATGGACTTTCCTTCATCAATTTTCCTGGTAACCTCCTTAGAAAAATTCTAAGATGGGATAATAAGAATATATTATACATTATGTATGTACCAGACAGCAAGGAAACTAGAACTGCTTATGTGTGTGCGTGTGTTCCACCAACAATCCAATCCTTCCCTCCCTCACAGTCCACACCCCCCATTTTTCTTACACCCATGTGCCTATCACATTTATTAAATGTCCCCATTTTGTCAGCCTTTACGACCAACCCCAGCAAAGCATTTCAGGTACCCACTACTCTGTGTATTTAAAAAAAAAACACTTACCACTGAGGTATCCCCTAATCTGTCCTCGACTCACCTGAAACAGATTTCCTCTGGTATTGGCCATTGCTGCCCTGGTAAAAAGGTCCAATTGACCCGTGCACCTCATAATCTTGTACATCTCTAATAAGGCACCTCTCTCTCTCTGTTGCTACAAAGAGAAAAGCCAGGACTCACTTGAGTGGTTTTTACCTCAATCCAGTTTTAAATTTAATTTTTTTTAAAATTTAGACCTACAGCACAAATAACCGGCCCTTTGGCCCATAAGCCTGTGCCACCCAATTACACCCAATTGAGCTACATCTCTGTTATGTTGAGAGGAAACGGGAGCACCCAGATGAAACCCACACAGACACGGGGAGAACATGCGAACTCCTTACAGACAGCGTGGGATTTGAACCCCAGTCACTGGTGCTGTAACGGCATTGCACTAACCACTCCGGTAACCATGCCGCCATCCCTTGTTTTCACAGAACGTGGCAAGACATTGATCCAGAAGAAGCCAACCATGTATCCAGACTGGAAGTCCTCTTTCGATGCTCACATCTATGAGGGTCGAGTTATCCAGATTGTCCTGATGGCAAGTGCAGAGGAGCCCTTGTCCGAGGTTACTGTCGGGGTCTCAGTTCTCGCTGAGCGCTGCAAGAAGGGCAATGGGAAAGCAGAGTTCTGGGTGAGTCTTTTCAGAGGATTGGACCAGGGCTGGTGAGGTAAACAAGGGAATGGAGGAAATCTGAGCACAGGGTGATGGGACCACAGGTTTGTCTCTGCATGGTAAAACAAGATGCTCGAGAACTGGAGCAGGATTCCTGAAGAAGGGCACAGCCCGAAATGTCAACTCTCATCATTACTGAGTTCCTTCAGCACTTTTTTTTATAAAAGTACTCCAGTGCATTCAGTTGTCCACTTGGAATGCTTAAACAACCCACCATCTACTGTGGGGATTGAGTATAATTACCAGTGACCCTCCACTCCCTTAGGATAGTAGACCTTGAATCAACGCTGCTCATCTGGCGTCATGTAGAGTCGTGGAGTTGTACTGGATGGGAACAGACCCAGGCCCAGTATGTCCATGCCGAACAAAGTGCCCTACCACTGACTCACATTAGGCCCACAGCCCTCTTGTCCCTTCCCATCCATGGAATTATACGTTTATTAAAGGAAATCCCCTCACCGTGTAGGTCATTATATCCTCTTGTCTTAGATTCTCGCATGCTAGGAAACCGAATGTCACTATTCACCTTATCGCTTTTGCTTCTCTTTCCCTTGTACTGTAAGGGGCGCCAAGTTACAGTAATGCCGACTCTTTGCCTTAGGGCAGGCAGAAGGATATTTCTTGAAACGTGACAATAAAGGAATCTTGAATCTCTGCTCCCCCTCGCCTAGATTTTATAGACCTCAATAAGAGCCACTCTCAACTTCCTATGTTTTAAGAAAAGCAGGCCAACATTTTTCCACTCTCATGATATCTGAGTCCTTTCCCATTTTCATACAGCACAAAAATATCCCTACAGTCCTCCTGACTCTGCTAATCATTTGTACTAATCCCATTTTCTAGCACTCTGTCCAAAGCCTCAGCGATTGGAGTTTTATGAGGGTCTGCCACTCATGCAAATGGAAAATGGGTCCCACGAGAAACACCTCATCCAATCACCATTTGGACCTTGGTCTTTTCCGGGAACTCCTGTTTCCCCAAAGGGAATAAGAGAGATCCAGTAAGGAGCATGATCTCTAAATCATTCCCCACACTCCAGTCTAATCCTGTCCTCCGCTGATCACAATGCAACGGACACATCCACCCCACACATGGCTGGCACCAAGGGGGGCCATTCATGGGCATTTCCCCCCTCAAATGAGTTATTGTGTCGTCCCCCCACCCACAGCACTAGCTTCACTAGTCTCTATGCAATATAAGCAGCACATTCATCTGTTACGTTGGAGAGAGGGGGAAGTGTGACGGCGGCGCATGGAGGAGGTTCATTGCAGGGAGGCACCACCAGCCCCCCTCCACCGCTGAGCGAGTTTTTGAACATCAGATTGTACCCCCCATAGAACTGTTCTGACGCTGACCCTGACCCCACACCATGTGTCAGCCATCTCAGCCACACCAACTGGCCCACCCCTGTTATGATCAGTGACAGAAGAACCTTTTCTGAGTTATCCTGGGAATCAAGGCATTGAGTTGGCACCAGGCCAGAATCTCTCCCCAACCCAGCACCAAGCCAAAGGGTGTAAAATTCCCAGCTTTGGAAATTTGCCCAGGGCCAGGTCCTAACTGTTGGAATCATCATTGTTCAGCACTGAGGCCAGGCATTCAGTCAGTTATCTTTATATTGACAACAAGTACAGAAAAACCACGGTATCCAGAATTCAAGCAACCAACAACAAAAAAATTGAAAATTAATAAAATAACTAAAAAGAAAAAAGAATAAAATAATAGGTAAAATATGTAAATTAAAAATGGTAAATATAAGTATTCTCTGAAATAACAAATGAACCTTTGGTGAAGATGGGAGCGAATATTCAGCCAGTAGAGTGTTGCGGTCAGGCTTTGCTCGTAGCAGCTGTTTGAATAAAGTTGTGTGAAACAGCAATGGCATCGCCCAGGATGAAGAGCTGGTTGATGCCGCTCTCTGTTGGGGTGACTCTCTTAAAATGTCTCCTGATCCCTGCTCAGTAAGAGTCACCTCGGTCAGAGGCTTCATCTGTAAACTTGGGGGAGGGGCTTTAATTGTCTATGATGTTATGGTTTGCCTCTGGGTGGCTCCTTGGGAGGGGAGGAAGCTGTAGATACAAAAACGGTTAAAAGTTTTCAAAAAAATGTGACTGAAAATTAAGTCAAATGCTTTAAGGTTTATATATTCATGCAAGTGAAGTTTGTTCAGTGTAAGTACAGTACTGTGGCGGTGTGAGCAGTGGAAGAAACACAGCCACCATGTTGAGGGTCGTTAATGACCTATAAGGGCAGCATGAACTCAGTCACCTGGTGCAATGTGACGTCATAATTGCTGCTCAGGGCGCGCGCTGGAAGGGATGCTGGAGTGCGCGGCCGTCTGCACCAACTGTGATGTCCAGATGGGCCGCCTTCAGGTGGTCCACTATAAAAAGTTCCTCTCTTTTCCCCCCACCTCCCCCAACGTCCAGGGTAAAGGTTCCATCGGACCAATGCAAGACTTTGTATGGCCCCTCGTATGGTCGCTGTAGCGGTGCACCTTGTGGTCCCCTCTGCATGAAAATGAACTGGGCCGAGTCAAGCTCTGGGGAGATGAAACGGCCGGGTGCTGTGGTGTGCCGGGGGTGGGGGAGCTAGGGAGGCCAGTCGCCTGCGTAGGTCCGCCAGCAGGTTTTTTTCAGTGGCTGTGGTGTCAGGGTCTGGGCCGAAAAACTCACCCGGCAGGGAAAGCGGTGCGCCGTAGACCATAATCGCTGCTGAAGCCTGCAGGTCCTCCTTGGGTGCTGTCCTAATCCCGAGGAGGACCCAGGGTAGTTCATCAGCCCAGTCTGGTCTGGAGAGCCTGGCCATAAGCGATGCCTTCAGGTGCCTGTGGAACCTCTCCACCAACCCGTTTGACTGCGGATGGTATGATGTGGTGTGGTGGAGCTTGACCCCCAAGAGCTTCGCCATCTGAGTCGACAGGGCAGATGTGAACTGCACCCCTCTGTCGCTAGTGATGTGCGCCGGGACTCTGAAATGGGCAATCCATTGGCTGATCAGAGTCCTGGCGCACGTCTCTGCGGAGGCCTCCTTAACTGGGATGGCCTCAGGCCACCTTGTGGCCCAATCCACCACCGTGAGGAGGTAACAAGCCTCCTTGGACACCAGCAGGGGCCCGACAACATCAATGTGGATGTGTTTGAATCTGCGAAGCGCCGGGTCGAAGTTCTGGATGGGGGCTCGCGTGTGTCGCTGGACCTTGGAGGTCTGGTACCTGGTACAGCTCCTGGCCAGTTCTGCCACCTCCTTTTTTAGCCCGTGCCACACAAACCACTCCGCGACCGTCTGCACGGTTGTCTTTACTGCTGGGTGAGCGATGTCGTGGATCAGACTGAAGACCTTCGCCCTCCAGTGCAGCGGGACCACTGCGTGTGGCAGGCCTGTTGAGACGACACAGAGCAATGTATCCAGGCTGCTGGGCACCCAGACATCCTTGAGTTTGAGGCCCAAGATGGCGGTCCGCAAGGCCTGCACCTCCACATCATTCCTCTGTGCCTCAGACAGTTGCTTGTAATCCAGGCCGAGTGCAAGAGTGTTGATGGCTGGATGGGAGAGTGCATCCACCACTACATTGTCCTTGCCGGCCCTCTGTCATATGTCGGTTGTGAACTCAGACACGTACGAGAGGTGGCACTGCTATCTGGTGGACCATGGATCCTTGGCCATCTCCAGTGCTTGAGTGAGGGGCTTGTGATCCGTGAAGGCTGTGAACGGCCTGCCCTCGAGGAAGTAGCATAAATGGCGGATGGCCAAATACAGTGCCAGGAGCTCCCAGTCGAAAGTGCTGTATTTGAGCTCCAGCAGGCGCAGCTGCTTGTTGAAAAAGGCCAGCGGGCGCCATTATCCATCGAGCCACTGTTCCAGAACCACCCCCACTGCCGTAGCTGAGGCGTCCACGGAGAATGCCATGTGCACCTCTGGCCGCAGGTGCACCAGCAGTATGGCGTTGGCTAGAGCCTCCTTTGTCATGATGAAAGCCCTGTCCACCTCCTCTGACCACGATAAAGTCTTTTCTTTGGTGACCATGAGTGTGAACAATGGGCACATGATGCGCGAGGCTCCGGGGATGAAACGATGGTAAAAGTTCACCATCCCTGCGAACTCTTGGAGGCCTTTCAGGGTGGAGGGATTGGGGAACTGTTGAACAGCCGCTACCTTCTCTGGCACCGGCATGGCCCCAGCCGCCGAAATGGTGTGCCCCAGGAACTGGAGGGACTCCTTGCCGAACTGGCATTTAGCCGCGTTGAACGTGAGACTGAAGTTCGCCAGCCAGGCAAAGAGTGTGCGGAGGTGGGCGGATTCATCGCAGTTGCGACTGTCAATGAGAATATCGTCCAGGTAAATTAACACAAAGTCCTGGTCTTTTCCAACTGCGTCCATGAGGCGCTGGAATGTTTGGGCCATGTTCTTTAGACCGAAGGGCATACGCAGGAACTCGAAGAGGCCGAAAGGGGTTATAATGGCCATCTTACCCACGTCGTCTGGATGCACCGGGATCTGATGGTATCCCTGCACGAGGTCCACTTTGGAGATGACCCGTGCCCTGTGGAGGTTGGCGGAGAAGTCCTGTTGGTGGTAGTTGCTTCGTTCAACCGATGATAGACCCCGCACATTCTCCAGCCCCTGGACAATTTTGGGACCATATGGAGCGGCGATGCCCAAGCGCTGGACGATTCTCAGTTCCTGGAGCCTGGATAACTCCTCCTTTGTCTGCTGGAGCTTCTCGGGCAGCAGCCATCTGTGACTAGCATGCAGCGGGGAGCCCTGTGTGGCGACATGGTGGAAGACCCCATGCTGGGGCAGGGCTGTGTTGAACTGTGGCTCGAAGATGGCAGGGAATTCGTGGAGGTTCTCATCGAACTTGTCCCTGGCGGTGGCTATGGTGGCGATTTCAGTCCTGCGGGCTTCTGCTGTGTCCACTTGAGTGGAAAGGAATGTTCGGGCATTGACCAGCCTTTTGCCCTTCATGTCAACTAGTAGGCCATGAGCTCTGAGGAAGTCGGCCCCTAACAGCGCAATGCCCACAGAGGCTAGGACGAACCTCCAGCAGAACTTCTCCTTCCTGATCTGGATCTGTGCCCTGTGGGTGCTGTAGGTCCTGATGATGGAGCCGTTGGCCGCCCGCAGGGTTGGATCTCTAGATCAGGTGTGAGTCTCTAATGCTGTGGAGGGAAGGATGCTAAGCTCAGCCTCTGTGTCCATCAGGAATTGGCGGCCGGTATATCTGTCCGTCATATTTGTGTGGCCAGGCGTCGCCGCCATCAATGGCGGCTAGCCTGGTCGTTTCCCTGAAACCCACAGGGCTGGTGGAACTTTATAGGCTTGCGCTCCCCAGCGCTGGTGGTAGAAACACCAGGTCAACTGGCCCTCCTCTGGCTTGTTCTTGGGAGCGGCTTGCGGTCGGCTGGCTCTTGGTCATGCCACCTGGTTGAGAGCTGCCTCGTTTTCCCTCTTCGTGTGCCAGAGGGCATCCGCACGGGCTGATGTCCTCTTCAGGTTCAAGAATTCTTCATCTGTGAGGAGCAGCTGGATGTCCACTGGCATCTGTTCTGGGAATATCTGGTGGAAGACAAAACAAGGCTTGTGGTCTTCCGCCAGGGCCAGCATTTTGTCCATCAACGGACTATGCTCCCCAAGTCCATCTAGGTGAAGGAGCCTGTTGCTGGGGAGTTAGCCCAAAAGTTCCAAGCAGCAGGTCTTTGAGGGCTGTGTACTTGCCCGTAGCCAGGGGGGTGGTGGATAATGTCGTCCACCCTCGCTGCCGTATCTTGGTTCAGAGCGCTCACGACATGATAGAACATCGTGGTGTCTGAGGAGATGTTGTGGAGTTGAAATTATGCTTCCGGCTGCCTGAACCACGTTCTCGGTCAGTGGGTCCAAAAGGGGGGAAGCTTGATGGAGACAGCATTAACCTCTGCTGAATCCATGGTATTTTGAGTCCAGAAAAACGTCTGGGCTCGTCGGGGTCATCACTGTGGCGGTGTGAGCAGTGGAAGAAACACAACCACCACGTTGAGGGTCGATAACAACTTTTTATCCAAATTCATTACGCCCCTTTAAGGGCAGCATGAGCTCAGTCACCTGGTGCATTGTGACATCATAATCGCTGCCCAGGGTGCGCGCTGGAAGGGATGCTGGAGTCAGAGAGAAACTTCTGACGACGCTATTTCCCCATGGCTGCCCCGCCACGTGGCGATACAAGCAGGACCAGTTCGCCATGAGGATGTGCGCCGCCATAGTATATTTTTGTCTTTTAAACTATTTATTCTTCATGCAGAAATATTAGTTAGGCTTTGTAAGAGTAAGTCTCGAGTAACCGGAAAATGCACATTTCCAGCATCTACCAATCCCCATAGGTGCCAGATATCAGGGGTTTTACTCTACCTATCTATACTAAGCTATTGACTATCTCAGGGATTCAAGAGCTTGTATAGATTCTTGGTAAACTGCTGGGTTGTATATGTACAATAAGATAATAATAAATTAACTTGAAACATGGTGAGAGTCACCACCTCCACCTCAGGTAATGTCCTCTATATTCCAATCCTACTACTTATGTATTCTAAGCATCTACCCTCTGATCTTGGACATCTATGCTGAGGGGAAAAATCTCTCATTTTCCACACTCTCTATGCCCCTCATAATTTTGTAAACTTCTTTTGGATCTCCCTCATTGACTTTAGCTTTGAGGAAAGCAGATCCATCTGCTTCTCTGGAACTGAAATGTTAATTTTAGGCAACATCCTGGTGAATCTCCTCTTCACCCTTGGGTAGAGATGGCTGACTCTGCTCAGCCCCACTCTCTGCTGACCCCCACGGGTGGAGATGGCTTCAGGACTGTCTGGAGACAGTGGGCTGGGCAATGTTCAAGGATAGCGGCCATTGACCTTACCAGGAAGTGTATGGACAAGCATGCTCCTACGAAGATTATCTGTGTGTTTCTGAGACAAAAGCCTTGGATGAACAAAAAGATCCACAAACTCTGGAGGACCAAATCTGTGGTTTTCAGACAGCAATTTACAGAAAGGCTAAGTATAGCCTCCAGAAGGTCATTACCAATACAAATAGATCATTCCAGACAAGCAAGAGTCTTGGATGGATGTGTGATAGCTGTGGCAGAGCTTGCACACCATCACATTGTACAAGGCAAAATTTAAAAAATTTAGTCATACAGCACAGTAACAGGCCATTTCAGCCCACAGGTCCTTGCCGCCAAATTTACACCAATTAACCTACACCCCCAGTACGTTTTGAATGGTGGGAGAAAACCAGAGCCCCCGGGCAACACCGATGCAGACCCAGGCAGAATGTACAAACTTCTTAGAGAGAGCGCGGGATTTGAACTCCGGTCCCGATTGCTGGTGCTGTAAAGGCGTTGCGCTAATCGCTATGCCAACCATGCTGCCCCCAGGCCTTTCAGCCCATAATGTTGTGGCAGCTGATATAAGCATAATCCATGATCAATCTAACCCTCCCTTCCTCACAATCAATAACTGTCCATTTTTCTTAAATCCACCTGTCTATCTGAGCCTTTTAAATGTCCCTTTTAAAAATCTTTTAAATCTTTTTTTAAATCTCCTCTTTCACCTCCCCGCCTGCCACCTCCACCCTCTGACCTCCCCAACTGTCCATCTTCCCCCTCTGACTTCCCCAAACCTCTATTCCACCCCCCAATCCCCTTACCCTCTCCATTCAGAGAACAATCCTTTCCGCCATCACCTCAGCTTCTGCCCTCCCACCCGTATCCACTGATAACCTCTTGCCTGTGCGTCTGTGCTCCTCCACTTGCCCTGACCCCAACCCCCACCCCACCATTTTATTTGGCACCAATCTGAAACATTAGTTATATATCTATCTTTAGTACATACATGATGCTGAGTTTCTCCAGAATTCTTGTGTAGACTTTAAATGTCCCTTTTGTATCAGTCCTCACCACCACCTCAGGCATTGTGTTCCATGCACCAATTGCCCTCTGAGTAAAAGGAGATGTCTCCCCTCATCTTAAACATATATCCTCTGGTGTTTGCTATTTACTATCTGGGGGAAAAGGTGCTGGCTGTCTACCCTATCTTTGTCTCTTATAATCTTCTCTACTAAATGTTAAATTTAGACATACTGCACGGTGGTCGTCCCTTCCGGCCCATGAGCCTGTATAGCCCAAATACCTCAATTAACCTACAACTCTGTATGTTTTGAGGGGTGGGAGGGAACTAGAGCTAATAATAGGAAATAATGTATCAGAGTACAGGATGGAGAGGGTGGCGGAAAGGATTGCTCTCTGAATGGAGAGGGTAAGGGGATTGGGGGGTGGAATAGAGGTTTGGGGAAGTCAGAGAGGGAAGATGGACAGTTGGGGAGGTCAGAGGGTGGAGGTGGCAGGCGGGGAGATGAAAGAGGAGATTTAAAAAAAGATTTAAAAGATTTTTAAAAGGGACATTTAAAAGGCTCAGATAGGTGGATTTAAGAAAAATGGACAGTTATTGATTGGGTAGTGCCAGAACAACCACCCTGCTCTCAGTGTCACCAAGACCAAGGAGCTAATTGATGGATTTAGGAAAGAAAGGCTGAGGGACTATGCATCTGTCTATGTTGATTGGAACTTGGGTCGCGGGCACTGTAACAGTGCCAGGCTAACCACTATGCCAACCATGCCACCAACAGGCAAGAATTTTGGCACGTACATACAGTACATATGACAATAGACTATCAAACTATGGATGATTGAACTTGAAGGCAGAGTATGTGGTTAATAGTTCTTCTCAGTCTGGAGGGATAGAGGGATCTTGGGGTTTGATGTATTGAGTCCAGTTATTAAGGATGTAGAAGCTCACTATTAAGGATGTAGAAGCTTTAGAAGAATTTCCAAAAGTCTAAGATAGACTGGATGTAAGAAAAGTGGAGGGTTATGAGGGAGGGAAGGGTTATTTATGTGGAGTAGTTTATTGAGATCTACGCATCATTATGGCCTGAAGGGCCCGTATTTTCCTGTATTGTTCTGTTTTCTCTGGAGCATTGGAGGCCAAGGGTAGACCTGACAGAAGTGCACAAACTCATGAGAGGCATTGATAGGGTAGACAGTCAGAATCTTACCCCCAGATCAAAAGTATCTCCCACTCGTAACACACTGCATTTCAAGATTCAATTTATCATCATGTAATAAAACAGTGTCGTATTACACAAAATTGCCTTTTACCTGCTGTAAGGCCAACAGATTTGCCATCGGCACAAATTGCCTGAAGCGCCTCTTACAGAGAAAGACAACCAAAAGAGAATCCATTCAGAGTCACTGAGTGTCCGTAGATTCAATTCCAGCACTTCTGCAGCCTCCGCAGCCACCCTGAGCCCAGTCCAAACCATCCCAGTGGCTATTGGGAGGCCTCTAGTGTAGCCCTATCTGAGTGATTGCACCTTTTTATCGAATCCCTACCTACACTGCCTCATTGGAACTTCCTCAATGCAGTGTCATAGGGTTTTATGGCATGGAAACAGGCCCTTCAGCCCATCTTGACCATGCCATTCATGCTAGTACCATTTGCCTGCATTTGGCCCATACCCCCTAAATCGATTCCTTCTCCATATCTGTCCAAATGTTAATCGTTACAATTGTCCCCGCTTCTACCCCTTCATCTGGCAGCTCATTCCACAACCCCACCACCCTCTGTGTGAAGAAGGTTCCCCTCAGGTCCCCTTTTAAATCTCTCCCTCTCACTTGAAATCTATGCCTTTGAGTTGTAAATTTTCCTACCTTGGGGGAAAAGCTGATGATTATTTAGCTTACCGCCTCACAATGTTATGAACATTTAAAAAGTCACGCCCACCTCAGTCTCCAGTGCTCCAAGGAAAAATGTTCCAGCCTTTCCTTATAATTGAAGTCCTCATGTCCCAGTAACACTCTTTCAAATTATTTCTGCACCCTTTCCTGCTTAAAGGCAACATGGTTAGCACAGTGGTTAGCACAGGGCCAACGACCTGGGTTCGAATCTGGTGCTGTCTGTTTGTACATTCTCCCCTTGTCTCCGTGGGTTTCCTCTGGGTGCTCCAGTTTCCTCCCACCATTCAAAACATACCAGGATTGTAGGTAATTTGGCTGTAATTGGGTGACATGGGCCAGAAGGGTCTGTCACCGAGCTGTCCATCTAAATTTGAAATTTAAATTATGTTTTTCCAGAAGCTGAGTGACCAAAACTACGCACAACACTCAAGTGTGGTCTCACCAACATATGTAGCATGACATCCCTGCTCCGATACTCAATGCCCTGACCGATGAAGGCTGTGAAAACAAATATTTTTCTTTTAAGGCAAAGATAGATAGAACATAGAACATTACAGCACAGTATAGGCCCTTCAGCCTGTAGTGTTGTGCTGACCTACTCCACAGCAACCTAACCCTTCCCTCCCTCACTCTTGCATCCGTGTATCTGTCTTAGGGTCTTTTGAATGTCCCGATTGTACCAGCCTCCACCACCCCTGATATCTCCCCTAAATGTTCAAACACTCCTCCCCTCTCGCTGTGCAGATGTCCTCTGGTGTTTGCTTCTCTCGCTTTGGGAAAAATGTGTTGGCCTATCTATTCCTCTCATAACCTCTGTCAGTATTTAGGGGATTTTTGTATGTCTGTATTTTTATATTTTGATATTTGTATAATTTAAGGGATAGGGAGGGGAGGGTGTACGGAGGGGGAAATAAGGACTCTGTAAATCATTTATGCAGAAAGAGAGTGTAAAATTATGTTTATTGGACTTGCATGAGTCTTTAAAAAAATCAAAAATTAAATATTTTTAAAAAATCTTGTAGACCTCTATTAAGTCACCTCTCATCTTTGTCACTCCAAAGTGAAAAGCCCAAGCTCTGCTAATGTTACCTCATAAGACATGTTCTCCAATTGAAGCAACATCCTGGAGAATCCAAAATGTTCTGGGGGTTGTAGGTCAATAGAATGTAATGGGGTGGCACGGGCTCATGTGACGAAATGGCCTGTTACCTTGCAGTATGTCTCAATTTAAAATTTAAAATCTTAAATTTAAATCGATTCTCAATGAACAGGGTGTTAAATGTTACTTGGAGTGGGTGGCGGGGTAGCTTTGAGGTTATGAGCAGCTCAGTCACATGGCAGAGCAGGGTGATGGGCTGGGTGCTGCCCAGTCCTAATTCAATGTCTGTTCAATCCCCGATCCTGGAGTTGGAACTTGGTGTGTGATTAGCAGCACGGGTAGCTGATGCTTACGTGCAGCATCTTTGGAGTGGTCATGTGGTGGCCAGTTACAAAATTAACCAGAGTTTCTCTATCTGCAGCTGGACCTCCAACCCCAGGGGAAAGTGCTAATGGCTGTGCAGTTATTCCTGGAAGACACAGGTAAGGTTCTGCTACACCGAGGCTGTGAAAGGTGCCTTTAATGGACCAATGCATTGGAAGGAGATGTGATAGCAGCTAATCAAAATGTTTCTTGTTTGGTCAGCGTGAATCTGAGCCTGCTATCTCCTATTTGGGTCTTGCTGCTAAGTTAAATTGGCCTTGGTGTGTCGGCGAGGGATAAATCTGAGGAGGAGGGAAAATTGCTGACTATCTGGGGAGAATATAAAGAGGTTAATGTGGAATCAAGGTAGAACCTTATAACACTACAACCCATCTAGTCTGTGCTGAACTATTCTGTCTCATCCCACTGACCTGCACCTGGACAATGGCCCTCCTTAACTCTCTCATCCAGGTAAATAGATACTATTTATTATTTATGCACATTATTTATTACTGATTTTTTTTTCTGTATTGCACAGATTGTTTACATTTCTTTCTTTGTATACATTTTTTTTTGTGTATATATATTTTCTTGAGTACAATTTACACTATCAATAAGTGGAAATTCTGCTTGGCCCGCAGAAAAAAAGAATCCATGGGTTGTAGGTGACGTTATGTACATACTCTAACAATGAATTGAACTTTGAGATGTTTGAAGGCCAAAATGAACATGATGAATGAAGGGCCTGTCTCCGTGATAGATGATTCTATGGTCAGTACTTGCCTGTCCTCTTGCTGTCTCTGCACTCATTTCAGTGCAGGAGCAGAAAGGAACTGTGTGATCACCCTGCTTCTTTTGTGTTTTAAGAAGAACAAGGACTGCAGATTCTGGAATCATAAGAGCTGGAGAGACTCAGCAGGCCAGGTAGCATCTGTGGAGAGAAGTGGTCAGTCTACATTTTGAGTTATGAGCACTGCATGCAATGCTGAAACATAAAGTACTTACTTGCAGCTAGACTTTTATTTCGAGGTACACTGGTTTTGATTACCCGGGAAACTGCTAGTCCGTAGATGACTAACACACCATTTCAAGGTGATGGAAATGAAAGAAATACCGTTTCAAATCTGCGCCCCAATTCCTGCGCCGACAAGTCTGTCCATGGCCTCAAGCACGGCCAAACCGAGGCCACCCGTAAATTGGAGAAACGACACCTAATATTCCGTCTGGGCGCTTTCCAACCCCACAGGATTAACATCGATTTCTCCAGCTTCTGCTAACCTACTCCCCGTTCTCGCTCCTTTCCCCATCCCTCTGTCTCCTGTCCTTCAGTTCTCCACCCCCTTCCCTCTCCATTCAGAGTCATTCCCCCCCTCCCCCATCTGCCCTTCCACCTGTAACCCTTATTATTGTTTTTTAAGATTGCAATTTTGGGAAAATTGCTGAAAAAAATTAACATAATTACTGCCCGTATGTGCGTTCACACTGGGCGCCTTTTTAGACTGCAGGTACCTGAGTGCAACAGTCTCGGTGGATGGAGTGAATGACCAACAATGAATTTTTCTGGTATGATTCAGGTTTCCTCCAAAAAGTTGTAAGGGTCCTGCAGGATAAATCAACTCCATGTTCCTTTTTAGATGCCTGTGTAGTGGCAAAATTCCTTGATTGTGCCATTACATGCCAGCAGTCTAAAAACCATAATTGTCTCCTGGGCCCTTGCTCCTCCCCCTGGCCTTCCTCTCCACCATTTCACTCAGGTATCTATCTGCCTGCTTTTTGCTCATAACTTGATGAAGGGCTCAGGCCCAAAACATTGATTATGCTTCTTTATCATTGCTACGTCAAGAATGCTGCGTGACCTGCTGAGTTTCTCCAGCATTTTTGTGTCAACTACAATCACAGTGTCTGCAGACTTTCTTGTTTAATTGCTAAAGTGAAATTGCTTCCTTTTAAACACTTTGCCTTTGGCAACACGCTGCAGATAATCTCAATCCGTAACCCAGCCTGGCTGCAACACCCATGTATTTACACATTTGCAGAATGTTGCATGTTTAGATAAATGAAAGCAAGTGGATTAACTTCAAACCTAGTTTATTAACTATATACTTCGAGGATGTAAAGTTGGGTTCTCCAAGGTGGTCATTATTGACCCCCCAGGGGTCAATAGGACCATCCAGGGGGTCGATAACACTGGAGGGGGGGTGGTCAATTTAATATAGCGCCAATGGTAGTGTCAGGCAAGCTCTCGTGATAGCTGTGCTTGATGGCTGCCGTTGTATTTGGCTTCAGCGTATACTGTAGTTGAGAGGGAACAGGAGGACTGAAAGACACGTGAGGTATGTCCAGCACCACCACCCCCCTCCACCCCACTGTTCAGCACAGCCACCAACTCCCCTGTCCAGCGCCACCACCCTCCCATTTAGCAGAACCACCCACCCCAACACCTCCCCGTCCAGCACCACCAACTCCCACCACCCTGCGCCCCCCCCATTTCCCCCATCCAGTGGTTTCCCCCCCCCCCCACCCCAGTCCACCAATAGGATTCCATGCCTGGGGGTTGATAAGGGATCACATAGTCCCTGAGGGGGTCGAAGGTCTAAGAAGTTTGGGGACCCCTGATGTAAAGTAACAGAACATAGCCACTAGAGTGAGCCAGCATAAAGAATCCCCCAGAACCACAGGAACCCGGATATACAGGATACAGTGACTGATCTATATCCTTTATCCTTAGCTCATGCACCACACCATGACAAAATTACCTTGTTAAAGTTCAGTGCTTTCAAAGTGTCACAGAATGACCAATATTTAGAAGACAGGTTCAGTAACTGAAATGACAACCATATTAGGTGAGAAAAATAACCATAAGAAAACACTCTGTTACATGTAAACAATATGAATATCATTTACTATGGCCAAACAAATATATACGCTGTAAAACATGATTCAGTCTCTGTATTTGGGATTTGGCTTATTAACATGACTTGAGCGTGTTCTATACAGATTTTTAGTTGTGTTTGAGGGTGGCTCAGCTGGAGGCACCTCAACCTGAAACTAATCAGTGTTCCATCCTTTCTGGTACTACTCTCGTGGGAGTGTTGTGGTCTTTTGAACCAGGTCCAGTATCTTGATAGTCAGTGTTACTTAGACTGGGCTGGGTTGGTGCAGGCTAGGCTACAGGTAGAATGTGTCATGATTCCTCCTGTATAGCTTTCCTTCTGAGTGAACAAAATAAGATCTAGGCTCCTTGCAACTCTCCTTTAGTATGCCTGTCCGGTTATAACTTTGTGGGGTCTGCAACCTGACAACTTGTCCTTCCATTAAAAGCTGAAGTGGTTGACTTGATCTGTCATAGCACAACTTTTGTGACAGTCTCTTATTGAGAAGCTGGGATTTTACCTCTTGAGGCTTAGCATATGAAGTTCAAGTAACTTCCTTGAGGCAGGGAGAGTATTGCGTGTTTGCCTTGACATTAGTCTTTGTGCAGGAGACCCTAGTGTTGTGTCTCGTGGCACATTTCTGAGATTTAGGAGGTTGAGCAAAACATCAGTTCTATCTCTGTGAGATTTCTCCATGAGTTGCTTGGCTCTGCGGACAGCTCTTTCAGCCAACCCATTAGATTGTGTTGTTGATGACATGAGTAAAGTCCCACTGTATGGCAAAATCCTTGAATCGCTGGCTTGTAAACACTCTCTGGCATTGTCTGATATGAGGACGTGTGGTGCTCCATGAACTGAAAAGTGTCTCTTGAGTTCTGTGTTGACTGTGGCTGAGGTAACATCATGAAGCAGGTCAATCTCATACCAACCTGAATATGAGTCCATTAGCACCAGATACTGCTAACAGCACCATTCAAAGCTATCTGTTGCCACAGTCAACCAAAGCAGGACTGGAATAGGATGAAGGAGGAGTGGTTCCTTTTGTTGGTGTGGTTTTGTGCTGTTACAGAGCATAACTGTATCTCCTTATTTTTTAAATTTTTTTTGTTTTTCATACTATGAACCATACTGACCAAAATACACACAAACATTTCCCTCTTGAATATACACAGTGTCATTTTCTCCCCTTTTCCCCCTTCCTTCCCTCCCTCCTTCACCCCCCTCCCCACCCACTCAACGTTCAACATATATGATACAGCAATGGTACATAGAAATGAATAAATGTATTCCATTGGAAAAAATAACATATAATTTAAGAAATAACATCACAGTATTCGAACAAATTTGGGAACCGTACATGGAACACAACAGAGAAGTCCTACCGTGGACCTCCACCACCTAAAATGACAGAAGAAGAAGAAGACGAAATGAACTTACCCAGTATGTAAAAGTGGATGACACAAATTTCTTGTTTATTTTCACTGTATCTCCTTATTGATGTCATCTCTCATTGTAGGCCAGTAAACTATGCCTCTTGTTCTCCGTTTAGTAACTTCTGCACTAGGATGCCCTCGATACATAATGCTATGTACTCCTTTTGTAGTGACGCAGGAATGACGGCTTTCTGGCCTTTCATGATGACCCCGTCTTCATAAGTTAGTCTGATTCTGAAAGGAAAGC
The DNA here is from genome assembly GCF_036971445.1 of Narcine bancroftii. Classification (NCBI taxonomy): domain Eukaryota; kingdom Metazoa; phylum Chordata; class Chondrichthyes; order Torpediniformes; family Narcinidae; genus Narcine; species Narcine bancroftii. The sequence continues at coordinate 162,061,217 of NC_091473.1, read as the reverse complement.
AAAGACGAACAGTATGTGGAAGACTATGCTGTTTGCTGGGCCAGTCATGTCTGATGATAATACTGAATGTCTACAGGGAGGTTTCATCTGCTGTGTGTCTCTTTAACTCCTCTGAGTGAGAAGAGGATATGTCATCACATCAAAGTTGTCTTCCTCATCAGTTTACTGAACTGTGGAACTCCTGGGAGCTCGAGACAGAATGCCAGGTACATTTGTTAACCACTTTTATACACAAGGGTGATGCTGTATTTTTGAAGTCATACCATCATCCTTTGTAGTCTTGCACATGTATGCAGTATAGTGACCAGGGGCTGGTGGTCCATTTCTATGCTTGCCGTAAATATAAGCATGGCATTTTGAACATGCAAAAACCACTACCAACAGCTCTTTTTTGATCTGAGCATATCTGGTTTCCGTGTCAGTTAGTATTCGTGAAGCATAGGCAACAGATTTTCCTTCCTGCAAACAGGCTGCACCTAGTCCATACTGTGAAGCAAACTGTGCCACCAGCTTACTGGCACAAGACAGAACCGATGGGCAGGACATGTGCTTCTTTAGTGCTTCAAAGGCATTTTTCTGCTGCTCATTCCAAGTCCATTCATTGTCCTTGTGTAGTAGTTGTTGCAGTGGAGCTGTCAACCGATTGGAATTTGGAATAAATTTTCCAAGATACTTGACCATCCCCTAGGATTTTTACCAAGCTGGGACATCTCCTGCTACTGGGATTTCACTGATTGGTTTTGTTTTGGAGGGGTCGGCTTTGAGGCCTTCATTTGTGAAAACGTGACCAACAGAGCTGGCCTGCTTCAGCCGGAACCTGCACTTGAGGGGATTAAGCCTCAAGTTCACCTTTTCTTAAGGTGGCATCGTGTTCTTCCACGATTTTTCCTCCAATCATTATGTCATCAACTATGATTGCACAGAGGAGTCACGTGATGGTGTAGTGGCCGGTCGGGGAACTCCAGCCCTCTCTGGAAAAGTTTAAAAAAAAAAGTTAAAGGCACAAACACGAAAATTAAAATAAAGTGAAAGTAAAGGTGGGAAGAAAATGGCAGCGAAGAAAGAAAAGTCGAAAGCAACGGGAAGAAGAGAAGAAGGAAAGACATCAGAAGAAGAAGGTGAAGGCCTTACCTGTCCGAGGAGGCCTACCGCGGAGAGAGAAGCCCACTTCCTAAGGTCAGTCGAAGTCCCGAGCTCGGGACTACAAAAATGGCTCACGGAGCCAAGCAAAAGTGCGTAACCGCGCATGACAAAAAAAACAATGACGGGAGGGGGGACCAGCTGAGGAGTCGATCTCCACAGCTGAGAATGACAGCTACAGCACAACAAGAAGAAGAGAACATAGAAAACAATGAGAACAAGAAAGAAGAGAGTAAAAAGAAATCAAGGAAACAACAGATGACCAACCCAGAGGAAGAAGAAGAAAAAGAACATAGAGAAATGGAAGAAGAAGGGAAGGGCAAGACAATGGATATATTTTTTTTTAAAGAATATATGGAATCAGTAAAAGAATGGCAATTACAAGAATTTAGTGAAATAAAAAGAAGAATTAAAAGTACAGAAGAAAAAATGAATAGATTAGAGATGGTCATGTCAGATATAGGAAAAAGAGTGGACAAGGTGGAAGAACGAGAAACAGCCGTAGAAATGGAAGTAGAGGATTTAAAAAAGAAATTAGAAGAATCTAATTAAAAAGTTAAAGAGACAAAAGAGCTGTTAGCTCAGAAGATAGATATAATGGAAAATTATAATAGAAGAAATAATATAAAGATAGTGGGCCTTAAGGAAGATGAAGAAGGCAAGAATATGAGAGAATTTATAAAAGATTGGATCCCCAGGGTCCTAGGAAGACCAGAATTACAGGAAGAAATGGAAATAGAAAGGGTACATAGAACATTAGCCCCGAAATCACAGCCACAACAAAAACAAAGATCCATTTTAGTAAAATTCCTAAGATATACAACAAGAGAAAATATATTGGAGAAAGCAATGAAGAAAATAAGAGAAGACAAAAAGCCACTAGAATACAAAGACATAATATCCAGACATAAGTTTTGAATTCCTGAAGAAGAGAAAGGAGTTTAATACAGCAAAAGCGATCCTATGGAAAAAAGGATATAAATTTATGCTAAAGTACCCAGCGGTACTTAAAATAGTTATTCCAGGGCAGCAAAACAGACTATTCTCGGATCCGGAGGAAACACGAAAATTTGCAGAACAACTACAAAACAGACAGAGAGATGAAGACATGTAACGAGAGCAAAAATTACCACGAACTATATGTGTATATATATATATATATATGTGTGTGTGTGTGTGTGTGTGTGTGTGTGTGTGTGTGTGTGTGTGTGTGTGTGTGTGTGTACATGAGTGTATCCGTAATTTAAAAAAAATATATAGAGTATAGATAAGAATTAATAAGGGAAAGAAATGGAAGAGAGGAAGTAAGGAGAGAATTAAGAGAGTGACCTTTGTTATATATGAAAATTGAAATCTTTTCTGGGGGGGCAGGGTGGGGAGGAGTTACGGTCACTGCGAAATCAGTTGACGCTTGCGAGTGAATTCGCAAATCCAAATGGAGAGGGGAGATGTGGTTGCCCGACAAGGGATAAAGGGCAACTCAGGAAGGGGAGGGGATAGTGGGGTTAAAGAAATTTTAGATAGGAGAATAAGGGAAATGTTTGATGTTTTAGAAATGTTGTCTTATAAAGTGTTCAAAACAAGAAAGCAGAAATGGATAAGAAGGAAAGGTGATGATGAGGAAACAGAAAGGAAAGATAAACAAAGTATGAAATGGCTACGTTGAACTATATGACTTTAAATATTAACGGAATACATAACCAAATTAAAAGGAAGAAACTGCTAAATTTACTGAAAAAAGAAAAAATTGATATAGCATTTGTGCAAGAAACACACTTAACTGAAATGGAGCACAAGAAATTAAAGAGAGATTGGATAGGACATGTAACAGCAGCGTCATATAATTCAAAAGCTAGAGGAGTAGCTATATTAATCAGTAAAAATGTACCAATTAAAATAGAAGAGGAAATAATAGATCCAGCAGGGAGATATGTAATGATAAAATGTCAGATATATATTGGAGTTTTGGAATTTACTCAATGTATATTCACCTAACGAAGAAGATCAAAAATTTATGCAAGATATTTTTTTGAAGATAGCAGACACGCAAGGGAACATACTAATAGGAGGGGATTTCAACCTGAATTTGGATTCAAACATGGATAAAACTGGTAAAAAAAATTAACAGAAAGAACAAAGTAACCAAATTTATAATTAAAAGCATGCAAGAAATGCAACTTTTGGATATATGGAGGAAACAACACCCAAAGGAAAAGGAATATTCATATTATTCGGGTAGACATAAAAGATACTCAAGAATAGACCTATTCCTGTTACCAGCTCGCATGCAAGACAGAGTTAGAAAAACAGAATATAAAGCTAGAATATTATCGGACCACTCACCCCTGATATTGACAATAGAGTTAGAGGACATCCCTCCAAGAATGTATAGATGGAGATTAAACTCCATGCTACTGAAAAGGCAGGATTTTAGAGAATTAATTGAAAGACAAATTAAAATGTACTTTGAAATAAATATGGAATCAGTGAAAGATAAGTTTATACTATGGGACGCAATGAAAGCGTTCATCAGAGGGCAAATAATAAGTTATGTAACTAAGATGAAGAAGGACTATAATCAGGAAACAGAGCAGTTGGAAAGGGAAATAGCAAATATAGAAAAAGAATTAGCAATGAAGGAAGACACAACTAAAAGAAGAGAATTGGCAGATAAAAAAATAAAATATGAAACATTACAAACATATAAGGTGGAGAAGAACATAATGAAGACAAAACAGAAATATTATGAACTAGGAGAAAAAAATGCACAAAATTCTAGCATGGCAGCTTAAGACAGGATAAACTAAGAGAATGGTATTGGCATCAAGGAAAAAAGACAAACAAATCACATATAATCCAACGGAGATTAATGAAAACTTCAGAGAATTCTACGAACAATTATACCAAACTGAAAATGAAGGGAAAGAAGACAAAATAGATGAATTTTTAACTAAAATTGAACTACCAAAATTACAAATAGAGGAACAAAATAAATTAATAGATCCATTTGAAAGAGTAGAAATACAAGAGATAATAAAAAAACTACCGAATAATAAAACACCAGGAGAGGATGGATTCCCAATAGAATTCTATAAAACATTTAAAGATTTATTAATTCCTCCCCTCCTAGAAGTAATCAACCAGATTGATAAAACACAAAGCTTACCAGATTCATGCAAAACAGCAATAATTACAGTAATACCAAAGACAGGGAAAGATCCACTTGCACCAGCATCATATAGACCAATATCTTTACTTTACACAGATTATAAGATATTAGCTAAACTATTAGCAAACAGATTAGCTGACTATGTACCAAAAATAGTAAATCTAGACCAAACTGGATTTATTAAAAAAAGACGAACAACAGACAATATTTGTAAATTTATTAACTTAATTCATGCAGTAGAAGGAAATAAAGCTTCAACAGTAGCAGTTGCTTTAGACGCAGAGAAGGCCTTTGACAGAGTAGAATGGAATTATTTATTCAAAGTACTACAAAAATTCAGTTTACCAGAGAAATATATTAATTGGATTAAAGCATTATATAAGGGGCCATTGGCGAAAGTGACAGTAAATGGATATATATCAAAACAATTTAATTTAAGCAGATCAACAAGGCAGGGATGCCCACTATCATCCTTATTGTTTGCGTTAGCCATAGAACCACTAGCAGAACTGATAAGAACAGAAAATAAAATAAAAGGGATAAAAATAAAAGACAAGGAATATAAAATCAGTTTATTTGTAGATGATGTTATAGTATACTTAACAGAACCAGAAATATCAATAAAAGAATTACATAAGAAATTGAAGGAATATGGAGAAGTGTCGGTTTACAAGATTAACGCAAATAAAAGTGAAGCAATGCCAATGAATAATGCGGATTTCTAGGTATACAAATAAATAAAAACCTCGGCCATCTATATAAACTCAATTATTATCCACTAATGAAAAAAATTACAGGACAACTTAGAGCATTGGAAAGACTTACCACTAGCACTAATAGGAAGGATAAACTGTCTTAAAATGAACATTTTCCCAAGCATACAATACCTATTTCAGGCATTGCCAATACACTTGACAGAGAAATTCTTCAAGGAGTTAAAGAAAATAATAAGGAAATTTTTATGGAAAGGGGGGAAACCGAGGGTAGCACTAGATAAATTAACAGAATGGTATAAACAAGGAGGCTTACAACTGCCAAACTTTAAAAATTATTATAGAGCCGCACAATTAAGATACCTATCAGATTTTTATCAAACAAGGGAAAAGCCAGATTGGACTAGATTAGAACTAGATAAAATAGGGGAGAAGATACCCGAACATATATTATATAAATGGGATGAAAAATTGGTACAACGTAGGAATTCTCCAGTATTACATCATCTGCTCAATATTTGGAAGAAGATTCATGTAGAAAGGAATAAAACAAATTACCAACTACCAAAACTAATACTGACGCAAAATCAGCTAATTCCTTTTACAATAGATAACCTTTCCTTTAGAGAATGGGAGAAAAAAAGGATCAAAAGAATAGAAAATTGCTTTTCAGGAAATAAATTATTATCCTATGAACAAATGAAGGACAAATATAATATAACTCACGATACAGTGTTGGCATACTACCAACTGAAATCCTACTTGAAGGACAAATTGGGAAGCAGTCTGAGGTTACCAGAGGGAAATAATTTTGAATATGTGATTACAGACACAATGATAATCAAAAAATTTGTAACAAACATGTATATTAAACTGCAAGAAAAGGAGAATGAGCAAACAAATGGTAAAACTAAACAAAAATGGGAACAAGATCTAAACATAAAGATAAAAAAGGAAACATGGGAGAAGTTATGCTCAGGAACTATGAGAAATACAATAAATACGAGGTTACGTATGATACAATATAACTGGATACACAGGCTATATATTACACCTCAAAAGTTAAATAAATGGGACCCAACAGTATCTGACAGATGTTTTCGCTGTAAAAAGGAAGTGGGAACAACAATTCATGCAATCTGGACATGTGATAAAGTGAAAAAATTTTGGGAAGATCTAAACCAGATATTAAATAAAATCACAAAAAGCAATATACCAAAAAACCCAGAGATCTTCCTCCTAAGTAATATGAAAAACAAAGAATTTGGACTTGATTTGGATGGTGCACAAAAAAGATTTGTTAGGATAGCCCTAGCTGTAGCAAAAAAATGTATTATGTCAGCCTGGAAATTAGAAGATAATTTGAAAATACAACAATGGTATATAGAAATTAATAAATGTATTCCATTAGAAAAAATAACGTATAATTTAAGAAATAATATTACAATATTTGAACAAATATGGGAGCTATACATGAAACACAATAGAGAAAACCTACCGGGGACATCTACCACCTAAAATGACAGAAGGAGAAGGGAATGAAAATAATTGACTCAGTGGAATTTCTTGTTTATTTTTATTGAGTGACAACATTGTTTGACGGGTTTAATATATCTTAGATTCTGAACTTTAAATGAATGGGAGGGGAGGTAGGGAGGGTGGGATGGGAAGAGGGAGGGGGGGAGAAAATGACACTGTATATATTTGAAAAGAAAAATGTATATATCTTGATCAATGTGGTTTATAGTGTGAAAAATAAAAAATTTTAAAAAAAAACTATGATTGCACAGGAATATCCAGCAAAAATCTGTTCCATGGAGCGCTGGAACACTTCATTGACAGAGTTTAGTCCAAATGGCATCCGTAGAAATCTGTAGCAACCAAAACAAGTGCTAAAGGTAGTTTGCAATGACGATTTGCGGTCAAGTGAAATCTGCCAAAAAGAGTTGCTCGCATCTTATGACTGAAAACCCAGTTGTATGTCACAATTGTGCTGCTTCTTCTTCTACCGTGCGCATAGGGTGATGTGGCCATTTCAGAGCAGCGTTCGGGTCTCTTGGATTGATGCACATGCTGATTGCTTGTTTGTCCTTTTTGTTGGCGGCAACCATAGAAGATACCCAATCAGTTGGCTCAGAAACTGGAGTGATGACACCCAATTCTTGCATCCTGTCTAGCTCAGCTTTGACCCGGTCTTTCATGACCACAGGAATGAGATATGCAGGACCAACCACTTTTCTCACTTCCAGGACAAGTCTCATGGAATAGGTTACTGGTAGTTTTCCAAGCTCACCAGAAAAAAGGTCGCTGTATTCAGCTTGAATTTCATGTGACAGATTATCTTTAGTGGGACTTAACTGGTGAAAGTCTTTGCTGATTGAGACCAGCCCCATTTGAATGCATGCACGTAACCTTAGCAGTGACACTGGAATGCGCCAGCATAAAGAATCCCCCGGAAGTAACCCGGATATACAGGATATGAACACAGTGATTGATCTACACAGAATCCTTTGTTACGTTAATGCTATTATCTTCCTGCTCTCTCTTTGCTAATGGCATTTCCATTCATATCTTGTTTCTCAGGTTATTGCATTCATCCTGACATTCACCTTCTGCCCATTCTCTACATTCCTATTATCTAGGGAGATCAGTCTATCTTTGGTTCCTGTGCCTTTCCTGCAGTGGGAACAAATCAAGGCCGTGTCTCTTGACAGGTGCTCTCATCCCACTGGGGTCAGCTCCTCTCCAGTGTAGAGATGCCCCTCCACTATAGATCAATGCCTAGGATCTGTTGTTAATGCTCTGTGATTGTCAAAATGTAGAAAATGTGGATATTTCATGAAGAAAAATAACAGAAGATTACAACAGATACCATCGTCCCATGCAGAGATGGCAAGTTGAAGTTTCTGCCTCAATGACCAGTGGTGTTCCACAGGGATTGGTGTTGGGACCCTGTTGTTGGTGATATATATGTACAGTAAAAGCCTTGGTACTCAGCAACTATGAGGATTGGTAATGCTGGATAAGTGATTTTTCTGGTTGCTTGAGATTGGCAAACTGAAGGCAAGGTGCACCAATTTTAAATTTCCATATTTTTTCCTACTGTATATTTTGGTGGATAAGATGACACTTGAAGCACCCAAAAATGGGGTTGACCTATAGACATGATACAAAAACAATGGCCTTAAAATTCTACTCAAAATACCACTTGATTGGTTCTATAACCCACCCAGACCTCACCCTATAACAAATTTTTAAGATACCAATGTCCTGCAATCGCGACAGTGGTGACCCTGACGTCTATCTGGACCAAGCGAATGATGGACGCAGCTGAGGTGAATGCTGTAGCCCTCAAACTTTCCCCCCTTCTGGCCCCGTCGGCCACGGATGTGGTTTAGGCAGGCAAAGGCACAATTCCACCTCCACAACATCTCAGCCGAAGCCACAAAATTTTACCACCTCGTGGGTGTGCTGGACCAGGACACGGCTGCGAGGCTGGATGACATTATTCACCGGCCACCAGCAGTGGGAAAATATACCGCCCTCAAAAATCTACTCCTGAGGAAGTTTGGCCTCACTCCCCAGCAGTGTGCTTCCAGGATTTTACACCTGGATGGGTTGGGGGATCGCAGCCCCTCAGCCCTCATGGACAAAATGCTGGCCATGGTGGAGGATCATGAACCGTGTTTCCTCTTCCGCCAGATATTCCTTGAACAGATGCCAAAAGATATCCAGCTCCATCTGTCCGAGGAGGACTTTTCCGACCCCTGCAAGGCCGCATCCCAGGCAGATGCCCTCTGGCGCACAGAACAGGAGAACGAGGCAGCTCTCAGCCAAGTCTCCAAGCTGGGGCCCCGCTGTCCGCAGGATACCCCCAAGCACAAGCCGGAGGAAACCCAGTCAACTTGGTGCTTTTATCACCAGCGCTAGGGAGTGAAAGTCTGCAAGTGCTGTCAGCCCTGTGACTTCCAGCCAGCCCTGCGACTTCCAGGGGAATGGCCAGGCCATCGCCACACTGGTATGTTTTAAAAAAAGCTGCTGTAGTGTACACAATTTTTATTTTGCACTAAATCCATTACCAGTGTGTGCTAAACCATTTAAAGAATTGTAATAATTAAAAAAACACATCATACACATTTACAATCCTTGAAAATCACTAGCTTCATCATCTGAGGCAAGGAATTCAGCAAGCACATCCGGAGTCTCACTGTTTACATTGTCATCATACAGCTCCCAGTCTGAGTCGGCTCCCAGTCTGAATCTGGTGAGTCAACTTCCACTTCGTAGTCAATGTCCCACAATAAATCATTCTCCCTACCATCCATTGCATTAGAGACTTTTAACTTAAAACTTGCTTCTAACTTTCTTCGTTTTGCTAGTGGCTCCATGATAACAATTTGATTTAAAAACAATTTAAACTGGTTAAGCTCAGTCAACACATGTATGGTTCCGCTATGTTTGGGGGTTGTTTTATACCACCGATATGAGCTAAAACCATGAAATTCAGACTGAAATTGTCTCGTCTTATCTGAAGGTCACCTTATCCACTGAAATATACAGTAATTATTTTCTGTGATTTCTTTGCCAGTTTCGTGAATTCCAGATAACAGGGGTTTTACTGTTAAATGGCTTGGATGAAAAAAGTAGTTGGGTGAGTTAGTAAGTGTGTAGATGTATAAGGATTGATGAAGTCGTGCACAATGTAAAGGCCCCTCAAAGAATACAACCAGATGTTGATTAGTCACAGATATGGTCGGAGAAATGGCAAAAGGAATTTAATGCAGACAAGTGTGAGTTGTTTCATCACGCGAGGTCAAATGCAAGGGGAGAGGATACAATGAATGGCAGGCTTTAAGTTTTGATGTGCCAAGGGATCTGGGTCCACAGGTCTAAAGCTCCTTGAAAGTGACCATGCAAGTAGATAAGTTGATGAAAAAAATGATTCAACACAGTAACACGCCCTTCCGGCCCACTAACCCGTGCCACACAATTACAGCCATGTGGCCACGCATCATTGTAAAGAAGCCAGAACACCAGGAGAAAAGTGACGCAGACAACGTACCAACTCCTCAAAGGCAGGGGCAGATTCAAACCTAGGTGTCTGATGCTGTAAGAGATTCTGCGAACTGCTACACCAACCAGTGAATGATTGGCTTCATTGGGCAGGGAAGAGTATACAAAGCAGTATAAAACCCACTCCACACTGACATGCCTGTCCATGGCCTCATACTGTTAAACCAAGGTCCCTGTAACACCTAATATTCCATCTGGGCATTCTCCAACTGGATCGCATTAACATCGACTTTTCTGGTTTCTGCTAGCCCACTCCCCGTTCTCCCTCTTTTCCCCATTCCTCTGTTTTCTTTCCTCCAGCTCCCCGTTCTTTTCCATCTCCATTCACAGAGCCATCCCCCCCCTCACACTGCTTGCTGCCGTGCCCTCCCTTCCTTATCCATCTATTTATTTACCTCCTGCCTATGGGACTGTGCTCCTCCACATACCCCTCCCCCCATCATTTTATTCAGACACCTGCTTACATTTTGTTCATACCTTGATGAAGAGTTCAAGCCCGAAAAGTTAGTAATGTATCTTTATCTTTGCTACTTAAAGTACACCATTGGACCTGCTGAGTTTCTCCAGCATTGTGTTTTTAGTATACATCTTTGGTTGAATTGCACCTGGAATACCATGCGCAGATCTGGTCAACCCATTACAGGAAGGATGTTTAAATTTCTTTGTCATGAAATACCTAGTGCAATGCAGAGAGTTCTACTCCAAACAGACTGACAGACCATCTTTAGCCAGAGGGGTGGGGGTGAATCTGCAGAATTCATTGCCTCAGATGGCTGTTGGAGGCCAAGTCTTTGGGAATATTTAAAGTGGAGGTTGATAGGGTCTTGATGAGTAAGGGCATCAAAGATTATGGTGAGAAGCCAAGCGAATGGGTTGAGAGGAAGAATATATCAGCCGTGATCAGAAACCTGATCACTATCTACTCCTAAGTTTTGTGGTAGAGAAGGAGGTAAAAGAGGTGGAGGTATAGCATTGCTAATCAGGGAGAACATTGCTCAGAGAGGACCAAATGGTGAGCTGACCTGCTGAAGCAGTGTGGGTGAGGTTGAGAAATAAGGAAGGTACAATCCGATAGAGCTACATTATAGTCTTCACAAGGGATGAATAGATGTGTAGACAGATCACAGAATGTTGCAAAAGCAATGCGAGGCTTTAATTCCCCCAATATTGACTGGGCTGTTGTCAGCACCAGAAACTTAGATGGGGCAGAGTTTGTTAAGTGTGTCCAGGATAGTTTGTAGAAGCAGCATGTAGACGGTTCAGCGAGGAAGAGGACCACACTAGACTGGGTATTGGCAAATGAGCCCACCCAGGTGATCGGAGTTTCAGTAGGAGAACATTTGGGGAATAGTGATCACTCTTCCTTTATCTTAGGAACAATGGTATCCTTGGGCATTGTAGAAAAAAAAACCAGATTGGGGGAGGGCAAATGTTGACAGGAGCTTGGAGGAGTAATCTGGGAACATCTGTTATCTGACATGTGGGAGTTGTTTAAGGAGGAACTGGAGTTCAGGACTGGCATGTTGCATTGCGAAGGAAGGGAAGAGAACCCTGGATGACGGGAAAGGTCATGAACTGAGTCGAACAGAAAAAAGAGCCTAATGTAAGGTTCAGGAGGCTACAATCAGACAGGGTCCTGGAGAGAAACATATAATTTTGGAAAGAGCTCAAGCAGGGCATGAGGTAAAACAATGATATATCCTTGATGAAACAGATTAAACAGAATCCCAAGGCACTTCATACTTGCATTAAAAACAAGAGGACAACTAAGGCAAGGATAGAACCACTCAAGGACAAAGGAAGGAGGCTATGCTTGGAGTCAGAGGAAATGGGCGAAATACTGGATGACTGCTTTGCATCAGTGTTACACTCTATGTCTTTCTTGTAAACTGTTTAAAGCACAGTTCATGTAGGCCAACTGTTTTCCACAGAGAGTGGTGAGTACCTGCTGCAATCTGCCAGAAGTGGAGGTGGAAGGTGATACAACAGCAGTGTTTAAGAGGTTTCTAGACAAACATGAGAGCGAAGGGGATGGTGAAACAGCTATCAGGACAAACAGCTGTTATAGTTTAACTTGGGGATCGTGTTCAGCACAGACATATGGGCTAAAGGGCCTGTTCTTGTGTGTACTGTTCTATATTAATTTAATTTAATGTAAATATAGAGCACAGTTACAGGCCCCAGACCACGAGCCCATGTCGCCCATTGTAACCTACAAATTCTGTACATTTTGAAGGGTGGGTGGAAACCAGACTTCCCAGAGTAAACCCACGCAGACACGGGGAGAACGTATAACTCCTTACAGACAGTAGCCGGATTCGAACGCAGGTCATTGGAACTGTAACCATTCCGCTAACCATGTCGAAAACCTTTGGACAGACAAGGGAATATAAAAATTGAGTGCAGAAGCTTCTGGAATTAGACAAGAAAGTCTGCAGATGCTGGGGTCGAGGGCAATACACAAATGTAACGGAAAAACTCAGCAGGTGACACAGCCTCCACAGGAAGTTTCAGGCCTGGGCCGTTCATCATGTATAAGCAAAAACAGGCAGGCATGCACCTGAATTACAAGGTGGGGGGTGGGGGGGGGAGGAGAAGGAGAGGAGGGATGAAGGGGCAGGGGGAGGAGCACAGGTCATTGGTGGAAGGGTACATAGGACATAGAGCATACCAACACAGTGCAGACTCTTCGGCCCACAATGTTGTGCTGACCTATATAAAACTACTCAAAAAAACTAAACCTTCCCTCCCTAACTCCCATTACTCTCTATTTTTTCCTATATCCATGTACCTGTCTAAGAGTTTTAAATATCCCCTATGTATCAGCCTCCACCTCCACCCCTGACCATACATTCAAGGCACCCACAACACTGTTTAAAAAAACTTATCCCTGATGTCTCCCCTAAACTTTCCTCCCTTCACTTTGAACAGATGCCTTCTGGTGTTTACTACCCCCTTCTTGGAAAAAGATGCTGGCTGTCCACCCTATCTATATCTCTCATAATTTGTATACCTCTATTAAGTCACCTCTCCACAGGAGAAAAGCCTCTGTTAACCTTGTCTTATAAGACACTTTCTCCAATCCAGACATCATCCTGATAAATTTCCTTTGTCCCTCCAAAGTTTCTACATCCTATAATGAGGTGACCAAGTGTGGTTTAACCAGAGTTTTATAGAGTTCCAACATTGCCTCACGGCTCTTGAACTCAATCCCCCAACGAACGAAGCTCAACATACCATAGGCCTTCTTTACTAACCCTATTAATCCACTCGGCAACCTTGAATGGTGAATGGATTTGGACCCCAAAATCCTGAGTTTCCTTCATATTGTTAAGTATCCGAACATTAACCGTGTACTCTTTCTTTAAACTTTGACCATCCAAAATGTATCACTTCACATTTATCAGGATTGAACTCTATCTGCCAATTTTATGCCCAACACTGCATCTTGACTATATCCTACTGTAAGCTATGACAGCCTTCTGCACAGTCGGCAACACCTTCAACCTTTATGTCATCTACAAACATACTGACACCGCTTCTTCATCCAGATAATTGATAAAAATCATGAAGACCAGTGGTCCAGAATAGATCCCTGCAGAACTCAACCAGTCACTGTTCTCAAGGCAGAATACATTCCATCTACTTCTAAAGCAAACATGCCAATTCTGAATCCACACAGCTAAGGTTGCATGAATCCCATGCCTCATAGCTTTCTGAATGATTCTACCATGGGAAACTTTGTCAAATGCCTTTCTGAAATCCGTGTACACCACATCTACCACTATACCTTCATCAATTCCTTTTGTCACTTCCTCAAAAACTCACTTAGGCTTGTGTCCCTTCACAAAGCCTGAGAATACTTCCATAAATCCTGTCCCAAAGAGACCACTCCAATCATTTGTCCACCACAAGCACAAAACTCACTGGTCTCTAATTCCCAAGATTCTCCCTATTGCCATTTTTAAACGTTCTGATAGATTATAGCATAAGATTTGCTTCTTTTCTTTTTATAAACTAGCCGCAAGAAAGTGGTTTAAATGAATCTTTTTATGGGAAAATACTAGAGTCTGTTAAAGAAATTGTTTTCTTTAAGTAGTGCACCTAAAGACGTTGGAACCATGGCCATGCTGTCCAGGAGATTATGGGTCATATCAAAAGTCGTGAATAGGCTGTAAAAATGGAAAAAAGCCAAACCATTGTGCCCATCTGCATATGGGCTTTCTTGCAGACAGACCCTGTTGTAGGTCTTGTAAATTGTGTAACAGAGCACCCACTTTGGGAAGCTAATAAAGTTATTTTACTCGCATCATTATCATACATGCCTCCCCTGTGGTCAGGAAGTTCACAAAGATCATTGCCAATGCCCCAGCAATCTCTTCTCTTGCTTCCTGTAATTACCTGTGGTCTATCTCGAGTAGGCATAGAGACTTGTCAATCCGAATTTTTTTAAGATCCAGCACTTCCTCATTCTTAATCTCAACATGCTCCAGCACATAAACTTGTTCTAAACTACTACAATGACCAACGTCCCTCTCTCTAGTGAACACTGGGGCAAAGTATTCATTTAGGACCTCCCCTATCTCCTCTGCATCCTAGCATATGTTGCCTCCTTTATCCTTAAGCAGCCCTACCTTCACTCTCACCATCCATCTGTCCTTCACATATGAATAGAACATAATGTTATTTGCCAAGGCCTTTTCATCCCCCCTTCTCACTCTCCAAAATCCCTTCTTAAGTTCCTTCCCGGCTACCATATGACTTTTGCTTCCTAAACCTTCCTTCTTTCTCTTTACTAGCAGCCTCACTATTTTTTATCAACCACGGTTCCCTTATCCTACCATCTTTTCTTTGTGGGACAAACCTATCCAAAGAAGTGGACCTGAAACATCCTGCACGTTACTTCTTTGCTTTTCTCCAAGAACATCTGTTCCCAATTTTCTCTCCCCAGTTCCTGCCTCATCCAATCATAATTAGCCCTTCCCCAATTAAACACTTTATCATTTGTCTGCATTTATCCTTGTCCATATCTATGCTGAATTTATGATCATTTTCAATAAAATGCTCCCCCACCATGAGGTCCACCTCGTGACCAGGTTCATAACCCAATACTAGATTCAGTATGGCCTCACCTCTCAGCAGCTGGTCCACATACTGCATCAGGAATCCTTGGACACACCAGACAAATTCTATCCCTCTTGTAGTGAGGAGGTGCCAGTCGATATTGAGGAAGTTGAAGTCTCCCATAACATCAACCCTGTTATTTCTGCTCCATTCCAATTTCTAGCTACTTAATTGCTCCTCAGTGTCCCTAGGGCTGTTTGAGGGCCTACTCCCAATACAGTGATCACTCCTTTCATGACTGCCTGTACTGACCACTGTGTAGGTCTTGGCTCTGACTGCCTGTATTTACCATTGTAAGGGTGTGTTTAAAACTGAATTATTTTGGATAACTCTGTTGTTGATTGACAATGAATACAATAACTAAGTGGCATTTCACTATACCTCCTGGCCTTTACAACAAGTTGTTCAACCAGACTGACTGGTTCCCCTGGTGACTGTGTGAGTGCTTGAATCAGACCTTGGTTTTGGTCACATTGTCTTACACCTTATAATTGTCCCTTTGGCCCACCTTTCCAGGCAGGCCCTGCTGACATTCTGAGCTATTAGGTCCATGTCATCCCATACATTTCCTGCCCTTCGATCTCTCCGTGTCTTGAATGACTACATTACACCCACTTTCAGTTTCCTCCTTCCAGACATGGACCACTTTCTGTGGGAAATGTTTTTTTTCTCACAACCCCCTTCAGTTGCTCCCCCTCTCCCCTCTCTCTGAAATAGAAACAGAAGGACATTCTGCCCTTCGAACCTGTACCACCATTCAATGTGGAAGCTATGGAGAGGGTGCAGAAGAGATTTACCAGATGTTGGCTGGATTGGAGAAGGAGTCTGAAGAGACAAGGTTAGCAGAGCTGGGGCTTTTCTCTTTGGAGCTAAGAAGAATGAGAGGTAACTTAACAGAGGTCTCGAGGGAGTCACGTGATGGAGTAGTGGCCGGACGGTGAACTCCAGCCCTCTCCAGAAAAGTCAGAAAAAACAAAGCAAAACACAAAGGCACAGAAATAAAAATCAAAGTAAAGTGAATATAAAGGTGGAAAGAAGATGGCGACGAAAAAAGAAAAGTCGAAACCAACGGTAAGAAGAGAGGAAGAGAAGACAACGGAGGAAAAAGGTGAAGGCCTTACCTGTCCGAAGAGGCCCGCTGCGGAGAGAGAAACCCGCTCCCTCAGGTCGGTAAATAATGGACTATAAAAATGGCTCGCTGAGCCGAGTAAAAGTGCGCAACCGCGCATGCAAAAAAACACACCGACGGGAGGGGTGACCAGCTGGGGAGTCGATCTCCACAGCCGGCAACGACAGCTGCAGAACACCTGCAGCAAGAGGAGAACATAGAAGACAACGAAAACAAGAAAGAAGAGAAGAAAAGGGCAACAAAGAAACAACAGATGGCCAACCCAGAGGAAGAAGAAGAGGAAGAGGAAGAGTACAGTGAAATAGAAGAAGGGAAAGGCAAGATAAAGGATATACTTTCTCTTATTAAAGAATACATGGAGTCATTTAAAGAATGGCGAGTGCAAGAATTTAATGATTTAAGAAGAAGAATAAACAATACAGAAGAGAAAATGAATAAAATAGATATGACCTTATCAGAAATGGGAAAAAGAATGGACAAGGTGCAAGAACGAGAAGCAGCAGTAGAAATGGAGGTAGAGGACTTAAAAAAGAAATTAGAGGAATCTAATAAAAAAGTTAAAGAGACACAAGAACTGTTAGCTCAGAAAATAGATATAATGGAAAATTATAACAGAAGAAATAACATAAAGATAGTGGGCCTTAAGGAAGATGAAGAAGGCAAGAATATGAGAGAGTTTATAAAAGATTGGATCCCTAGGATCCAGAACTACAGCAAGAAATGGAAATAGAAAGGGCACATAGAGCATTGGCCTTTAAACCACAATCACAACAGAGGTCTCCAAGATTATGAGAGGCATAGTTAAAGTAGACAGCCAGTGCCTGTTTCCCAGGGTGGGAGTAGCAAACACCAGAGAACATCTGTACAAGATGAGGGGAGGAAAGTTTAGGGGAAGATGTCAGGGGTAAGTTTTTTAAACAGTGTTGTGGGTGCCTGGAATGCCTTGCTAGGGTGCTAGTAGAGGCTGTAACAATAGGAGGATTTAAAAGACCTTTAGGTGCACAGATGAAAGGAAAATAGAGGGTTACAAGAAAGAAAAGAGTTCTGATTTTTTTTCGGTAGGTAAAGAAAGAAAAGAATATAGGTCAGCACAACATCAAGGGCTGAAGGGTTCTGTACCGTGCTGCAGTGTTCTATGTTCTATGATACAATCATGGCTGAACTTGTGATCTCAGTACCCTATTCATGCATTGCCTACATGGCACTTCATCCCTTTTACCCCAAGGGCCATACCCAACTCCTTTTTGAATATGTCTCAGACCTCAACAAATGTCTGTGGAAAGGAATTACACAACTCAGTCCGAAATGGCTTTTCCTAAAATTGTAACTTCTTGTTCAGGCCTTATCCAGTATTAAAATCATTCTTCCTGAATCCCACGTGCTTGGTCTTGTCAGAGTTTTATTTGTCTCCATCAGATCGCCCCCTCATTTTCCCAAGTTCCAATGAGCATAACCTTGGCTTATCCTGGCTAGTCCTGCCGTCCCATGGATCAATCTGGTGAACCCTCACTGTACTCCCAATAGCAAGAATGTCCTCCCTCAGATGAGGAGACCAAAACTGTGAAAGACACTCTAGATGTGACCTCACTAAGGCGCTATGTAGCTGCAGTGAGACCTTCCTGTTTCCATATTCAAAATCTCTAGCTGTGATAATTTTTGAACGATGGCACACTTAGTGTAGGAGTTTGAATCCTGTGGCTTTTCTCACCCTCCAGGTCTCATTGCACCTCTCTTTTCCCGAATTAAAATTTTTTTTAGATATATAGCTTGGTAACCAGCCCTTCTGGCCTAAGAGCTTGTGCCGCCAGTATGTTTTGACGAATGGGAGGAAACTATTTAGACCACAACTCTAAATAGGCCATTGAGTCCATCGTTTCTGCCCCACCATTTAATCAAGAG
Source organism: Narcine bancroftii (assembly GCF_036971445.1). NCBI lineage: Eukaryota > Metazoa > Chordata > Chondrichthyes > Torpediniformes > Narcinidae > Narcine > Narcine bancroftii. Next base: position 162,042,970 of record NC_091473.1, on the reverse strand, counting down.
CTGATCCTTTTCCCCACTCAGCCTCACTGCCCGGCCATCTCCCCATAACTGATGCCCTGGCTAATCAAGAATCTACCAATCTCTGCCTTAAATACACCCAATGCCCTGGCCTCCACAACCGCTTGTGGCCACACAGTCCACAGATATGCCACTCCTTGGCTGCAAAAATTCCTACACACCTCTGTTTTAAGCAGGCACCCTCAATTATGTTGTGCCCCCTTGTCCTAGACTAGGGCTGGGCAACTTTCTTACCATGCATGGGCCGGATGGTGTGTCAGTGGTTGAACGGCAGGCCGCACTGATGCTACCATACAGGATTGTCCCCGGGTTATAAACGTCTGACTTACCGACAACTTGTCGTTTGAACAAACTCTTCCCCAATTCACACATGCACATAATGTTATCTCACAAATAAAACTTATAGTAAACCAATTTATTTAGCAATATGAAAGAGTTAAAATAACATTTCACCTGAAACGGTATTAATCCGGTTTTAGTTATCGGGTTCTGGCTTTTAAAAAGCAGATGAAACCGACCTGCTACTCATTTCTGCATTGCAGTTTTATCATCCTGTGTATCACTTTCATGAGCAACATAGATCTGTAAATGTCAGACCATTTGCACTGTGCCATGTGCCTAGTCATCTCCTGGACACAGGTATGGGGGAGTATGGGCATTTTAGTTCCAAGAACGACACGGCATTAAAACTATTATATAAAGTCTGGTCGTTTCTGGTTGACCCTGGACTAAAAGCAGTACAGGGTCATTTTTACAAAGTGAGCAGGGGACCAGAGTGTTTTAAATGGATAGGAAAGTGTGACAGGTAGGAACTGCTCTTTGCTTGCATTCACCAGGAGATCGGTACCTGGGCATGTTTTAATGCATTTACAATCTGTTCCGACTTGCATACAAATTTGATCTAAGGACAGACATAGGAATGGAACTTGTTCATAACCCGGGGAGTGCCTTGTACTTGTATCAACAAGCCGGGTGCACATGGTACTTTTGCATTGGGTTGCAGGCCTGATAAATTTGGATTGCAGGCGGGATCCGGCCTTCGGGCCGTTGGTTGTCCACCTGTCCTAGACTCTCCCACAATGGGAAACAACCTTCCTACATCTACTCTGCCCATGTTTTTCAACATTAGAAATGTTTAAATGAGAGTCCCCCTTCATTTTCCTAAATTCCAATGAATACAGGCCAAGAGCTGTCAAAACCCTCCTCATAAGATAACCCTTTCATTCCTGAAGCAACCATGGGAACCTCCTTTGAATGCTCTCCAACATCAGAGCATCTTGTCTTAAATGAGGAGGCCAATACTCCAAGTAAGGTTTCATCTGTGCCTTATGAAGCATCAACATCATTTCCCTGCTCTTATATTCTATTCTTCTTGAAATGAATGCCAACATTGTATTTGCCTTCTTCACCACCGACTCAACCTGCAAGTTTACCTTCAGGGTATCCTGCACAAGGACTCCAGGTCCCTTTGCATCTGGGTTTTTTCAATTTTCTCCCCATTTAAAAAATAGTTTGCTTGTTTTTTTTTTCTACCGAAGTGCATGACCGTGCACTTTCCAACATTCAATCTGTCTTCCTGTTATTGCGATCAAGATAAATAACTTCACATTTTGCTCAGTTGTACGTTTGCCCACCCTCCTGACCAAGTCACCTTGCAGCCTCTCGGAATCTTCCCACAAGCTCAATGTCACCCGCAAACATAGGGATATTATGCAAAATTCTTTCATCTAGACCAGGGGTGTCAAACTCAAATTCACGGAGGGCCAAAATTAAAAACTTGGACTAAGTCGAGGGCCGAACTAAATATTTATTGAAAATTTTCAACAAGAAGGTATGGAGGGACCAGACCCAAGAAAATTTTTTACTGAATGGATTCCGCAGGTGCTGGGTCAAGAACATTTCCCGGAAGGTATAATACTGGAACGTGCTCACAGAGCCTTGCGTAGAAGACCTATTTCAGGTCAAAGTCCAAGACCTGTTTTGGTTCGTTGTTTGAATTATTACGAGAGAGAAATAATTTTACGAGTGGCTATTAGAAATGCACAACAGAGAAAATCACCCTTGATGATTCAAAATAATCGAGTTTTCTTCTATGCGGATTTGAGTCAAGAAGTTATGTTCCAATGACAGGAATTCAATCCTGCTAAAGAGTTGTTGTGGAAGAAAGGTTACAAGGCAACTTTTAGATATCCAGCTGTTTTGAAGGTTTTTCAAGATGGTTACCAACCAAAGTTCTTTGATTCTCCAAAGGAAGCTATAGCATTTGCTCAAGAGCTGCCAATTACTCAGTTTCAACAGAGACATAGTCCGCCGCGATCTCTAAGGAGACAAGAGATGGAAGAAAAGAGCCGTGCTCCAAGAAGGAATGGTTGTAATGATGACTCGGCAGTTGGAGCTGATTAAAAGAAGAGTTGTCCTTTTTTTTTCTAATGTTTTTTTTAAAAAAAAGGGATATTAAATAATGATGATGTTAGTTTAAGATGAAGTGAGAGTTGGGGGAGAGAACTGGATAGGCACTATTTCCTGAAAGTCATCTGCTACATGTGAGTTATCTCACACCCATTTTTTTTTGGGAGTTACCGCATTGCGCGGTTTGGACGGGAGGGGGTATTTTTAACCTCCTACCCGTTTTTTTTCCTTTTTTTTTGTATTATTAGATTAAAGAGTGAAGGGGTTTTTTTTTGTTTAAATATAAAAAAAAGCTTAAGAAAGTATTTGATTGTTTAAAAAACTAAAAATTGATCTGGTTTTTTTTTGTAAAGTTTATTCAGTAGATAAGGAATATCTGAAATTTAATTGTGAATGGGATGGATAAGTTGTTTTTAATATTTTTTCTTAACTTTAAGGTGAAAGGAGTGGTAATTCTGGTGTATATTATTTTGCTATTTTAGTTATAGAACGAAGGGAATAATGGTGAAAGTTATAAATTGAATTGTACAATTCTTAATGAGGCTTGAATTTTGTTTGTGGTTTATGCTCCATTTGTTGAAGATATAGATTTCGTTGTAGGTGTGTTTTTATTATTTGGATATCTGAATTTTAACGTAATGATTGGGGATATTTAAATGTGGTATTGGAGCTTTTATTGGATAACTATTGTTAGGTCTGCTTTGTTCATGAATGAGTGAGACAAACACCAGGCTGAGTCGAAATCAGGGTTCTTTGTTCTTTATTACCGGATTGTAACACTTGCGACCAACCATGTTAGTCGGAGAATGCATTCTGCCGTTATCAGCAAAATGGTGATTTTTTATACCCTTGGATACATGCTTAGAACATCATCATATCATTACTTGTCCAATGACTAAAACTGTTGCTATCCTTTCCCTGCTAGCTTCCTGCCTCTCAATCCATCAATGTCTCTCTTATCTTGTAAGTACAAGGATGCATTTACATCTTGTTACAGCCCTGTACATTCCCATCTCATGATGTTTTACCTAACAGGAGTACAAGGACACCTCCCCTTCTTGTTACAGCCTTGTACAGGGTAACTCCCTACACATTCCCATCTCATGATGTTTTACCTTACACTATTCAAGAGTAAAAGGGAAAAATGGTGGAAGAGTACTAAAATTGAATTGTACAATGCTTTTTTTAAAAATTTTTATTTTTCACACCATAAATCACATTAGCCATGATATACACTATTTCTTTTTCACACATATACAGTGACTTTTTCTCCCCCCCCACTCCCTCCTCCCAAGCCACCCCCCCACCCCCCCTCTCATCCATTTTAGGTATACAATCTAGGTTGCATTAAGCCAGTCATTCAACAAAAATACACCAGAAATTCTACTGAGTCCTTTCTTTTCTTTCCTTCTCCTTCCATCAACTTAGGTAATGTTTGTCCCCGGTAGGTTTTCGCTATTGTATTTAATGTAAGGCTCCCATACTTATTCGAATATTTCAATATTATTTCTTAACGTATATGTTATTTTTTCTAATGGAATACATTTATTCATTTAAATTTAGTAGTTTCTTCCTTTTAATTTGGTTATGTATTCCATTAATATTTAAAGACATATAGTTCAGCATAGCCCTTTTATATTTTGTTTATCTTCTCTTTCCGTTTTTCCATCATTACCTTTCCTCCTTTTCCATTTCTGTTTTCTTATTTTCAACTCTTTATAAGACAACATTCCTACAACCTCCAACATTTTCCTTATTCTCCTATTTCTATCTTCTTTATCCCCAATCTCCCCTTCCCCTCCTGAGTTGTCCTTTATCCCTTGTCGGACAACCACATCTCCCCTCTCCATTTGGATTTGCGAATCCACTCGCAAGCGTCAACTGATTTTGCAGTGACCACTATTTCCCCCCACCCAGCACCCCCCAGAAAAGATTTCACTTTTCATATGTCACAAAGGTCACTCTTTTAATTTCCTCCTTATTCTCTCTATTCCATTACCTTCCCTTATTAATTCTTGTCTATACTATCTATATTTTCCTCTAAGTACAGATACATTCACGTATGCACATTGTCTCTATTCACTCTTATACCTCTTTACCCGCATACATATCAATCGTGATCATTTTTACTCTCATTACCCGTCTTCATCCCTCAGTCTATTTTTGTCTTTACCCACATACATATCAATCGTGATCATTTTAACTCTCATTACCCGTCTTCCTCCCTCAGTCTATTTTTGTAATTGTTCTGCAAATTTTCGTGCTTCTTCTGGATCCGAGAATAGTCTGTTTTGTTGTCCTGGAATAAATATTTTCAATACCGCTGGATGCTTTAGTATAAATTTATACCCTTCCTTCCATAAAATCGCCTTTGCTGTATTGAACTCTTTTCTCTTCTTTAGGAGTTCAAAACTTATATCTGGATAAATGAAGATTTTTTGCCCTTTATACTCCAGTGGTTTGTTGCCCTCTCTTACTTTTTCCATTGTCTTCTCCAGTACCTTTTCTCTTGTAGTATATCTTAGGAATTTTACTACAATAGATCTTGGTTTTTGTTGTGGTTGTGGTTTAGAGGCCAATACTCTATGTGCCCTTTCTATTTCCATTTCTTGCTGTAGTTCTGGACATCCTAGGGTCTTAGGGATCCACTCTTTTATAAACTCTCTCATATTCTTGCCTTCTTCATCTTCCTTAAGGCCCACTATCTTTATGTTATTTCTTCTGTTATAATTTTCCATTGTATCTATTTTTTGAGCTAGTAGTTCTTGTGTCTCTTTAGTTTTTTTATTAGATTCCTCCAATTTCTTTTTTAAGTCTTCTACCTCCATTTCTGCTGCTACTTCCCGCTCTTTCATCTTGTCCATTTTCTTTCCCATTTCTGTTAAGGTCATATCTATTTTATTCATTTTCTCTTCTGTGTTGTTTATTCTTTTTCTTAAATCATTAAATTCCTGTGTTTGCCATTCTTTAAATGACTCCATGTATCCCTTAATAAGAGAAAGTACCTCCTTTATCTTGCCTTTCTTTTCTTCTTCTATTTCACTGTACTCTTCCTCTTCCTCTTCTTCTTCCTCTGGGTTGGCCATCTGTTGTTTCTTTGTTGCCCTTTCCTTCTCTTCTTTCTTGTTTCTATTGTCTTCTGTGGTCTCTTCTTGCTGCAGGTGTTCTGCAGCTGTCATTGCCGGCTGTGGAGATCGACTCCCCAGCTGGTCACCCCTCCCGTCGGTGTGTTTTTTTTCATGCGCGGTTGCGCACTTTTACTCGGCTCAGCGAGCCATTTTTATAGTCCATTATTTACCGACCTGAGGGAGCGGGTTTCTCTCTCCGCAGCGGGCCTCTTCGGACAGGTAAGGCCTTCACCTTTTTCCTCCGTTGTCTTCTCTTCCTCTCTTCTTACCGTTGATTTTGTTTTTTCTTTTTTTGTCGCCATCTTCTTTCCACCTTTATACTCACTTTTCTGTAACTTTTATTTCTGTGCCTTTGTGTTTTCCTTTGTTTTTCCCGACTTTTCTGGAGAGGGCTGGAGTTCGCCGTCCGGCCACTACTCCATCACGTGACTCCTCGAATTGTACAATGCTTAATGAGGTTTGAATTTTGTTTTAAGATGGTGGTTTATGTGACTAATATGATGATAGATGTGAAGTTAGTTGATATTTGGTGAAGGTTTATCTCTATAGAGAAAGTCTTTTTTTCATCTTTTTTTTCATGCTACAATTTTTTTTAAAGAATTGATTATTGTTTAAGAATTTTTGATAGATAATATTACTAACTTTACTAATTTTTTATATTCTTTGGCTTGGCTTCGCGGACGAAGATTTATGGAGGGGGTAAAAAGTCCACGTCAGCTGCAGGCTCGTTTGTGGCTGACAAGTCCGATGCGGGACAGGCAGACACGATTGCAGCGGTTGCAAGGGAAAATTGGTTGGTTGGGGTTGGGTGTTGGGTTTTTCCTCCTTTGCCTTTTGTCAGTGAGGTGGGCTCTGCGGTCTTCTTCAAAGGAGGTTGCTGCCCGCCAAACTGTGAGGCGCCAAGATGCACGGTTTGAGGCGTTATCAGCCCACTGGCGGTGGTCAATGTGGCAGGCACCAAGAGATTTCTTTAGGCAGTCCTTGTACCTTTTCTTTGGTGCACCTCTGTCACGGTGGCCAGTGGAGAGCTCGCCATATAACACGATCTTGGGAAGGCGATGGTCCTCCATTCTGGAGACGTGACCCATCCAGCGCAGCTGGATCTTCAGCAGCGTGGACTCGATGCTGTCGACCTCTGCCATCTCGAGTACTTCGACGTTAGGGGTGTAAGCGCTCCAATGGATGTTGAGGATGGAGCGGAGACAACGCTGGTGGAAGCGTTCTAGGAGCCGTAGGTGATGCCGGTAGAGGACCCATGATTCGGAGCCGAACAGGAGTGTGGGTATGACAACAGCTCTGTATACGCTTATCTTTGTGAGGTTTTTCAGTTGGTTGTTTTTCCAGACTCTTTTGTGTAGTCTTCCAAAGGCGCTATTTGCCTTGGCGAGTCTGTTGTCTATCTCATCAGATGCAAGGATCGACAATGAGATAGACAATTTTTTATATTAAGTTTGAGTTAAATATATGTTTCATCTTAACTCCGTTTGTTAAATATATGCATTTAAGTTTGATTTAAATATGTTTTTTAAGTCTGATATCTTAGTATTAATTACTTTTCTTTTTGTTAGTATTTTAATCGGTTATGTTTTTGTTTTTTTTGTAAGTGGGTTTTTTTTCTCACATATATTATTAACTTTATTAATTCTTCACTCTTTATTTTGGGGGGAAAGGGGGGGTTGGACTAATTTGAGTTGGGTTATTAATGTGTAATAATTATTGGGGAGGGAATAGTTTATTTAGATTACTGATACTGTATTGTAATTTTATTATTTTATTCTTAATTTTTTTTAAATGTAATCCTATATGTTATTCATGTTATAAAATCTTAAATAAAGTTTAAAAAAAAAAGAAAAGTTTCAACATCTGCATGTTTTCTCTTCTTTCAACATATGTAATGTTAAACTTTTTCTTATTAAAATAAATGTTTAATAATAGTTTTGGATAAACTCTTTCCAGAAGCATTAACAAATGAGAAATAAAATATTCAATAAATAATATTTCTCTATAGAGGATTTGTCAAATGTTGCTAGTGTGCTGTCGAATAGTAAAATCTGAGGGCTATTGAGAATGTGGGAGAATAACATGATTCCTGAAACAATCAAATGGGTGACTGATTGTGGGCATGAACTCTAGCAGGGTTATTTGCCATGCCCTTTTTCCATTGGTACAGATATCCTTTGATTTACACACTTTTCAAGTTTTATGCCTAATGAGCTTGTATCTAGGTGCAGGACCATTTTTAACCAGGAATATATTTATCACTGTGACATGAAACTATTGGAAGATCATTTTATCCTGAGATTAAAGTTCCTAATACTTACTCAGGCCTGTGTGCGGGAGGGCGGGGTTTGCGGGCGATCGGGTTGGACAACGACAGTGCGGGGGCATCGGCTCTCGCTGCAGGGCGGCATCTCGGCGGATCAGCGGCCCCATCACCGTGAGTCGCGGATCGGCCTGCGGCAGGAAGGGGGAGTGGGCAACGGTCCTGGCAAGGTCAGGCCCGAGGCCTCCAGTTCCGAGCTCTGGGAAGTGGTCTTGGCTTCCCCTGACACCGGCCAGGCCCCAAAACCAGAGTCCACGGTGAGACCCTGCAACGTAAACAGAGGAGGTGGGGGCGATTAGCAGGCTGACGCCAATGCATTCTGGGATTTGTTGTATTACTGTGCATGCGCTATACTGGCGCGGCGGCCAGCAGGCCACCTCTAATACATTTTTGAAATGATCTTGCGGGCCAAATATAATTATATTTGGCCCGCGGGCCAGATTTTGACATGTGTGCCCTATGCCATCGGAACTCTGTAATTAGTAAGGGATTGCTTAAGGTGGGATGTGAGTGGGAAGGAAAGGGTGAGAATCACTGCTCTCGACCCAATTGTTACTGAAATATTTTGCTTGAGAAAAATTGTCATTGGCCCATTTCCTTTAGCGTTCTGAAACCGTGCACCTGACGAGTCAATGAGGGATGATTAAAGCAGTGGTCTTCAAACTTTTTCTTCCCACCCACAGACCACCTTAAGCAATCCCTTACTAATCACAGAGCACCAATGGCACAGGGACGCGAGTGGAAAGAAAATGGTTGAGAACTGTTGTATTGTGGTAACTCCACATCTGATTAGGTTAATTGTTAGGCAAGTGGTCAGAGAAGGAACCCCTCCCCCCACCCCAAGAAAGGCTTAAATCACAGGAACAAAATAAGCTTCCGTCTCACTGCTCCCAATCTTACACACAGTCCTGATGTGGAATGTGGGGTCGCAGCTCCATGTTCACCCGAGTTCAGGTGCTGTCTGTGTGGAGTTTGTACGCTCTCCCCTTGTCTTGGACCAACAGGTCGGTTGCCTGACGAAGGCACCCAAACCCCCCGTTGAAACGCCATCGTCCGGGGCGGTGGAGGAATTGGCTGAGAAGAGCGCGTTGCTCCCACCCCCCTCCCATGGTTGGAGAGGGATTAAACTGCGATCTCACGGCGCTGGGCTCGTCTCCAACAAAAGGAGCGGGAGGCAGGGTCCGCCGCGCACGGAGTGAGGGGGAAGGCATCGCCAACAAGACGTTCGGTCCGGCGTCGCCGCTGAAGCACAGACCCAGCGAGGATGGTCCCCAACTCCAGCCGTGTCTGTGTGTCCAGGAGCCGGGCGGGCTGAGTGCGGCGCTCCGATTCCCGGGATTCGAGACTCTGAGATCCCTCCACACCTCCAGCGTCTTCATTTTCACCTTCAGTGTGCATGCGCTATACTGGCGCGGCGGCCAGCGGGCCAACTCTAATATATATTTAATATGATCTTGCGGGCCAAATATAATTATATCGCGGGTCAAATTTGGCCCGCGGGCCAGGGTTTGACATGTGTGACCTTGACCATCAAAATATATTGTACTTAGCTGGGTTCCCAGCACTAAACCCTGTGGTACCCCTCTTGCCTGTCTGAAAAGGACTATGTCTGCATCCTGCCTGCCACCCAGTTTCTGTCCATGTCAGGACATTATCTCTGGTTTCATGTCCTCTAATTCCACTTCTAGAATTGTCTACTCTCGGAAATTATTGTGATTTGCTTCACCTACTATGTGTGCAGTGAGCTTGTTCCCAGTCCCCTGGGGGAGGCCATGTGACTAACCATGGTGCCGTGTCAACACAGATTGCCACCAAGGTGTCAGGGAGGAGGATGGAGCCGTGACTCTGAACCGCAGAAGAGGGGCCTTCAAGCAAGCAAAGATCCACTACATCAAGAACCATGAGTTCACCGCCACCTTCTTTCGACAGCCAACCTTCTGCTCCGTGTGCCGGGACTTTGTCTGGTGAGGAAGTGGGCTAGAGAGAGGCAATAGAATGGAGGGATGTGGAGGGCAGCAAGGGGGTCACACCATCACCCACCCCCGATCCAAGAACTCACCAAGATGAGGGGCTGGAAGTGGAGGGGGGGGGGGAAATAGCTGACCCCACGGCGTGCTGCAGCACACTCTGCTTCTGCAAACCCTTTCCAGAACAATCTGAAACCAGGCCAGCCATGCATCCAGAACTGCCCAAGATGAGAATGTGACTGGGACCAGCAGGCAGTGGGAGCAGGGTGGGGACAGGGGAGCAGGGAGATGGCAGGGTGATGGATAGTCCTTTGTTGAACATCCTGCTAAGTGTGAACTTTCGTCCACAGGGGGCTGAACAAGCAGGGCTATCAGTGCCGACGTGAGTACTCCCTCCCAGTGCTCCACTCCCATCTCCCACCCTCTGCCTAATGCTCCCTCCAACACCAGCCTCCCACCTCCCTCTGAGCCCATGCCACTTACCTCTCCATTCTGTCTCTCCCTCTCCTTTCCATCTCTACCTATCCCCTTCCTCTCCCCTCCTTCCCTCCCTCTCCCTTCCATCTCTACCTATCCCCTTCCTCTCCCCCTCTCCCTCTGTCCCACCTTTGGCCCTCTGTCCCTACCTCACCCCTCCATCCCTCCCTCTGCTCCTCCATCCCTACTTCTCCTCTCCATCCCAACCTCACCCTTCCTCTCCCCTCTGTCCCTCCCTCTGCCCCCATCCCTATTTCTGCCACCCCCCGCCCTTCCCTCTGACCACCCTACCCTTTGACCCCCCCATCCCACCCTCGCCCCCCCTGCCCCTTCCCCTGCTGCTCTGTCCCTGGGCACCTCTCTCCCCTTCCACCCCCAGCTAATTCCTTTGTCTCCCTCCTCTTTTACAGAATGTAATGCTGCAATTCACAAGAAGTGTATCGACAAGATCATTGGCCGATGCACAGGAACGGCTACAAACAGCAGAGACACTATGGTGAGGGCTGGCAGCTACCTATTGCGCTTCTGAACACACCCCACTCCTCCTCACAACTCCTGTCTTCAAGCTAACCACATCCTCATCCTTACTCACCCCTGCTTCTATCTCAGTCTCTCCAGCCTCTTTTGAATGGTAACGGCACACAGGTTCTCTTGAAAAGATACAAAACAAGTTGGCAAACTGGACCAATAAGTGTAGAATTCACAGTGTGATTGAAAAGCCCTAATGTGCATCGAGGACAGAAGGACCCTGGAGAATGTCCAAGAATCCCTGAAGGTGGCAACATAGGTAGATGAGGTGGTGAAGAAGGCATGAGCAATACCTACCTTCATTAACTGGGCTTTGAGTAAAAGTGTAAGGGACCTTAAGTTGTTCCTTATAAACCATTGGTTGGGCCATTGCTGGAGTTCTGTGCGCAACGTCTGAAGAGAGCAGAACAGATGAGAACCGAATTGAAGTGAGCGCAGAGATGATTCACCAGGACGTTGCCAAGTTTAGATCTTGGTTACGACTGTCTGGAGGGGCTGGGGTCTGTTTCCCATGAAGCAGGGGAAGCTGGGAGTGGGGTAGATGTCTCCATGTTCAATGAGAGGTTATTGTCATATACATGAGTACAATGTACAAATTTAAATTTTAAATGTAGACATACAGCATGCTAACAGGCCCTTTCGGCCCACAGGCCCATGCCGCCCAATTATAGCCAATTCACCTACCACACCGGTACATTCTTTGAATAGTGGGAGGAAACCGGAACACTCATGCAGACACAGGGAGAACATCCCAACTCCTTACAGACAGCACGGGATTCGAACCCCAGTCCCGATCGCTGGTGGCGCTGTAAAAGCATTCCGCTAACTGCTACACTAACTGCCTTCCTGAAATTCCTACTTGCTGCATCCACACAGGTAAATAAAATACTCCAACTGCAATGGCACAAATGCAAGATAGATGGTAAATATTAAAGGATAGAGAAATATTGCAGTTAAGGCAAGAAAAATTGAAGTAGCATACAGTATTTGGTGGTCTTTCTGTCTCCTGCTGCTTTCCAGTTGCAATGATTAGTCCCAGCCCATGCAGCTGCTCCTTAAGTCCCAGTAACATCTTTGTGAATCCATTTTGCACCCAATTTAATGACATCTTTCCTGCAGCTGGGTGACCTAAACTCTACACATTCACTCCAAGTGTTGCCTCACCACTGCCCTGTACAGTTGCAAGATGATCTTCCGGCTCCTATACTCAATTAAGATACACCAATGCTGGGACCTGAATCTTAACGCCATCTGCTGGAGGAACTCAGTGGCTCGAGCAGCAACTGTGAGGGCAAAAGGATAGTCAACATGGTGCTCTCTCTTTCCTCCACCCTCTGTCCTGGTGGAAGGTTCTGGCCCATAGCTTTGACTGTTTTCCTCCCACTGAGGCGGATCCACCTGCTGAGTTCTTTGAGCAGATTGTGTTGAATTCCTTTTCTCAATGCCCTGACTGTGTGCCAAACACCCCTCTCACCTCACTGTCTACCTGTGCCATCACTTACCTGGAAGTAGGAACTATGCATCAATCCATCTCCTGCACTTCCTGCAAATCTGCTCTGACCCCCCTGCAGCAAATACAGGATTCTCCTTGTCCTCACCTACCACCCCACCATCCTCTACATTCAACACACTATCCTCCGTAATTTCTGTCACATGTAACATGATCACATCTTCCCCTCTTCACCTTCCACAATGACCGCTCCCTTACCCACTTATCCCTTCCCTCTGATCGCCCCTTATGGCACCATCCCCTGGAGCCGCACAAAGTGCCACACTTGCGCCCACCCCTCCATCACCACTGTTCAGGGCCCCAAACAGTGCTTCCAAGGGAAGCAATGCTCCACTTGTGAATCTGCAGGAGTCATCTAATGCATTCAGTGCTCCCTTTGTGGTCTCCTCTACATCGGAGAAACTGGATATAGACTGGAAGATCGCTTCACTGAGCACCTTCGATTCAATGACAGGGATCTCCCAGTGGTCAACCATTTGAATTCTTCACCCCATTCCCACCCTGACGTGTTCTCATGAACTGTCAAACCAAGGCCACCCGTAAATTTGAGGAGCAACACCTAATATTCCATCAGGGCACTCTCCAACCAGATGGCATTAGCATCGACTGCCCAGGTTTCAGTTGGCCTACTCCCCGTTCTCTCACTCTTCCACATCCTTCTGCCACCTTTCCTCCAGCTCTCTACCCCCTTCCCTCTCCATTCACAGACCCATTCCCCCCTCCTCTTGTTCGCTGGTGTGCTCTCCCTCCCTTATCCACCTACTACTTCCAGCTTGTGGGACTGCTCTTCCCCCCACCATTTTGTTCCAGCACCTACCCACCTTGATGAAAGGCTCAGGCCCAAAACGTTGGTTTTGTATCTTTATCTTTGCTCTATAAATTACTCTGTTTGGCCTGCTGACTTTCTCCAGCATTGTATTTTTAGTACAATGTCCTCCATAGACACTTTATTCCTTTATTTATTCCTGTTCTCCACAGTTTTAAATTTGTAATCAAACAATTCATGTGTATTTGAAGTGAACATTCCAGACCTTGTTTAAGATTATTTGTATACATTTTGGTTTCACCGTGTAGAGATTACAGCACTTTTTATACATAATTCCCCCATTTCAGAGCACCATAATATTTGGGACATGTGGCTTCACAGGTGTTTGTGAGGACTCGGGTATGTTTAATTACTTAATTGATGCAGGTATAAGAGAGCTCGGCTTGCTTCTAAGATTTTGATCACCTTTTAAGTCAAATAAGCCATTATGAGGCTGAAACAACAAGACTCAAGAGACCAATGGTCCTATATAATGGTTTAATCCAATTAATATATTTCTCTGGTAGGTTGAACCGCTGTAGTACTTTAAATAAATAATTCCATTCTACCCTGTCAACGCTTTCTCTGCGTCAAAAGCAACCGCCACTGTTGGAGTCTTCTTTCCTTGTACTGCATGGATTAAGTTAATGAACTTAGAGATATTGTCCATTGTTTGTCTTTTCTTAATAAATCCAGTTTCGTCAAGTTTTACTATTTTTGGTACGCAGACAGCCAATCTGTTTGCTCATAGTTTTGCTATTATCTGATTCCACCTGCATTGAATTCGCCCATCGTTATTGAATGAAGATCTGCCGGGACCAATGCCTGAAGAGGGCGCACAAAATCAGTGAACCGGTGCAGACTCGAAAGGCCAACATGGCCTGTTTCCGCTCCGTAAATGGTTATATGGTTATGGTTATATGGTTATGGTTATATGGTTATATCACCCAAACCTTGGGATTACCAAAATCAACTGTTTAGAACATCATTAAGAAGAAAGAGTGTACTGGTGATCTCAGTAATCGCAGAGGGACTGGTCTTCCAAGGAAGACTCCACTGCTGATGACAGACGAATCTCATTATAATGAAGAAAAATCCCCAAATGCCTGTCCAACAGAGCAGAAACAAGCTTTATGAGGCAGGTGTGGATGTCAATGACAATCGTCTGCAGAAGACTTCATGAACAGAAATACAGAATCTACACTGCAAGTTGCAAACCATTAGTTAGCCACAGAAGCAGGTTGGCCAGATTACAGTTTGTCAAGAAGTATTTAAAAGAGCTTGCAGAATTCTGGAAAAAGGTCGTAGACAGATGAGACCATGATTAACCTGTATCAGAGAGATGGCAAGAGCAAAGTGTGGAGGCATAAATGATCTACCAAAGATCCAAAGCATACCACCTCATCTGTGAAACATAGGAACATAGGAAGTAGGAACAGGAGTAGGCCAAAAATGGCCCATCGAGCCTGCTCCGCCATTCAATACGATCATGGCTGATCTAATTTATCACCTAACTCCACCTACCTGCCTTCTCCCCATATCCCCTAATTCCTCTATCATTTAAAAATTTATCTAACCAAATTTTAAATATGTTTAATGAGGCAGCCTTAACCACTTCCCTGGTTAGAGAATTCCAAACATTCACTACTCTCTGGGGGAAAAACTATTTTTCCTCATCTCTGTCCTAAATCTACTCCCCCGAATCTTGAGACTGTGTCCTCTCATTTTAGTTTCCCCGGCCAGCTCAAAAAGCCTTCCTACATCTATCCTATCCATACCCTTCATAATCCTATATGTTTCTATAAGATCTCCTCTCATTCTTCTGAACTTGAGCGAATACAATCCTAGACGATTTAATCTTTCATCATAAGTCAACCCCTTCATCCCAGGGATCAGCCTAGTAAACCTCCTCTGGACAGTCTCCAAAGTCAGTATATTCTTCCTCAAATATGGAGACCAGAACTGGACACAGTACTCCAGGTGCGGTCTCACCAGTACCTTATACAGTTGCAACATTACCTCCCTACTCCTGAATTCAATTCCTCGAGCGATGAAGGCCAACATTCCATTTGCCTTCTTAATAACCTGCTGCACCTGCAACCTAACTTTTTGTGATTCATGCACAAGCACTCCCAAGTCCCTCTGCACAACAGCATGCTGTAGTTTTTCACCCTTTAAATAATATTCAACTCTTTTATTTTTCTTAGCTCACACTTACTAACATTGTACTCCATCTGCCAGACCTTTGCCCACTCATCCATCTTAACTATATCCTTCTGCAGGCTCTCCAGATCCTCATTACAATTTGCTCTTCCATTCAATTTGGTGTCATCTGCAAACTTGGCTACACCACATATTGTCCCCTCCTCCAAGTCATCAATGTAAATGATGAACAGCTGTGGGCCTAACACTGACCCTTGCGGCACCCCACTTACCACTCTCTGCCAACCTGAAAAACTCCCATTTATCCCGACTCTCTGCCTCCTGTCAGACAACCAATTTTCAATCCAGGCCAATATACTTCCCTGGACTCCACTTTCCTGTAACTTACTGATAAGTCTCTTGTGCGGCACCTTATCAAACGCTTTCTGGAAATCCAAATATACAACATCAACCTGTTCCCCTCTATCCACCGCACCCATTATATCCTCACCATAACATGATGGGGATGTAACGTCCAGGGCATGTCTGGCTGCCACAGGTACTGACGCACTCATCTTCATTGATGATGTAACTGCTGATGTCAGTAGCAAAATGAATTCTGAGGTGTATCGAACCATCTGCTCAAGTTTGAGCAAATGCCTCCAAACTCATTGGACGGCACTTCATCCGACAGCAAGACAATGATCCCAAACAGACTCATAAAGCAACAAAGGAACTTTTAAAAGCTAAAAACTGGAAAATCAAGTCAGTCACCCGATCTAAATCCAATTGAGCATGTCTTCCAACATGCAGAGGAAAACATCCAGTCTGGATGGAGTAATCAGCTGATTATTTAAAATCTGTGCTGACCAACTTATCAATATATTCATGGATATCTTCAACATCTCACTCCAGCAAGGCATAGTATCCACCTGTTTCAAACAGGCATCAATCATACCGGTGCCCAAGAAGAATGTAGTAACCTGCCTAAATGACTATCAACCAGTAGCACATACATCAACGGAGTTTTGAAAGGTGGTGTTGAAGTATATCAGCTCCTGTCTGAGTAGCAACATGGATTAATTTCAGTTCGCCTATCATAGCAACAGCTCTGTGGCGGATGCCATCTCACTGGTTCGACACAAAGCCCTGGAAAAACTGGTCAGCAAAGATTCATTCATCAGGATGCTCTTTATGGCATTTAACACCATCATCCCCAAAAACTGATTAGCAAATTCCAAGACCTGAAACTCTACACCCACTGTGTAATTGGATCATGGATTTCCTCACCTCCAGACCACAATCAGTGAGGATTGGTAAGAACTTCTCTTCCACAATCCCCATCAGTACCGGAGTACCACAGAGAAGTGTTCTTAGCCCCCTGCTCGACTCACTATATACCTATGACTGTGTGGCTTGGTACGACAATAACACCTTCAGGAGGGAGATTGAAAAATAGTTGAATGGGGCACCAACAACAACCTTGCACTTAATGCCACCAAAACCAAGGAGTTGATTGTTGACTTCAGGAAGAGAAAACCAGAGGTGTAAGATTCAATGATCATTGGGAAATCAGGGGTGAAGAGATTGAGCAAATTTATGTTCTTGTAAGTTACTATCTTGGAGGATCTTTCGTGGATCCAATACACTAATGGCATCGTGAAGAAAGGACATCAGTGCCTCTACTTCCTCAGGAGTTTGCGGAGGTTTGGTATGACACCAGAAACCCTGGCAAATTTCTCCAGATGTATGGTGGAAAGTGTACTGACCAGCTGCACCACGGTCTGGTATGGGGACACCAATGCCTCTGAATGTAAACCCCCCCCCAAAAGGACACAACCCAGGACATCACAGGCAAAACCATCCCCACCATCGAGAACATCTACAGGGAACTCTGCCATCGGAGAGCAGCAGCAATCATGTGCTCTGTTCTCGCTGCCGCCATCAGGAAAGAGGTGTAGGTGCCACAAGACTCCCACCACCAGGTTCAAGAACAGCTGCTACCCCTCCCCATCAACGACAAACTCATTTAAGAACTCTTACTTGTGCATTTTGTTGTTTTGTTTATTCTCTCTATATTGCCCAGTTTGTTTACATTCGTTATCTGTTTAGAGTTCTTTATATGTGTACATTGTGTACACTTTTTTTGGACTTACAAAAAGTGGTAATTCTGCCTCGCCCGCAGAAAAAAGAATCTCATGATTGTAAGAGATGTCATGTATGTATTCTTGACGATAAATCTGAAATCTGAAAACTTCAGAGGACCAGTGCCTGAAACAAGCAGGAGCTGAAGATGGCTGCAGTAGAGGCCTGGCAGAGCATCACCAGAGAAGATTCTCAACATCTGGTGATGTCTATGAATCATAGACTAAAGCAGTCATTGCATGCAACAGAGTACGAAACATGACTAATATACATACCATTCTCATGTCCCACATATTATAATGCCTTGAAATAATGGGGAACTATGTTTAAAAAGTGTTGTAATTTCTACTTGGTCAAGCCAAAATGTGAACAAAAAACCTTGAATAAAATATTCAATATGCACTTTAATCAATATGAATTGTTTGATTACAAATTTAAAACTGAAACACGAGCAAGTAAAGGATAAAAGGGTCTTTGTCCCAAACATTATGGAGGGCACTGTATGTACCTGTACTTTGCTCTACAACACATCCCGGCGCCCTACATTGACTGTGTAATATTCCTTGGCCCACTTCCCCTATTCATCTAGACCCTCCTGTCATCTTTGTTCACCTTCTTCACTGTCCACCATTTTACAGTCAATCAGTTTTGGTTTCATCCCCAACCTTACTCACCAAGTTAACTATATTGACATCCACATTGTTAATATTGATGACAAACAAAAGCAGGCCCATCTGGATCAAATGTAGAAAGGATTCACAAGAATGTTTCCAGG
Organism: Narcine bancroftii; assembly: GCF_036971445.1. Lineage (NCBI taxonomy): Eukaryota > Metazoa > Chordata > Chondrichthyes > Torpediniformes > Narcinidae > Narcine > Narcine bancroftii. The sequence goes on along the minus strand of NC_091473.1, from coordinate 162,024,743 downwards.
CCTGAGTTACACGGGGAGGTTGGGTAGGTTGGGACTCTCTTCCTCGAGTGTAGGAAGCTGAAAGAGGTCCTTAGAGGTTTATAAAATCATGAGGGGCATGAATCCATTCTCAATCATCCTTCCATGTGGGACTTTGTCGAACACTGTATCAAAGTCCATGTAGACAATATCCGTTGCCCAGATTTAAGGTGATTAGGGAAAGATTTAAAAGTACCTGAGGGCCATCTTCCTTTCACAGGGGGAAGCAGGTATGGATGTAATATTCAAAGGACATGGAGACAAGTATGTGGCAAGGAAAGGTTTCAAGAGAAATGGGCCCAATGTAGGCAAATGGAACTAGCTTGGACAGGATGTACAAGTTGGGCCAAAAGGCCTGTTTCCCTGCTGTCGGTCTCCATGATGTTCAGTCCGTGTTTGGATCAGCTGTGAATGGAGTGGTTGGGGCAGACTTGAGTTTAATTGGCTGACTCCAGTTCCTTTTTTGTGGTGAGGCTAACTCGAGAGTCTGATTGGCTGACCCCTGTTTCATAGTGAATGAGGGTCTGATTAGCTGGCTCTAGTTCCTGTTTCTCATGTTCTGATGTTTATGCAAATCACAGGATCACAAGAAATTGGAGCAGAAAAAGACCAATCAGCCCATTATGTCTGCTCCGCCATTCAATCATGAGGTGATCCATTCTCCTGATCGGCTCCATTGCCTGGTCTTCTCCCTGTAACCCTTGATGCTGTCAGTATCTGCCTTAAATAAGATGGTATGCAGAACTTTGTAGTGGTATACTGTTAGAGAAGATTACCTATAGTCTGCGAAATAAATTTCATCTGTTCTGGAAAATATGGCACCCTTATTTACATGGTTATGTACGTTTAAAGCTCTCTGAAGGTCCCACTTCTTGGTAACCTCCAATTAGAATTTATGTTTTAAATGTTTATCCTCCTGGGATTCTCTGTTTCTTTCTTTTTATTTTCTCTTTCCAATTCTTTTCTTTTCTCTTATTTCTTTTTTCTACACAAGGGTTTCGGTCGGGGGAGGGGATGGGGTGGAGAGGTTAGGTAGAGGGGGTTTTCTTTTTATCTTTTTATATATACCACAAATAATACTTTTTATATACAAATTTCAAACTTATGTAATGTGATTCATATTGTGGTTTAAAATTAATAAATAAAATATTTGGGGGAAAAATTTGCCTTAAATATATCCAATGACCTCACTTCCACAGTCGCTGGCAACATTCCACAAACTTACAACCCTCTGTCTAAAGAAATTTTTCCGCATCTCTGTTTTTTATTGATGCCTTTTATCCTGAAGTTGTGTCCTCTTATCCTAGACTCCCCTACCATGGGAAACAACCTTGCCACATCTGCTCTGTCTGGGCCTTTCTGCATTCAAAATGTCTCCATCAGGTGTTCCCCCTCCCCAACCTTCTATACTCCAACGTACAATCCAAGAGCTGACAAACATTCCTCAAATCAGAGGGTTCATGCCAGGAAGTGGAGCTGAATGACCTGCTCCAGCGTGTGTTTTCCATGTTCTCAGCACCTTTGCTAGTGCCTCCTGAAGTGACTCCAAGCCCCTGGTTTGAAGTGTTTGTGCTCTCTCTCTCCAACCTTTTGTTCTGCAGTTCCAGAAGGAGCGTTTCAAAATCGATGTTCCACACAGGTTTAAAGTGTACAACTACATGAGTCCAACATTCTGTGACCACTGTGGCAGCTTGCTGTGGGGATTGGTCAAGCAGGGGCTCAAGTGTGAAGGTAATGTCTGGGGCTGTGAGTGAAGGTCAGCGGGTTTGCTGTGGGTCACCCTGCTGGCATGGTAACGCTGCATTTTCTCTGCTGCAGAATGTGCAATGAACGTGCACCACAAGTGTCGGAGCAAGGTGGCCAATCTTTGTGGGATCAACCAGAAGCTGATGGCTGAGGCACTGAACCAGATCAGCATGGTAAGAATGCTCAGGGCTCCTGGTTTCAGTCCACACATCCATCACTGGATCCTAACTGCCACCCTAGCCACAAAAACAGAGAAAATAGCAGGAGAAGGCCATTCAGCCCTTCCAGCCTTCTCCACAATTCAGTAGGTTCGTGACTGATCAGGTGATTTCTGTGCCCTATCCCTGCAGCTCCCTCTTCGTAACCCCTGGATCCCTTTCACCCTTCAGACCACATCCAATTCCTCGTTTGAAAATATCTAACAACACTGCATTGTGGGGAGTTCTGCAAGTTCACAGCTCTCTAAGAAAAAAAACTCTAATCACTTGGGTTTGGCCTATCCTTAGATCAGTGATTTTCAAACTTTTTCTTTCCACTCATATTCCATCTTAAGTAATCCCTATGCCATTGGTGCTCTGTGGCTGGTAAGGGATTGCTTTAAGGTGGTATGTGAGTGGGAGGGGAAGGTTGAGAATCACTACTCTAGACCCAATTGTTACTGAAATAATTTGCTTGAGAAAAATTGTTACTGGCCCATTTCCTTTGGAGTTATGAAACCGTGCACATAGCAAGTCAGTTAGATATGATTAAAATAGTAGTTTTCAAACTTTCTTTCCACCCACATACCACTTTAATCAACCCTTTACTAATCACAGAGCTCTTATGGCATAGGAATTACTTAAGGTGGAATGTGAGATTAGGGGGACAGTTTGAAAACCACTGGTTTAACTCTAGTCTCTCTTCATATGTTGTGAGACTTCTTCAATAGCAAGAATGTCCTTCTTCAGATTAGGAGTCCAAAACTGCACACAACCCTTGAGGTGTGACCTCTCAAAGTAAATCTTATAAATTTTAATTTTTATAAGTTTAGACATTCAGCGCGGTAACAGGCCCTTCCAGCCCTCGAGCTGGTGCCACCCAAATACCCCAATTAACCTATTACCCCCATACATTTTTGAAAGGTAGGAGGAAACCCACCCAGACACAGGGAGGATGTATAAACTCCTTCCAGACAGTGGCAGCTTCGATCTGGAGTTGCTGGTGCCATAATAACGTTGCGCTTTCCACTACACCAAATGTGCTGTCAACATGCAATTTGCTTTCTTCACCTCCTGACATTCCACCCTTTATTGACAGACGCACTGTGACCCCCAGATCTTGATGCACCTCCCCTTTTTCCCAATTACTCACCATTCAGATAGTAATCTGCCTGTCTGTGATTGTCCCCATGGAAAACCTCACATTTATCTATATTAAGCCGCATCTGCCAATACACATGTCCACTCTCCTCATCTGTCCCATCCACCTTGAAGCCTCTTGGAATCTTCCTCACACCTCATATGGAGATCACTCAGTTCATCCACACTGATCAGAATCCTCCCATTAACATTGATTTCTGCCTTCAAATTTGACTGACCAAAATTAAGCACTTCTCTGGATTAAAAGACATCTTCCATTTCTCAGCCTAGCTCTGCATCCTATCAATGGCCTTTTGTAACCTCTGGCAACCCTGCAGATGATCCACAACATCACATCATTCACAAACTTACTAGCCCACCCTTCCACTTCCTCATCCAGGTCATTTATAAAAACCACAAAGAGGAGAGGTCCCAGAACAGATCCCTGTGGAACATCACTGGTCACTGACCTCCATGCAGAATATGAACCATCTGTAACCACTATCTGCTATACACATGTCCACTCTCCTCATCTGTTCCACGCACCCTGCAGTCTTTTGGAATCTTCCTCACACATTCACCAGGCTTAATGTCATCTGCAAATTTTACATTTATTAGATTTAATTTCTTCATCTAGATCAGTGGTTTTCAAATTTTTTTCTTTCCACTCACACACCACTTAAGTAATCATTTACCACATAAGTGCTCTGTGATTAGTAAGGAATTACTTCAGGTGGTATGTGAATGGAAAGAAATAGTTTTGAAAACCACCTTTTTAATCGTACATAATTGACTCATGTCCAGTTTCATAACTCGAAAGGAAATGAGCCAATGACAATTTTTCTCAAGCAAAATATTTCAATAACTTTTGGGTCTCGAGCAGTGATTCTCAACCTTCCCTTCCCACCCACATACCACTTTAAACAATCCCTTACTAATCACAGAGCATCTATGTGGCATAGTGGTATGTGAGTGAAAAGAAAAGTTTGAAAACATCTGATCTCGATCATCAATATATATTGTAAACAGCTGCGGTCCCAGCACTGAACCCTGAGTTACCTGACTAGTAACTGCTTTCTTCCTACTTTGTCCACATCAGGGTGTCATGTCCTCTAAAATGTTGCACAACAATCTGTTTAGAATGTCCAAAAGCACCACATCAACTGGATCACCATTGTCCTCTCTACTGGTAACATACCAAAAGAATTTCTAGAAGATTGGTCAAGCATCATTTCCATAGAACACTAAAGCACAGAAACAAGACTTCTGGCCCTTCTAGTTCATACTTCACCACTCTCTGCACTCTTTCAATCTTATTTGAGCAAAGTCCGTCATTGGCCCAGTGGAGGGGAGGCAGACTCCACTGAAGTCTATTTGAATGTTATCACTCTCTGCCCCACTCCTGTCCCTCACAATGCACTGCCCCTTCCCTTGGAGCATAGCAGGAAACCCTTTGCCCCATTGCTGCCATCCTGCAATCATCCCAGTGCCCTGCCCACGACATCACCTACATAATCTTTATTCTTTTGGTGCTTTTCCAGTTATTCCTGTTGAATCTGATCCCACTGCTCATTCACACCTTGTGTCCTAGATGGCAACAGCTCCCTCTAGGGACCATTCTACCTTCTTCCCTCTGCTCCCTTAACCAGTCACCTTCATTGCGTGTCCTCTGGTCACACTCTCCTGCCACGAGAAAAAGTTTCCCATACTTATTCCATGAAACCTCTTCCTGATTTCTGAAAACTTTGATTAAATCTCTCCTTAACCCTCCCCAACCATCTCTCCACTTGACGGCTCAAGTGTTCACCGTTTTAAAAACATCTTTGTATTTCTCGCAGAAATCATCCACCCGGAAGTCTGACAGCAGCCTCCCCGACAATTCAAACATCGGCATTTATCAGCCTTTCAACATGCCTGGATTTGGAACACAAAACTTGGACTACACTGGTACCTGTCCCACATGACTGCTGATCCCCACTTGATGGGGAGTTGTACAGGAGCTCTCCTGAACCACCAAGACTTTGGGGAATTGATGGTTGATTAATAGATTGGTGGTTGTGACAAGTTTTGCCTGGCTAAGATGTGTTGTGCCTGGGCTGTATGCTTGTGCCATGTGAAGAAATGGCCCATTGGAGCTCAGCCTGGACAATGAACCTGGTCAGGGGGACCTCTCAGTGGGGAAGCATTTCAGAAACAGTGACCATGTCCCAGACCTTTAGCACAGACATGGACAGAGACAGGAGTAGGTGATACATGGTGGTCAGTGACCAGTGGTGTTCCACAGGGATCTGCTCTGGGGCCCACCATCTCCCCTCTTTGCAATTTTTATGAATGACCTGGATGAGAAAATGGAAGGGTGGGTTAGTCAATTTGTGGATGACATGGAAGTGGGTGGTGTTGGGGATAGTCTGGAGGGTTACCAGAGTTTACATTGATAGAATGCAGAGCTGGACTGAGAGGTGACAAATGGTGTTTAACCCAGAAAAATGAGAAGTGGTTCATTCTAGAAAATCAGAAGGCAGAATGCAATGTTATTAGGAGACCTCTAGAGAGTGTGGTCGAACTGAGAAATCCATTGGACACTAAAAGTGCTGCGCAGGTTGATAGTGTTGTAAAGAAGGCGCATGGTGTGCTGGCCATGGGATTGAGCTCAAGAGGAGTGAAGTAATTTTTCAGCTGTATAAGAACTTGGTTTGACCCCTCATGAAATATTGTGTCAGTTCTGGTCACCTCACTAGAGGAAAGATGTGGATGTTCTAGAGAGGGTGCAGAGATTTACAAGACTACTACCTGGATTGGAGAGCATGGCTTAGGAGGATACATTGAGTGAACTTGGTCTTTTCTCCTTGGAGTGACGGAGAATAAGGGGTGACCTGATAGAGGTGTACAAGATGATGAGAGGCATTGATCGTGTGGATGGCCAGAGGCTTATTCTGAGGGCTGAAATGGATAAACGAGGGGGCATAGTTTTCAGTGGCTTGGGAGTAAGTACAGGGTTGGAGTTGGAATTTAAGAAGTATGTTTTTCACACAGAGAGTGATGGGTGCCAGCAACGGCGGTGGAGGCAGGTACAATAGGATCTTTTAAGACTATTAGAGAGGTACATGGAACTGAGATAAATGAAGGGTTATGCAGGAGAGAAATTCTTGGCAGGTGTTAGAGTAGGTTATTAGATCACTACAACACTGTGGGCTGAAGGGCCTGGAATGTGCTGTAGATTTCTAGGTTCTATGACATGAGAAAATGTTCAATTGGGGAAGGGTTAATTATAATGGAATGAGGCAGGAAATGGGGAGAGTAAATTGTGAGCAGATGTTCACGGGAGAAAGCTCAGAATTTACATGGAGGATGTTTAGGGACCACTTGTGTCAGGTTTTGGAGAGGTTTGTCTCACTGAGACAGGGAAAAGATGGTTATGGTAAAGGAACCATGCTTAACAAGAGAGGGTGAGCATTTTGTCAAGAGGAAGAAGGAAGCATACACGAGGTCCAGGATGCAAAAATCAGGAGGGGCTCCTGAGAACTGTATGGTCACCAGGAAGAAACTTAAATGGCTCTTAGTAGAGCTGGATGGGGGACGAGAAGGATAAAGGAAAATCCCAAGGCATCCTACATGTATGTGAAGAACAGAAGAGTGAGGATAGGATAGCTCAGGGATAAAGGGGGACAATGTGCCTGGAGGCTAAGGAGGTAGGAGAGGTCCTTAATGAATACTTTGCTACCAGGGAAAGGGACCTTGATGAATGGAAGGTCAATGTAGAACAGGCAAATGTGCTGGAGCATGTTGAGGTTAAGAAAGGGAGGATGAGGCATCTGTGGGTGACAAGGGAAGTCAGAGCATACAAGCAAAATGGGCAGTATACAATATGGTAAAATTGGCTGGGAAGCAAGAGGATCGGGAAGCTTTTAAAGGGCATCAGAAGGCAATGAGAAAAGTAATAAGGAGAGAAAAGATGAAATCTGAGGGTAAATTGGTCTGCAACATTAAAGAGGATTTGAAATGTTTCTTCAGGTATATAAAAAGCAAAAGACAGATGAGGGTGAGCATTGATCCGCTGGAACACAACAATGGAGAGATATTAATTGGAGCAAAGAAGTGGTGGACAAATTTAATGTATTTTGTGTCTTTCTTCACTGCAGTAGACACCAGTAGTGTGCCAGAAGTTTTATAGTGTCAAGGGGCAGAAGTGTGTGTAGTTGGTACTACCAAGGAGAAGGTGCTGGAAAAGGTGAAAGGTCTGTGGTGGTGGATAAATCACCTGGACCAGATGAATTACATCCTTAGGTTTGAAAGAGGTGTTGAAGACATTGTGGAGTCACTGGTAGTGATCTTTCGGGAATTGCTAGATTCTGTAATGGTTCTGGAGGATTGAAAAATTCTAAATGTCAATCCACTCGAAGAAAGGAGGGAGGCAAAAGACAGGAAATTATAGGCTGGTTGGCCTGATTTCGGCAGTTAGTAAGATGTTAGAATCTATTATTAAGATCGAGGTATCAGTGTACTTGGAGTAAAACAGGCCAAAATCAGCTTGGTGACCTGAAGGAGAAATCTTGCCCAACAAACCTGTTGGGATTCTTTGAGGAAATAACTGGAAGGCCAGATAAAGGAGAATCAGTGGATGTGGTTTACCTGGATTTCCAAAAGGTCTTTGATAAGGCTGCTCAGAAAAATGAGAGCCCATGGAGTTACAGGAAAGATACTGAAGAGAAGATTGGCTGGCTGGCAGGAGGCAGAGAGTGGGGATAAAAGGGGCCTTTTCTGGTTAGCTGCCGATGACCTGTGGAGTTCCTCAAGGCTCAGTGCTGGGCCGCTTCATTTCTCGTTATATATCAATGATTTGGATGATGGATTAGATAGCTTTGTGGCCAAGTTCGTGAACGATATCAAGATTGGAAGAGGGGCAGGTAGAGGTGAGGAAGCATTGAGTCTGCAAAAGGACTTTGAAACTGGGCAAGGAAATGGCAGGTGGAGTTCAGTGCAGAGAAGTGTATGATCAAGCACTTTAGTGGAAGGAATAAAGACGTTGACTATTTTCTAAATGAGCAATGAATTCAGAAATCAGAGGGACTTAGGAGTCATCGTGCAAGACTCCCTAAAGGTTAACTTGCATGTAGGAAGACAAAGTGGAATTCTAGAATTCATTGAGAGGGATAGAATATAAAAGCAGAGATGTGACTTTGAGACTCTGTAAGGTTTTGGTCAGAGCACAAGGAATGTTGAGAGCCGTTTTGGGCTCCACATCGAAGGAAGGATGTGTTGGCATTGGAGAGGATCCAGAGGAGGTATTCAAGGATGATCCATGGAGTTAAAGGTTCTGGGATTGATTGTACTGGCTGGAGTTTAGAAGAATGAGGAGGGATCTCATTGAAACCCAATGAACACTGAAAGACCTGGGTGGAGTGAATGTGAAGAGAATGTGTTGGAGGAGACTGGAACCAGAGGGCACAGCCTCAGAATACAAAAAATCTTTTTGGAATGGAGATGAGGAGGAATTTATTTACCCAAAGGTGGTGAATTTTGTGGAATTCATTGCCACAGACAGCTGAGGAGGCCAAGTCATTGGGGATATTTAAGACAGACTTAGATAGGAAGGGAATCAAGAGTTACGGAGAGAAGGCAGGAGAATGGGGTTGATAAGGATAGAAAATTGGCCATGATGATAAGGCGGGGCAGGCGATGAGCTGAATAGCTTAATTCTGCTTCCCTGGAGGAGTCTGGTGAATGGGGCTGTGCCTGTCCCATTGACTGGAGTTTAACCATCTCTAATGCCTGCTGCTCTCATCCCTGCCACTTGTTTTCAGATAATAACCAGTATGGAAAATTATGGGAGGAAAGTTCACCAAAACCACCCCAGCGAGGACAAAGTCTGCGTGAAGATCTGACGAGGAAGATGACCATCGAGAATTTCACTTTACACAAAGTGCTGGGGAAAGGAAGCTTTGGCAAAGTGAGTATATTGTTGGTGCAGCAGCAGAAACTATCGAGGAGACAGTTTCTTTCGGAGGATGGCTACTGCCTGTGTGGACAAGGCCCTCAGGAGGGGGGGGGGAGCTATCAGGAGGGGGTATTTGTGTATCTCTATATTTTGAGCGATTGGTTTGGCAAATTTGACCAGGCCGTGTTCTTCGTTTTGCCTGATAATTGCCTGGAATGTGCAGGGAACTTCCCGAGAGAGCAGTTGGCAAGCATTTCTCTTGGAGAGGACCCTCTGTCAGAAGGTTGGTGACTGGCCTGTTTCTTGCGTTAATGCCAGGTGCTGCTCGCTGAGTTGAAAGGGAAAGGCGAGTTCTTTGCACTGAAAGTCCTGAAGAAAGATGTGGTTCTCATGGACGATGACGTGGAGTGCACAATGGTTGAGAAGCGGGTGTTGGCTCTGGCCTGGGACAATCCGTTCCTCACTCACCTCTACTCCACCTTTCAAACCAAGGTACCCACTGACCGGAAGCTCTTACGGATCGCTGTGGGGAGCGTACAGGGTTGGTGGGCAGGAGTGGGTTGTTGCAGGGGGAGGGACACGATGGTGGGAGGGACAAGGAAGGGGCAATCGGATTGGGGAGGGGGTGGGGCATTGAGGAGACAGGGCGACTGGGTGGTGGGGTTCAGTGTTGGGATTCTCAGTATTCAGAGGACCCAGGAATATGTTGGGTGCAGGAGTGAAACACAAAAATCTGCAGATGCTGTGATTGCAGTAAAAAGTCTAGCAGTGCATGAGATCATGGACAGATATGTCAGCAAGGGAATGACGCGGAGATTTGAAATGGGTGACCTCTGGGACATACACTCTATTGTGGTGGACAGAGTAGAGGTGCTCAATGCAGTGATCTCCCAGTCTGCACCCAGTTTCTCTGACGTAGAGCCCATCGGAGACAGTCAATGACCCCTGTAGGCTGTGGGACGCTTCATGCTGACTGGGAATGTGTGGGTATGTGGAGTTGTACTGCACCTGTGGTGCTCACCCTGAGTTCTCTGAGGATGACTGTGGCTATGTTTGTTGGCAGGAACATTTGTTCTTTGTAATGGAGTATTTGAATGGAGGAGATCTCATGTTCCACATTCAGGAGAAGGGCCGTTTTGATCTGTACAGAGCTATGTAAGTAGCATTTTGGGCTCCGGAGTCCCTAAGGAAGCACAGATCCTCCTAACCTTCCCACCTCACCTTCTACTGAACACAACCTCCACTCTATAAAAGAGCAACTCCACCTGATCTCACAGTTCACAAGACCACAATATAGGAGCAGAAGTCAGCCCATCAAGTCTGCTCTGCCATTTTATCATGAGCTGATCCATCCTCCCACTCAGCCCCACTCCCCGTAACCCTTGATACCACCTGTGGCAATATTCCACAGACTCATGATTCTCTGTTTTAAATTGATGCCTTTCTAAGTTATGCCCTTTTATTCGAGACTCCCCTTGCCACGACTACTCTGTCCAAGCCTTTCAGCATTTGAAATGTCTCTATGAAATTCCCCCTCATCCTTCTCTCCTCCAACAAGTCACTCCAAGAGCTGACAGTCGTCCCTTTCATTCCTGGCATCATTCCAGTAAATCTTCTCTGAACCCTCTTCAATACCAGCACGTCTCTTCTCAAATACAGCACTCAAAACTGCACAGTACTCCAAATGAGTGCCTGGACAGATCCTCCACATCTTTTACTCACCCTGTCCCGTTCCAAACTGCCCTCTCCACACCTCCTTTGTGGCTGTGCTCTTCCCAGCCCAGGATCCATCAGAACCTACCCACCACCTCAATCATCCACAGATAACTCAACACTTGCAACTGTCCACCAACTGAAGGCTTTCATAAACTCTCTTCTCCTCTCACCTGCTCCCTCCTCTCCATCCTATCCCTCTTCTCTCCTCCCTCCCCTTCTCTTCCCACACCCTCTTCCTTTTCACTCCCCTTCCCTCACCCTTCTTCCTCTTCCCTTCCCAAACCCTTCCCTGTCCTCCACCACATCCTTCCCTCCCCTCTCCAACCCCACCCTCCACTCCCTCTCCCTCAGTTGGCTGATGATCTGATGTCCCTCTCTGCCTCTGCAGGTTCTATGGGGCAGAGATTATCTGTGGTCTGCAGTTTCTTCACTCCAAGGGCATCATTTATCGGTGAGTGTCAGGTAGTTGGGATGGGCCTGAGGGTGCCCTTTGCTTAGTGCTGAGCTGAGAGTCAAGCAACACCTTGGCATGACCTACTCTTTCTGCATTCCAGGGACCTTAAGCTGGATAACGTCATGTTAGATAAAGACGGACATGTTAAAATTGCCGACTTTGGCATGTGTAAGGAGAACATCTTCATGGACAATCGTGCCACCACGTTCTGTGGGACCCCAGATTACATCGCCCCTGAGGTTAGTCCCTCAGCCGAAGGTTAGCCTCTCAACACTCCCAGTGCTCAGAAACATGGTTCCCACCCTCCTCTCTCCTTCCCCCTCCTTTCTCCCACTGCCTCCTCTCTCATTCACTCCTCTTTCAGCTCCCCATCTCTCTCCCCGCCTTCCACTTTTTCTTCTTCCTCTCTCCTCTCTGTACCCCCTTTCTCTCTTCTACCCCTCTCCTTCCCGATTCCCTCCTTTCCATCCTCCCTTCTTTCTTCACCCCCTCTTCCTCCCCTTTCTCGCTCCTTTCTTCCCCTCCTCTTCCTCCCCCTCCCCTCCTTTCTTCCCCTCTCCTCCTCCTTTCTTCCTCCCTCCTTTATTCTTCACCTTCCTCTTCTCTCTTCCTTCCTTCCTTTTTTTCTCCCCTCTTCCCCTCTTCTTTCCTTCCTCTTCTTTTCTCTCCTTTCATCCTCCTGTCCCCCTCCTTTCTTCCTCCCCTTATCTCTTCCCTCCCCTTCTCTCCTCTTTTCTTTCTCCCCCTCTCTGTCCTTTCAGCCTCCCTCCTCTCCTTCTCACAAGATGTAGGAGCAGAAGTAGGCCCAGTGACCCATCGAGACTGGTCCGCCATTCTAATCATGAGCTGATCCATTCCCCGATAGCCGCATTCCCCAGCTTTTTTCCTGTAACCCTTGATAGCCTGACTAATCAAATATTGTAAATACACCCAGTAATCTCATTTCCACAGATTCATGACATTCTGACTAAAGAAATTTTTCTGCATCTGTTTTAAATTGACATCCTTTTATCCTGAAGTTATGTCCCCTTGTCCTAGACGCCCCAACCATGGGAAACATTCTTGCCATATCTACTCTGTCCAGGCCTTTCAACATTTGAAATGTCTCTGTGAGGTCCCCCCAAACTTTTTCTGTACTCCAACGAGTACAGTCCAAGAGTCAACAATCATTCCTCATAATCTTCTCAGAACCCTCTCCCACACCAGCACGTCTTTTCTCAAATACAGCACCCAAAATTATACACAGTACTCCAAGTGAGGACATACTAGTGCTTTATAGAGTATCACCATCACATCCCTGCTCTTGTATCCTATTCCTCTAGATATAAATGCCAACATTGCATTCATTTTCTTCACCACCGACTCAACCTGGAGGTTCACCTTTAGGGTATCCTGCACAAGGACTCCCAAGTCTCTTTGCACCTCAGAAGCTTGAATTCTAATTCCCCATCTCAATAATAGTCTGCCTGTCTATTTCTTCTACCAAAGTGCATGACCGTACTCTTTCCAACATTATAATCCATCTGCCACCTCTTTGCCCATTCTCCTAAGCTATCCAAGTTTTTCTGCAACCTTTCAGTATCCTCAGCCCCACCTCCCTACTATCTTGGTATCATCTTCAAATTTAGCCGCAAAGCCATCTATTCCATAATCCAAATAATTTAATTTACAATAGACTTGGGCCTATCTTTTCATGCACCTCCAGGTATTCCGTAACCTCATCCTTGACAATCGACTCCAACAGCTTCCCAACTACCGACATCAGACTAATAGATCTGTCATTTCCTTTCTGCTGCCTCGCTCCCTTCTTAAACAGCGGAGATCTTCCAGTCCACTGGGACCATGCCAGACACCATCGATTCCTGGAAGATCATTACCAATGCCTTCACAATCACTCCAACTACCTCCTTTAGAAGCCGAGGGTGCATTCCATCCAGACCAGGAGACTTATCTGCCCTAAGACCATCTAGCTTCCCAAGTACCTTCTCTCTTGTGATCTTGACTGCATTTACTTTTCTTCTGAGAGAACCATGAGAGTCTGGTATGCTACTAATGTCTTCCACAGTAAAGATTGATCCTAATTATTCATTCAGTTCTTCTGCTATCTCCTTGTCTCCCATTGCAATTTCTCCAGTGTCTGATGTCTACTTTGGTCACGCTTTCACCCTTTGATATTATTTGCTAACCTCCTTCCTAAACACCTTAGTTGAGGAGTCACATGATGGAGTAGTGGCCGGTCAGGGAACTCCAGCCCTCTCCGGAAAAGTTTAAAAAAAAACACACAAAACACAAAGGCACAAAAATAAAAATTAAAACAAAGTGAAAGTAAAGGTGGGAAGAAAATGGCAGCGAATAAAGAAAAGTCGAAAGCAACGGGAAGAAGAGAAGAAGAAAGAACGTCGGAAGAAGAAGGTGAAGGCTGTACCTGTCCGAGGAGGCCCGCCGCGGAGAGAGAAGCCCGCTCCCTAAGGTCAGTTGAAGTCCCGAGCTCGGGACTACAATAATGGCTCGCGGAGCAAAGTAAAAGTGCGCAACCGCGCATCCGCGAGAAGTCGCGCATGCGCTATGCGCATGAAAAAAAACACTGACGGGAGGGGAGACCAGCTGAGGAGTCGATCTCCGCAGCTGAGAATGACAGCTGCAACACAACAACAGGAAGAGAACATAGAAAACAACGAGAACAAGAAAGAAGAGGGTAAAAAGAAAACAAGGAAACAACAGATGACCAACCCAGAGGAAGAAGAAGAAGAACATAGAGAAATGGAAGAAGAAGGGAAAGGCAAGACAATGGATATTTTTTTTTAAAGAATATATGGAATCAGTAAAAGAATGGCAATTACAAGAATTTAGTGAAAAAAGAAGAATTAAAAGTGCAGAAGAAAAAAATGAATAGATTAGAGATGGTCATGTCAGATATAGGAAAAAGAGTGGACAAGGTGGAAGAACGAGAAACAGCCGTAGAAATGGAAGTAGAGGATTTAAAAAAGAAATTAGAAGAATCTAAGAAAAAAGTTAAAGAGACACAAGAACTGTTAGCTCAGAAAATAGATATAATGGAAAATTATAATAGAAGAAATAATATAAAGATAGTGGGCCTTAAGGAAGATGAAGAAGGCAAGAATATGAGAGAATTTATAAAAGATTGGATCCCCAGGGTCCTAGGAAGACCAGAATTACAGGAAGAAATGGAAATAGAAAGGGTACATAGAACATTAGTCCCGAAACCACAGCCACAACAAAAACCAAGATCCATTTGAGTAAAATTCTTAAGATATACAACAAGAGAAAATATATTGGAGAAAGCAATGAAGAAAATAAGAGAAGACAAGAAGCCACTGGAATACAAAGGTCAAAAAAATTTTTTCTATCCAGACATAAGTTTTGAACTCCTGAAGAAGAGAAAGGAGTTTAATACAGCAAAAGCAATCCTATGGAAAAAAGGATAGAAATTTATGCTAAAGTACCCAGCGATACTTAAAATAGTTATTCCAGGGCAGCAAAACAGACTATTCTCGGATCCGGAGGAAGCACGAAAATTTGCAGAACAACTACAAAACAGGCAGAGAGATGAAGACATGTAACGAGAGTAAAATAGTTCGTGGTCATTTTTACTCTCGTTACATGTCTTCATCTCTCTGCCTGTTTTGTACTTGTATATGTATATATATGTGTGTGTGTGTGTGTGTGTGTGTGTGTATGTATATATGTGTGTACATGAGTGTATCTGTATTTAAAGGAAAATATATAGAGTATAGATAAGAATTAATAAGAGAAAGAAAGGGAAGAGAGGAAGTAAGGAGGGAATTAAGAGAGTGACCTTTGTTTTCTATGAAAATTGAAATCTTTTCTGGGGGGGGCTGGGTGGGGAGGAGTTACGGTCACTGCAAATTCAGTTCACGCTTGTGAGTGAATTCACAAATCCAAATGGAGAGGGGAGATGTGGTTGCCCAACAAGGGATAAAGGGCAACTCAGGAAGGGGAGGGGATAGTGGGGTTAAAGAAATTTTAGATAGGAGAATAAGAGAAATGTTGTCTTATAAAGTGTTCAAAACAAGAAAGCAGAAATGGATAAGAAGGAAAGGTGATGAGGAAACGGAAAGGAAAGATAAACAAAGTATGAAATGGCTACGTTGAACTATATGACTTTAAATATTAACGGAATACATAACCAAATCAAAAGGAAGAAACTACTAAATTTACTGAAAAAAGAAAAAATTGATATAGCATTCGTGCAAGAAACACATTTAACTGAAATGGAGCACAAGAAATTAAAGAGAGATTGGGTAGGACATGTAACAGCAGCGTCATATAATTCAAAAGCTAGAGGAATAGCTATATCAGTAAAAATGTACCAATTAAAATAGAAGAGGAAATAATACATCCAGCAGGGAGATATGTAATGATAAAATGTCAGATATATTCGGAATTTTGGAATCTACTCAATGTATATTCACCTAATGAAGAAGATCAAAAGTTTATGCAAGATATTTTTTTGAAGATAGCAGACACGCAAGGGAACATATTAATAGGAGGGGATTTCAACCTGAATTTGGATTCAAATATGGATAAAACTGGGAAAAAAATTAACAGAAAGAACAAAGTAACCAAATTTATAATTAAATCGATGCAGGAAATGCAACTTTTGGATATATGGAGGAAACAACACCCAAAGGAAAAGGAATATTCATATTATTCGGGTAGACATAAAACATACTCAAGAATAGACCTATTCCTGTTATCAGCTCGTATGCAAGACAGAGTAAGAAAAACAGAATATAAAGCTAGAATATTATTGGACCACTCACCCATGATATTGACAATTGAGTTAGAGGACATCCCTCCAAGAATGTATAGATGGAGATTAAACTCCATGCTACTTAAAAGGCAGGATTTTAGAGAATTAATTGAAAGACAAATTAAAATGTACTTTGAAATAAATATGGAATCAGTGAAAGATAAATTTATACTATGGGACGCAATGAAAGCGTTCATCAGAGGGCAAATAATAAGTTATGTAACCAAGATGAAGAAGGACTACAATCAGGAAACAGAGCAGTTGGAAAGGGAAATAGCAAATATAGAAAAAGAAGAGAATTGGCAGATAAAAAAATAAAATATGAAACACTACAAACATATAAGGAGGAGAAGAACATAATGAAGACAAAACAGAAATATTATGAACTAGGAGAAAAAACGCACAAAATTCTAGCATGGCAGCTTAAGACAGAACAAACTAAGAGAATGGTATTGGCATCAAGGAAAAAAGACAAACAAATCACATGTAATCCAACGGAGATTAATGAAAACTTCAGAGAATTCTACGAACAATTATACCAAACTGAAAACGAAGGGAAAGAAGACAAAATAGATGAATTTTTAACTAAAATTGAACTACCAAAATTACAAATAGAGGAACAAAATAAATTAACAGAACCATTTGAAATAGTAGAAATACAAGAGATAATAAAAAAACTACCAAATAATAAAACACCAGGAGAGGATGGATTCCCAATAGAATTCTATAAAACATTTAAAGATTTATTCATTCCTCCCCTCCTAGAAGTAATCAACCAGACTGATAAAACACAAAGCTTACCAGATTCATGCAAAACAGCAATAATTACAGTAATACCAAAGACAGGGAAAGATCCACTCGCACCAGCATCATATAGACCAATATCTTTACTTAACACAGATTATAAGATAATAGCTAAACTATTAGCAAACAGATTAGCCGACTATGTACCAAAAATAGTAAATCTAGACCAAACTGGATCTATTAAAAAAAGATGATATTTGTAAATTTATTAACTTAATTCATGCAGTAGAAGGGAATAAAGCTCCAACAGTAGCAGTTGCTTTAGACGCAGAGAAGGCCTTTGACAGAGTAGAATGGAATTATTTATTCAAAGTATTACAAAAATTCAGTTTACAAGAGGAGTATATTAATTGGATTCTTTCTTTGGCTTGGCTTCGCGGACGAAGATTTATGGAGGGGGTAAAAAGTCCACGTCAGCTGCAGGCTCGTTTGTGGCTGACCAGTCCGATGCGGGACAGGCAGACACGATTGCAGCGGTTGCAAGGGAAAATTGGTTGGTTGGGGTTGGGTGTTGGGTTTTTCCTCCTTTGCCTTTTGTCAGTGAGGTGGGCTCTGCGGTCTTCTTCAAAGGAGGCTGCTGCCCGCCAAACTGTGAGGCGCCAAGATGCACGGTTTGAGGCGTTATCAGCCCACTGGCGGTGGTCAATGTGGCAGGCACCAAGAGATTTCTTTAGGCAGTCCTTGTACCTTTTCTTTGGTGCACCTCTGTCACGGTGGCCAGTGGAGAGCTCGCCATATAATACGATCTTGGGAAGGCGATGGTCCTCCATTCTGGAGACGTGACCCATTCAGATTAATTGGATTAAAGCATTATATAAGGGGCCATTGGCAAAAGTGACAGTAAATGGATATATATCAAAGCAATTTAACTTAAGCAGATCAACAAGGCAGGGATGCCAACTATCACCCTTATTGTTCGCGTTAGCTATAGAACCACTAGCAGAATTGATAAGAACAGAAAATAAAATAAAAGGGATAAAAATAAAAGACAAGGAATATAAAATCAGTTTATTTGAAGATGACGTTATAGTATACTTAACAGAACCAGAAATATCAATAAAAGAATTACATAAGAAATTGAAGGACTATGGAGAAGTGTCGGGTTACAAGATTAACGCAAATAAAAGTGAAGCAATGCCAATGAATAATGTGGATTTCTCAAAATTTAAGAAAGAATCACCATTCAGATGGCAAATGCAACCAATACGATACCGAGGTAAACAAATAAATAAAACCCTCAGCCATCTATATAAACTCAATTATTATCCACTAATGAAAAAATTACAGGACGACTTAGAGCATTGGAAAGACTTACCACTAACACTAATAGGAAGGATAAACTGTATTAAAATGAACATTTTTCCAAGGATACAATACCTATTTCAGGCATTGCCAATACACTTGACGGAGAAATTCTTCAAGGAGTTAAAGAAAATAATAAGGAAATTTTTATGTAAAGGAGGGAAACCGAGGATAGCACTAGATAAATTAACAGAATGGTATAAACAAGGAGGCTTACAACTGCCAAACTTTAAAAATTATTATAGAGCTGCACAATTAAGATACCTATCAGATTTTTATCAAACAAGGGAAAAGCCAGATTGGACTAGATTAGAACTAGATAAAATAGGGGAGAAGATACCCGAACATATATTATATAAATGGGATGAAAAATTGGTACAACGTAGGAATTCTCCAGTATTACATCGTCTGCTCAATATTTGGAAGAAGATTCATGTAGAAAGGAATAAAACAAATTACCAATTACCAAAACTAATACTGACGCAAAATCAGCTAATCCCTTTTACAATAGATAACCTTTCCTTTAGAGAATGAGAGAAAAAAGGGACCAAAAGAATAGAAAATTGCTTTTCAGGAAATAAATTACTATCCTTTGAACAAATGAAGAATAAATATAACTCAAGATACAGTGTTGGCATACTACCAACTGAAATCCTACTTGAAGGACAAATTTGGAAGCAGTCTGAAGTTACCAGAGGGAAGTAATTTTGAATATGTGATTACAGACACAATGATAATCAGAAAATTTATAACAAATATGTATATTAAACTGCAAGAAAAGGAGAATGAGGAAACAAATGGTAAAACTAAACAAAAATGGGAACAAGGTTTAAACATAAAGATAAAGAAGGAAGCATGGGAGAAGTTATGCTCTGGAACTATGAGAAATACAATAAACACAAGGTTACGTATGATACAATCTAACTGGATACACAGGCTATACATTACACTTCAAAAGTTAAATAAATGGGACCCAACAGTATCTGACAGATGTTTTCGCTGTAAAAAGGAAATGGGAACAACAATTCATGCAATTTGGACATGTGAGAAAGTGAAAAAATTTTGGGAAGATCTAAACCAGATATTAAATAAAATCACGAAAAGCAATATACCAAAAAACCCAGAGATCTTCCTCCTAAGTAACATAAAAAACAAAGAATTTGGACTTGATTTGGATGGTGCACAAAAATGTATTATGTCAGCCAGGAAATTAGAAGATAACTTGAGAATACAACAATGGTATATAGAAATGAATAAATGTATTCCACTAGAAAAAATAACATAATTTAAGAAATATTACAATATTTGAACAAATATGGGAGCCATACATGAAACACAATAGAGAAAACCTACCGGGGACATCTACCACCTAAAATGACAGAAGGAGAAGGAAATGAAAAGAATTGACTCAGTGGAACTTCTTGTTTATTTTTATTGAGTGACAACATTGTTTGACAGGTTTAATGTATTTTAGATTCTGAACTTTAAATGAATGGGAGGGGAGGTAGGGAGGGTGGGATGGGAAGAGGGAGGGGGGGTGAAAACGACACTATATATTTGAAAAGAAAAATGTTTATATCTTGATCAATGTGGTTTATAGTGTGAAAAATAAAAAAATTTTAAAAAAACACCTTAGTTATCTTCTCTATGTTTTCAGAATCAGAATTTAATGTCATGAACAAATCATGAAATTTGGTGTTTTGCGGCAGCATTACAGTGAAAACATAGATATTATGAACAATATATATAAAAATGTTTTTAAACATATCCCAGTCCTCTATTTTCCCACTAATTTTTGTTTTCTTGTCTGCCCTTCTCTTTCGCATTGACTTTGGCTTTAACTTCCTCGTCGGCCACAATTGTCTCATTTTCACATATTTCTTTCCTTTGGTACATGCCTGTCCTGAACTCTCCTCATTTCTCACAGAAACTCCCACCATGGCTGATCTGCTGTCTTCCCCATTAGTGGCTTTTCCAATCAACTTTGGCCAGTTCCTCTCTCATGTGACTTGAATTTCCTTCATTCCACTGAAATACCGACACATCGGACTTTAGTCTCTCCCTTTCAAAGTGAACTCAATCATTTTGTGATCTGATCACTCCCTCTGAAGGGATCTGTTACCTTAAGCTCTCTAATCCCCTCTGGTTTATTACACACCACCCAATCCAGAACAGCCGATCCCCTGATGGGCTCATCAACAAGCTGCTCCAAAAATCCATCTCCACCCCGTACGCATTCCACAAACTCTCTCTCCAGAGATCCCGTACAGACCCGATCTTCCCAAATCTACTTTCACGTTAAAATCCCCCATGATTATTGTAACGCTGTCTTTCCGATTTGCCTTCTCTATTTCTAGTTGTATTTTGTAATCCATATCCTGGCTACTGTTTTGGGCCATTAGTGTCCTTTTACCTTTACCATTACTCAATTCAACCCAAAAGGATTCTACCATTCTGATCCATCCCCTCCCCCTCACCACTCTTCTCACTCCACCCATCTTCCCTCCCTCCCACCTTCTCTCTCCTCCCCCATCCTCTCCTGCCACCCACCTCTCCCCACTACCCTCCCCCTCTACCATCTGTCCTCCCCAAACCCTCCCTCTCCTCTCCCCTGCATTTATACCCCACATTCTGCTCCTTGACACCTCTCTCTGTCTTAGATCCTACAAGGTCAGAAGTACAGCTTCTCTGTGGACTGGTGGTCATTTGGGGTGCTGCTGTATGAGATGTTGATCGGCCAGTCCCCCTTCCATGGAGATGACGAGGATGAGCTGTTCGAGTCTATCCGGGTGGACACGCCACACTACCCACGCTGGATCACCAAGGAATCCAAGGACATTCTGGAGAAAGTAGGTCCCAGCTGGGCTTCCCCTACCTGTGACATTCCATGACCTTGTGACCCTCCACAGGTCCCATTGACCCTCACCGCACCTCAGGACCCTCTTCTTCCAGCGACCCTCCCCAGGGACAGGAGGGACACATTTTGGTCTTCCTGTTCCCAGCTAGCTCTCTAGACCACTTTGGATGTTCGCAGTCCTGTCATCTGGACACTGTGCTCAGACATTTCCATGCAGATGACAGGCTAATTTTATTGGATGAGTCTGTGAAGTTCCTTGGGATATTTTATATCGTCGTTTTTAAAAAAATTTAGGCATGCAGCACGAGTCCGTGCCACCCAATTTACACCCCATTAACCTACACCCTGGTATGTTTTGAGCTGTGAGAGAAAATTGGATCCCTTGCAGAAAACCCACACAGACACAGGGAGAACGTACAAACTCCTTACAGACAGCGTGGGATTCATACCCCAGTCTGGTCACGATCGCTGGTGCTGTAAAGGCATTGCGCTAACTGCTACACCAACTGTGCCATTCTTGGCTTTGGAGACCTTTCATCACAACTCAGATGAATGAATAACCCTGCCCCAAAGTTGATGTTATAATCTGCTTGCATTCCAATCTTTCAGCTCTTTGAACGGGACCCACTGAAGAGGCTCGGTGTTTGTGGAAACATCAAACAGCACAACTTCTTCAAAACGGTGAACTGGACAGCGTTAGAGAAGAGGGAAGTGGAGCCTCCTTTCAAACCCAAAGTGGTGCGTTTGTTCAGAAATCTCCCCTTCCACTTCTCCTCCCACTCACTCACTCCCCTCCTGCACCCACCGGTTGCATGGGATTGAATTACAGTAGGTGGAACATTTGGAATAGTGCATTAAGTTTGTCTCACCTTATCCCAGGAGCAACCTACTTGCTTTAGACGAACTTGAGGTGAGAGAGTTCAGAATCAGAATTTACATTCATGAACATATCACAAAATTTGTTGTTTAGTGGCAAATTACAGTCCAAGTATTGTGAATAAATTACATTTCAAATACATAAATACAATAAAACTCCTGGTATCTGGCACTTATGGGGATTGGTGGATACCGAATAAGTGTATTTTCTGGTTGGTTGAGACTTACTCTTACAATGCCTTATACACCTCTATTAAGAATAAACAGTTTAAAAGACAAACAATAACATTATAGATAATTAATCCACCTCCCCCCATCCCCACCCCCAACCAAGTTTACAAATATAGCCTCTGTCTGGGGAGAATCTTACTAAGCAGGGATAAGAAGACAATGTAGGAGAGTCACCCCAACAGCGAGCGGCATGAACCAGCTCTTCATCCTGGGTGACGCCATTGCTGATTCACACAACTTTAGTCAAACAGCTGCCACGAGCAAAGCCTGACCAAGGCGCTCCGTTGGCTGAATATTCACCCCCATCTTCAACAAAGGTTCATGTGTTACTTTAGAGAACATTTATTTTTACAATTTTAAACTTGCGTATTTTTTTGAATATTTTATTTAAATTCAACACATGACAATTAATAAAATAATAAATCACATTATTACAGAGCTGATTTATTTATAAAAGAAAAAAGAAAAAACCCTAAAAAGTCCAACTAATCCCGACCTCCCCAACTACCCCTACTAAAACCCATTATCTAAAATATATAACAGTTATAATATTGAATTGCTTTGGAAGATGCTCAAAGACTCCAAAACATTTTTCCATAATAAAAAAACATTACTCATTTTTAATGGAAGACTTCACTGGTCTGGAGGACTCAAAAGAATTATTTATAATTTTAATCCTATTATTCAAGCATACGGGCTCCAAATGTGTAAAAATACAGAATATTTATCCCTTAAATTGTATGTATTTTTTTTTCTAATTAAATACAGCTTTGAATCTCTGTACACCATCTTCCTAATGTTAATGAAACATCTGATTTCCAAGTAACAGCAATACATTTTCTTGCTATTACCAAAACTAATTTAACAAATTTCAATTGAAAATCTGATAATTTAGGAGTTATATTCTCAAAATTTCCCATCAACAATAATTCAGGATTTAACAGAAAAATAACACCAATAACCCGTCGTAAAATCTTACTAATAGAAATCCAAAAAGGTTTAACCTTTGAACAAGACCATGTAGAATGGATAAAAGTTCCAACATCTTTCCCATTATTTAAGAAAACAGATGAAGATTTTTTTTAAAGTGGGTAAGTTTACCTATTACTTTAATTGGAAGAGTTCAATTGTATTAAAATGAATATCTTTCCGAGAATTCATTATTTATTTCAAACTTTACCCATCTCCATACCTCAAAATTTTTTTCACGATCTAAATAAACAAGATAGCAAATTTCTTTGGAAGGGAAAAATGGCAAGAAAATCATTAGAAAAATTAACATGGATTATATGAATTAGGAGGATTACAGCTTCCTAATTTTAGGAATTATTATAAAGTAGCACAATTAAGATTTCTTGTTTCTTTATTTGGCAAAGTTAAACCATCATGGGTGGAAATCGAATTAAATAAGATCAGAAAAACTATACCTGAGGAATTTATTTATAAATGATAACTGATAGGGATGCTGTACTATTGAAGCATTTACTTAATATTTGGATTAAAATTAAATTAGAAATTGATGGAAATCTTTTGTTGTTAAAAACACCATTGATTCACCCTCTTAATTTTCTCAAAAGATTATCTTTCTTTGAATATTTGGAATAAAGGAATTTCTAAATTAGGAGATTGTTATGACAATAATAGGTTGATGTCATTTGATCATTAAAAAATTAAATATGACATTGCTCGCTATACACTTTTTGTTATTTTCAATTAAGAGCTTATTTAAGAGAGAAATTAGGATCGGAAATGATTTTAAAAGATCCTACAGATTTAGAACTGTTAATTGTTGATGAAATGGCTAAAAAGATTACTTCAATAGAAAAAGCAGCTAAATTAGGTTTGTTTAAGTCAAAGGAAAGATGGAAACAAGATTTGAGTATATCGATAGATCAGCAGGTTTGGCAAGATTTATGTAAAGAAGTTATGTCCACTGCAATTAATGTGAGATATAGATGACTTCATTATAACTTTTTACACCAGTTGTATATTACATCTCAGAAATTGAATAGATGGAAATTGGATACATCGGATCAATGGTTTAGATGTGGAAAGGATATTGGAACTTGTGTAATGTTGACCTGTTATTTTATTCTTATTTATTTTAATTTTTTTAAATTTATTTTTCTCATTTTTTTGCTGGTTACTTGAATTGTTTATCAGCAGTGCAAGAAAAGAGGATAAAGTGAGGTAGGGTCTGTGTTCATTGTCCATTCAGAAATCTAATGGCAGAGGAGAAGAAGCCTTCCTTGTGCTGATGGGTGTTCAGACTCCTGTACCTGATGGTAGTAGTATGAAGAGGGCATGGCCTGGTGGTGAGGGTCCTTGATGTTAGAGGCTGCTTTCTTAAGACACAGCCTCTTGCAGATGTTCTCAACAGGGTAGGGATTGACCTGGGGAAAGATGTAATAGATTGAACCTCTAGTTTTTGGAACTTAGTAGACGGAATAGTGATCTTGTTGAAGAAAGCAGACAGGTAAATATTGCAAATGTTGAATATCTAAAAGAAAATGAAACACTCAGCAGGTTAGGCAGAATCTGTGGAGAGAGAAACAGTTAACATTTCAGGATTGAACTTTGCATTGAAGACCCTCGGTCGGGCACCATGTGTGGAGAGAGACCAGACACCTTTTTTTTCTCTCTCTCTCACACACACAACAAGCAACAGTTTTGGCTGAAACAATTGGATCTCAAGCTCCCATGGTAGGAGAGTCATGGGTAGGAGGGCTCAGTTTCAGGATTGGCATAGTCAGGATATCAAAGATCATGAGAAGGCAGGAGAGTAGTGCTGCGTGGGATTTTTAAAAAATCAGCTCATGATGGAATGGTGGAATGGACTCAATGGCCAAATGGACTGCTTCTGCTCCCATATATTAAAATCCTGTGGTGTTTTTCAAGGCTGTAGTTGATGAATTTTTGGAATCAAGGGAATTTGGGAATCGAGCAGAAGTGAACAAATAACCCATAGATAATAAATGAGAGCAGGAAGACATTCCATATCTGTGAGGAGAATCTCCTTTCTCCTGTTCTCTTGCAGTCACTGCCCCTTTCACTGTCTCTCTGTTCACATATGTTTTTCTCCGTTCTTTCAGAAATCTGCTGGTGATCACAGCAACTTTGACCGTGAGTTTCTCAGCGAGAAGCCCCGGCTCTCTCAGGGAGACAAGAATCTGATTGACTCCATGGATCAGACAGCATTCCTGGGGTTTTCCTACACCAACCAGAATATGGAACACATGATGAAATAGATGCCACAGCAGCCTGTGCCCTCCGGTTAACCTCACAGTGTTCCTGCAAACTTGAATTAAACCAAGGGATGAGAGTTGGGAAGAGTTTCCTGGGCTATCCAGATTTCTGTTAATCCTCTTCATTTCTCATTGCTCGCTTTTGCTGGCCTTTTGGTGAGTTTGCTGATTCTGTCAGGCCATGTAAATGCTTTGCATGCCACCTTCATTGCTGGGTGAAGCTGGGGCTTGGACACTAATCCTGGGTGTGACAGTTCACGAGAAATTCCCTGAAAGTGTTGACAGTAAGACCAAACATTTTAAAACTCTCATCATCTTGTCTTTGTACCAATGTTTTCAATTAAAGTGTACATTATTTAAATTTCCTGATTAAAGGCTAGTTTCCTTTCACGAAGGCGTGTCTTTTGATTACTTGTCAGTTTACAGTTTGAACATTGCAGTGTATTTCTATGCTGTAGAGTTCTACTGTTCTATTTGAATTTTTAAGAAGGATTATACCAGTGGTTCTCAACCTTCCCTTCCCACCCACATACCACCTTAAGCAATCCTTTACTAATCACAGAGCACCTATGGCATCGGGATTACTTAAAGTGGTATGCGAGTTGAGAGAAAAAGGTTAAGAACCATTGCTTTAAACAGCCTGTTAAAAGAGCCAATGGTGTTTGCAAGTAAAATCTTCCAACCACAGTCCTGTGCCCAAGATGGTAATGCTCGTGTTTGGCAGTGGCCATGAGGGGTTGTAGACTCTGGTGAGCAGTGGACCAGCACAGGGCAACAGTAACGGGGAGAATACCTCCCTCCCACTCCTCCCGTTGAGAAACAGAGGAGACTGTAATGGCACTGATGTACCACAGCTTACAAACAAATAAAGAATGCACTCATTCGTTTCTTTCAGCACACCATGAAGTCGACTTTCTTTTATTATTCACTAGACACATTTCATTCTTCAACTCCCCAAACACCACCCAGTTTAACTCCCCTGACCTTCTCATTGGCTCACCACCACACGGGTGATCCTGACACTCACTCTCCTCCCGACTAAGGTAAGTACGCAATAGTGACAGCAACCCCCCCCCCCCAAGCCTTGCAAGGAGGTGATGGATTGGAACTGTCCTGCTATGTAACGGTCTGGAGGGCTGACAGTTCAGCCCAACCTCATACGATCGTGCATCGCCTGCCTTGCTGGCAAGGGTGGGACTGGTCCTCTGACTGTGGCTCCAATGCAGAATATGCACCCTCAATATACACCAGCTTCAACCTGTCGATGGAAACGGTATCAGGTTTTCCATTCCTGTCGATTGCAAAAGGCTTTGGGTGGCGTTGTACGACCTGAGAAGAACCATTGTGAATGAGCTGAAGTGGTTTGCAAACAGCATCACGCCGGAGGAACACATAATTACAGCGTTGTAAATCATTCGGCACATACAGTGCTGGTGACGCCAGCTGTGTAGGAGTAGGTTGGAGGAATCTCATATTTTCCCGAAGATGATCAGACTCAATCTTGCCTGGCAAGGGTAACGTAGTAGTGCCATATACGAGCTCTGCCACTGAACATCCAAGAAATACTGTAACAGTTCAAGGAGAACCATGGGCAAACGTTCGCTCCACGTAGATGCTTCACCACCTGCCGTTAATGCCGCCTTCAATTGTCGATGGAAACACTCAATGAGGCCGCTGGTCTGTGGATGGTAAACCGTAGTGCATGTATGGATAGTGCCCAGATCAGTGAGAGCTCGGAACAATGCCGACTTGAACTGAGACCCTGTATCTGTTTTAATAGTGATCGGAGCACCGAAGGATGGAATCCAACAATCCACGACAGCCCTGGCGACCGTCTCATCAGAGATGTCAGTGATAAGAATTGCCTCCTGCCACGTTAGTCCAGTCTTCGCACGTGAGCAGATAAGATTCTCCCCGAGAGGGCGGAAACGGCCCTACCAAGTCTAGGTGCACGCGCTGGAAACATGAATCTGGAACAACAAAATACCGCAGCTTGGATTTTGTGGGTATGGTGACTTAAGAGCATTGACATGGCAAGCAGGTCCTTGCCTATAATCCAACATCCCATTTAACAATGAGGCCAGGTAAAATGTTCTGTAACTAGTTTGATCAATGCTTTTCTACCAGGATGTGATAAATTGTGAAGAAACTCAAAAATCTCCCGCCTCTCCGCCGGCTATTTCTGTGGAAAAAAAAAAATCAGACTAAATTTTCACCTGATTCATTCTGGGTCATATCTTGAAGATGGAGACCAGAGTTGATCCGGTGATACTGGATGACATCGGGATCGGTGCGCTGTGCACGAGCCATGGGGGTGAAATCGATGGCAGTTGTTGTATGTAAGGCGTCAATGTCGCCCCTTGACAAGCCGTTGGCCATGAAATTTGATTTTCCTCAGAAGTCCGATGAAAATTGTTAGATGAAGTCCAAGTGCCGAATCTCTCTAGACGAGTGGAGATGTGTGCTGGTACTCACAGTCTGCGCAAGAGGTTGGTGGTCTATATAAATGGTGAAAGGACAATTCCAATAAAAAAGTGGAAATGTTTCACTGTGAAAGATAAATGGCCAAGAGTTCTTGACCAACATACTATATTTTACCAGGAAAAGCCGCCAGAGGTTCCAATTGCCCACAAACTCGTTCTAACACTACTCCCTTTGCACTGACAGATGCATCCGTGGTAAGAGAGAGCAAGGCATTGGGCTTTTGATGTACAAGCATCGTGGCATTCGCAAACGCAGTCTTCACATCATTGAAAGCATGTATAGCATCCTCTCCCAAAGTTAATGGTCTTTTTAACTTTCGAGGTATAACTAATAATTTGCCCACTTAAATATGCTTTCAAAGCATCCCATAATACAAAATTACTACGTATTGAATTGACATTCTCAGCCAAAAACAAAGCTCCTTAACAAAAGTAATAAACTCCAGTTTCTTCAATAGCATTGTATTAAACCTCCATCTATAAGACGATTGTACTACTTCTGAACCTACACAGGAAAAAAAATAACATCTGATATAACCCAACTTTTATACACAACCTGTAATACTCTACCTTGCGGATGTGCCGAAACCAAAAAAAATCTATTCTATAAAAGGAATCGTGTCTAAAGGAATAAAAAGAAAAGTCTTTCTCTGACAGGTTTAATCTCCTTCAAACATCAACCAGATTCAAATCCTTCATCAAAGCTCCTATTTGTGTTGCCACCTTTGATTTCCTTATACTTTTTGGAGCTCTGTCCAATAAAGGATCCAAAACACAATTAAAATCACCCCCGACCAAAATATTATTATTGGCCTGATTAAGCAATAAAAAAGCCTCCGACATAAACCGTTCATCATCCACATTAGGTGCATAAATATTTAACAAAGTCCACGATTCAGCAAAAATGTTACAATTAACCATCAAAACCTTCCCAGCATTTCCTTCAAACGATTCCAATTCAAATGGTAATTTCTTATGAATTAAAATCGCTACACCCTTCACTTTAGAATAAAAAGAAGAAAATACATGGCCAACCCACTCTCTCTTCAATTTCAAATGTTCTTTTTCAGTCAAATGTGTTTCTTGCAAAAAAGCAATATCAGCTTTCATTTTTTTATATAAAACTCATTTACGGTTAATTGGGTTATTCAAACCCTGAACATTAAAAGTTGCAAAATTCAAATTAGATATTTCTTAATCTAATATATTCCACTATAATAAAATAATGCTCCCCTTCTAACCCCCCCCCCTTATGTAAAAATTCCCAAAAAAAGAGAAAAAAAAACTAACAGTCCCCAAAACAAACTACTAAAAAGTAGTGGCCCCCTAAAAATCTGGGTGTGGTAAAATCCACTAGTGGCAGATGACTAAAGGTCTCAGTGTCATCCACCCCTCCCCCCCAGTCAGACTTTCACAAAGTACTGAAACAAAAATAATTAACACAATGATTCCAGTCCCAATTATTGTTCTGGATATTCAATATCAAGAAGACTTTGTGTCAATTCAACTTTCTTCCCATTCTTTCCATGTTTTCCATTCTCCCCATTTCCATTTATCCTCCTCTTAGGTGACGATCGTGGCAATTGTCCATTTCCTCATAAATCTGGCAATGAATGAGCAAAAATTAATGCATCATGATCATTTTCAAAGAATTGAGATTGAAAGTTCCCATTAAAAACTTTCAACATGGCCGGATAACGAAAAACAAATTTATATCCCTTTCGCCCCAATACCTTTTTAGCCGAATTAAATTCTCGGCACCTTCTAATAATTTCTTGACTCAAATCTGCATTAAAAAACACTCTATTATTCTGGATCATCATTGGAGCTTGTTTCTGCACCACCATTCATAATATAATTTCTCTGTCCTGATATTTCAAACAGCGAATCAAAATTGCTCATGGTGGTTGGCCTGGAAATGGTTTCTTCCTTAGTGCTCTATGTGCTTGATCCAACTCCAGACCATCTTGAAAAAATTCCTTGTCCAACACCACAGGAATCCATTTCTTAAAAAACTTTACCTGATCAGAACCTTCTACATCTTCTGGAAGACCTACTATTTTTACGTTATTTCTTCGACCCTGATTTTCTAATGAATCAATCTTCTTAAAAAATTCCTTCTTCTGGATTCCCCAATCCATGAACGAATTCTCCACTTTTTCCATTTTTTCTCTATTACGCTCCACTTGGTTCTCACTTTCAAAAAAAGCTTCTTCAATCTTTTTAAAGTTATCTTGTACAGTGTCCACTGATTTTATACATCTACTAACATCACCTTTAACTACATTAATATCTTGCTTCATACGTCATTTCTTCACATATAATAGTCATTTTAGTTTTCACTTCCATAAATCCTTGAGTCATCTGAGTAGACATCTGTATTGACATATTTTCCATTTGATGAGCAATCCCTTCCAAAATTGTGAACACAGAATCCAGTCCAGGTTTTATCACCTCCCCTTGAGGCCTACCTTCTCTGATCTCAGTCCCCATTTCTTCCTGTGAAAATTTCTGTAATGTTGATCTTCCTTCCTCCCCTAACATCATAGGTCCTCTTCCAGTGCTGCTGCGGGTCTGGATGCCCATCGACAGTGTGCCGACCTTGTCAGCCCGCCGCTGTTCGGGCTCCCCCACAGCCCACACCTTGTCCAGTAGTTCTCGGACCTGCGACGCTCTGCACATGCCGGGCAAAGTCACCGACCCCGCAGGTGCATCTTCTGACGCTACACTGCGCGCTCCCGGACCGCCAGGCAGTATTGCAGGCTGGCAGGTCTGTCTTTGCTTGGCCGATCCGCCCACGCCTCCGGACTCACGGGAGCGCGAGTCAAGGCCGGCCGAGCCCATCACTGAGCCGGTGCCATCTTGCGGTTGCGCGATCGGCGCCGGTGTAATACTTAACCAAGCAGGAGTCCTCTGAGGCTTGGGGACTCCAGTCGATGACTCTGTGGCTTCAACTTGGTAAGTAGGCCTCAGTTCTTCAACATTTTTGTAAGGCAATTTCTTTTGCAATTGAGCTTTTTATTTTTCACGTTTGCAGTCATTGCAATCCTCCAATAGTCCAAAGTCAGTAAATACTATTTTTAACTACTTTTACAAATTTTAAATTCAGGTATTTAGAAGTCCAACTGGAGGAAGGTGGAACCACACGTCTTCCCACTATGCCATCTTGCCACGCCCCCCTTACTGTATGTTTAATGTCTGTATGATGGGATCACTAGGTGAGGGAAACACTTGAGCAAGGCTTGGAAAGGGTCAGGAGCCAGGTTAAAGGCTAGTCAGGTGGCTGACAACGTGGGAGGGTCAACAGATGCTGCTCATTTGCATACAAGAGCTGTGGTCCATGACACAGCAATTTTTAAAATCCACCAACAAAAAAAGTGATAAAAAATCCACTCCCAAAATAGAATTTGTCACATTTGCAACGTGAAAACCCATTGAAAATGTTTTTTGAACTGAAATCCAACGTGAATGATCTCTGGCTGTATGTTTGAATATCAGAATCAAATGCAGCTGAAAGAACACGACATATTGGGGTATATGCATTCCTCCGTGGTTGGAGGGACCACTGAAATCTCTGCACTGGAATTGAGAAGAAATTGAACACCCAAGAGACTGTCTTTAAGGAAAAGACAATGGCAGATGTGCCCACGGAGAGTTGTTGCCTCCACTGCTGGGCCTGGTCGTTTCTCGGCTGCCACTTGTAGAAATCACAGGGCCAGGCAGCAAAACCAAATCTTTAATGCTTCCAACAAATACACCATCTATTGCCTCTACCACCATGATTCCAACCAGGTCGACGGAAGGAACTCCGTCGCATGACCGAGGCCTGGACCTGTGTAGTCAATTATGCCATTTCCTGCTCTGACTCAGTTACATTTAATTGAGAAGGTGCTGGCATTCCCTTTGGATGATAAGGTGCTGGCACTTCACAAGGTGCAGTAAGCAGTTCTTCCAGTCCCATTTTCTCCTGTTGTCTAGGGGAAGAAACCAATCCTTTCATCTTCAATGCAGAGGACATGGACATAAAGAGGTTGGCCTGATCTGCCAATTGATTGAGGGTAGATATTCGAAAAACACTCACCAAATGCTCTTGAACATGATGAGGTAAACATCAAAGGAACCTTGGTTTCCAAAAAAAAAAATCACCTTCAGCAGGATCTGTTCCAGCTAGCCTGCACCACCTCCTCAATATCTGTGATGGTTTCCTATTGCCTTGGCTATTATCAACTGGTAATTGAGCAAATGAGTCTCCCTAGATGGCTGAGCACACTGCAGAATCACCACCTTAAGCATGTCGTGTGGGAGATTACCATCCGCATCCACAAAGACATCCTCCACCTCACAAGCAATCTGCTCTGGAAGTTGCTCCACAAGTAAAATGCACTTGGCCTTCTGACTCGTGAAGATCATGAACCACACTGGTGCATTATTAAGAAAGGGGGGGGGGGGGTTTATCCTCATCACTGTCCATTTTAAATTAGAAGGTACTATTATGACCCCAGAGGACCCTAAAACCCAGCAACAATAGACATTCACCAAAACAAATGGTTACTTAAACAAAAGTTGCTTTTAATTTTCTTTAAACATAAAAACTGGATCAAACTTTAACTTATTACTATCAACTTACTTAACCCCCTTCTAATTCTAAGCGCACATATATGTAATGTGTGTGTAAGTTCAGAAAAGCTCTTTGATTCACAGTCCAATCTCACTTCTCACTCCTCCGATTCACTGGTATCAGGCAATTTTTATACTGTGCACAGAATTTAACATTTATGAATTTCACCAGGCTTTGGTGAAAAGGTAAATGGTTACCACTCAGGAAGGTTTCTAGTTGTTTTCAGAGATTCATTGCTCATTGGACACACACACAAACTGATTTGCTTCCATCAATTACCTCAGTGTCTTGCTGAAGAAACTTGCCCCATCAGGGTTTTCCAAATGATAACCTCTTCTTCCAGGCCTCCACAGAGTTCCTCTTGTTTCCTTTATTTGAGGTGAAACACTGTAGCCAGCCATTTCCTCTTGTATGGACCACAAGGGTTTTCACCAGGCTGAACTCAGAATTCACAACCGTCTTCAAAATAGGGTTTCAACAAGTTTCCAAAAGCCACTGCATAAGTCAGATCTCTCTCTCTGTCCGAGCAATTTTTTTCTCTCTCTTCTACTTATAAAAACCAGAACCCCTTGCAGGGGTCCAAACCCAATCCTTAAAAGATCTTTATCAGCAGTTTGAGCCTGGACTGTTTATTTGCACCTGCTTTTAAAAATTCCTTCTAAAACAGTCCCATTGTCTTTTGAAAATCCACTGGTGCCTGCATGACTGGGTTCAGCCAAACTCTTGCTTTTTAAATGAGATGTGAAGTTTAACTATCTGGTTGTGAAATGACCTACACTAGACCCCCCACAATCTATCTCTTTTTAAAAAAATGATATAATAGAAAGTATAACTCATAACAGTTCTGTGAACTCACGGCGTCACCACTGATAGCAGCACTGATTTACCACAGCTTATAAACAAATAAAGAATACACTCACCTGCTTCTTTCAGCACATCATGAAGTAGATTTTCTTTTATTATTCACTAGACACAACTCCCCAAACATCACTCAGTTAAACTCCTCTGGCCTTCTCATTGGCTCACTGCCACACAGCGATCCTGATCTCCTCCCGACGAAGTAAGTGCGCGACTGTGAAAAGATGACCCAACAGGATTGTAGTGGACCAGCGAGGGGCTCAGTGGCCAAGGGATCCACACAGTCTGCAGACAACTTGTGACCAGGGGACTTGCAGGCTGCAGGCTCATGGAAACCAGGTCATGGAGCCCAAATTTGCAAAGGTAAGAAGAGATCCCAAAGGACCTCAGGTGCTGAAAGCATCCTGATCATGTCAGAGGTTTGGATCTGGAGCTCGGGTTGCTAATGGATCAAATGGGTCTGTGGCTGCGGAAGGTACTGGAGGGGAATCCACGGACATTTGGTGACTGAAGGGATTCATACATAGACATACACCTCTGTAACAGGCCATTTCAGCCCACAAGTCCATGCTACCCAATTTACACCCCATTAATGTACCACCCCTTCCCCCGGTACATTTTGAATGGTGGGAGAAAACCAGAGCCCTTGGGGAAAACCCACGCAGACACAGGGAGAACGTACAAACTCTTTACAGAGAGCGCGGGATTTGAACCCTAGTCCAGAACAATTGCTGGTGCTGTAAAGGCATTGCACTAACCGCTACCCCAACCATGCCACCCTTTTGCTTCTCTTTCTCATACTGTAAGGGGCACTGGGGTTTACTAATGGCAACTGTCTGCCTTACGGGAGCCAGAAGGTGATTTCATGTAATATTATATGTTCTGTACAATAAAACTTCGAAAGATTGGTATATGGAACTGAGAAAAATTGAGGATTATGCAGTAGGGAAATTCCAGGCAGTCGTTAGAGTAGGTTATTAGGCCAGTACAAAAACTATGGGCCAAAGGGCCTGTAATGTGCTGTAGATTTCTATGTTCAACCATCCACACACTCATCCCATTTGGTTCAGCCCCTTCTCTGTCATGATGACACCTGATGTTTAAATCTAGGGCGTGTACCTGCCTCCACCACCTGAATGGAAAAAGGCTTCCTCGGACCACTTTAAGCCATTTAAACTGCAAGGCCTCCAAGATTGCTATGGGGATGTTTGTTGTCTATCTGTCAGGAAACATCCCCAGCCTATGAATCTGTACTGCCACCATCAGGGATTGCTGAGTCGTACATCCCTTTACCTCTGTCTCCCTTGGCCCTTCGGTTTCAATGTCCCACTGTTATTAGTTCTGCCAAAATGCATCACGTGACACTTCGAAAAGAACAGCAGAGAAACAGGCCTTTGTGCCAAGATGCTACACCAGACAGGAGGCTCAAATTAAACTGGAACCCTGCCGCTTGCGACACAGAGTGCTATAGCATAGAAACAGCTCATCAGGCCCAGCCTGCTTGTACCAGACAATATGCCCTCCTGCTTTGTCCCATTTGCCTGTATTAGACCAGACCCCTCACATCATTGTTATTCAAGCTAAACTACCTGCCTCCACCACTTTGATCCACTTACCCTCCACCCTCTTAGTAAAGAACTGTCCCTCACCTCCCATCTAATTCACACCCCCATTACCTTATAGTTATGCACTCTAATCTTCGATTCTCCCACTCTCCGATACAGACTGTCACTATTCACCTTATCAATGCCCCTCATGATTTTATTGACTTGAATAAGATTCCTTTCATCCTCCAACTCTAAGGATAACAGGGCCAGTTTTTCCAGTCTCTCACAACAACTTACCGTAATTTCCCTAACCGTGGCAACAACTTTGTAAACTGTACCCTTTCCAACTTGGTAATATCTGTCCTTTGGCTCGGCAACCAAAACTGCCCACATTATTTTAAGTGTGGGCTCACTAACATGTCAAATAACTTCAGCATAACGTCCCAACACTTGTATTCCATGACCGACCTACGAAGGTAAGCGTCCCAAACTACTGCTTTTAAGTTCCAGATTAATCAAACAGGTAAATCCAAAAGTTGTGAGCACTTCATTTGTCTACAATTCAGATCATTTACACAAAACATAAGTTACAAAATTAAACATGACATTTTCTGTTGACATCATCAAACCCTTGGGAGCCAAGTCTCCCCAGAGCCTCCAAACTGCCCATGAGCCCTGAGTGCGCCTTCTCCAGGGATACATGGAAACACAGGTGCCCTCAGAAGAGGGACAAGCAATCAGTCCAAGCTGAACCTTTGACTGCCTGCTGCCTGGATCCATGGATGACCATCTTGGCCAGGCCCAGTACCAAACCAAAGAGGACAAACCTTGATCAACCCTCCCTCCTCCATAGCATGGCCTAAAGACCAGGAGAGCTGCATCCTCACACCCTCCATATATCCACTGAAGTGACAGGTGGCAAGTCCATGAATTGACTCAATTTGTAATTAGACCTGCACCCTTCGCATTTCGTACACAAATCACAGATTTCCCCTCCATTTTCACACTCATTGTAATGGCCGGGGTCTCATTGCTCCCCACCATTGCCTTTGTACGTTTTCCAACCAGGATAGTTGGGGACAAAGATCATGATTGTATTCTCGTCTCCCGGTGATGCAAAAGAATTCCTGGCCCAAGGTCACTTAAGTCGCTACCCCAGCATGACTCCTGTAGGCCCCAGGCCTTTCAGAAAACGGGTCTGGCATATTTACAAAAAAACTAGACCACCGTATAAAACAGGGTGGGAATCCTATGGCCCACAGATCGCATCAGGCCCGCGATCCAAATTTATCTGGCTTGGAACCCAAGCAAAATTACCTTGTGCATCTGGCTTATCTGGACAGAGTCTGCAGGCCAGATCCAAATGTATCCATTCCCCTCTCCCCTCACATCCAACGCCACCACCATCCCCCTGGCCGACTGTTCAACTACTAAAGCACACCATCCAGCCCACAAACTATAAAAGGTTGCCCACCTGATATAAAACAATAGACCACAACAGGAGAGGACAAGGCTCACGTTGACTGACATTATGCTAACTCGTTCCTCCTCTGAGCCCACTATCCCATTTTTCCTACGTCAAAACGAAAGTCCAAGATGTGAGTCCTTTATCTGGATGATAAGAGAATGATGAACAGAAATGCCCAAAGCTTCATGAACTGACTCCCCGAAAATCCGCCAAAGCCTCTCGAACTTCTCAAAGGTGAGGCCGATGCTCCCAGGGCTTTGACACGTCACTGAAAAGTCAACAACTGGCTGCCACTAATCAGTGATGAAATGGCTGTGTTCAACTTTTAACGAGCAAATTAGATGAAAGATAGTAGTTCTGCGGGGGGGGAGTAAACCCACCCGGCAAATTGCCAGCTCATTGCTCGAACTTTATAGTTGGAGAGAGCAGAGCTTTACTCACAAGCAGCAGATTTATTCTGAATAAGAATTCTGCACGAGTACTCCCACACCACATCCACAAAACTGGTTCTGAACAAAAATTCTGCCTGAGTCCTCCCACACCACACCCACAAAACCCCTTCTGAACAAGAATTCTGCCCGAGAACACCCACACCACACACACACAAAACCCCTTCTGAACAAGAATTCTGCCCGAGTCCACCCACACCACACACACAAAACCCCTTCTGAACAAGAATTCTGCCCGAGTACACCCACACCACACACACAAAACCCCTTCTGAACAAGAATTCTGCCCAAGTACACCCACATCACACACACAAAGCCCCTTCTGAACAAGAATTCTGCCCAAGTACACCCACACCACACACACAAAACCCCTTCTGAACAAGAATTCTGCCCGAGTACACCCACACCACACACAAAACCTCTTCTGAACAAGAATTCTCCCAGAGTACTCCCACACCATACACACAAAACCCCTTCTGAACAGGAATTCTGCCCTAGTACACCCACACCACACAGACAAAAACCCCTTCTGAACAAGAATTCTGCCCGAGTACTCCCACACCACCACACACAAAACCCCTTCTGAACAAGAATTCTGCCCGAGTACTCCCACACCACACACAGAAAACCCCTTCTGAACTAGAATTCTGCCCGAGTACTCCCACAGCACACCCATAAAACCCCTTCTGAACAAGAATTCTCCCAGAGTACTCCCACACCATACACACAAAACCCCTTCTGAACAAGAATTCTGCCCGTGTACTCCCACACCACACACACAAAACCCCTTCTGAACAAGAATTCTGCCCGAGAACACTCACACCACACACACACAAAACCCCTTCTGAACAAGAATTCTGCCCGAGTCCACCCACACCACACTCACAAAACCCCTTCTGAACAAGAATTCTGCCCGAGTACACCCACATCACACTCACAAAACCCCTTCTGAACTTGAATTCTGCCCGAGTACACCCACACCACACACACAAAACCCCTTCTGAACTAGAATTCTGTCCGAGTACTCCCACACCCAAGCATAAAACCCCCTTTCGATTCAAATCCCATTTCAGTCATTTAATTCATTTATCTTTCTGTTTTCAGACCATGACTTCTGCACCACCGCTCCCACAGTATGACTCTCCCTCAGTAGAACTGGCTTCTGCTCTTCTGTGCACACCTTATTGTATGGTTCATTGAGGAACCTTCTCAAACACAGGCCTTCAGCACAGATAAACACCCTGGTTCACCATGTCCACACCTACCATCCTGTACAATCTGAAGTAACCCCCATCCCAGCTCTGTCGCCTTCAGTCCCCCATTGATCATCACTTCATTTCCTTACTGTGAAGGGGGGCGGAGGGGGGTCATTCATGTGACATGAGAGGGTTTAAACTAGAGTGGCAGGGGGCGGAGGGGGGTCATTCATGTGACATGAGAGGGTTTAAACTAGAGTGGCAGGGGGCGGAGGGGGGTCATTCATGTGACATGAGAGGGTTTAAACTAGAGTGGCAGGGGGTGGAGGGGGTCATTCATGTGACATGAGAGGGTTTAAACTAGAGTGGCAGGGGGCGGAGGGGGGTCATTCATGTGACATGAGAGGGTTTAAACTAGAGTGGCAGGGGGCGGAGGGGGTCATTCATGTGACATGAGAGGGTTTAAACTAGAGTGGCAGGGGGCGGAGGGGGGTCATTCATGTGACATGAGAGGGTTTAAACTAGAGTGGCAGGGGGCGGAGGGGGGTCATTCATGTGACATGAGAGGGTTTAAACTAGAGTGGCAGGGGGCGGAGGGGGTCATTCATGTGACATGAGAGGGTTTAAACTAGAGTGGCAGGGGGCGGAGGGGGTCATTCATGTGACATGAGAGGGTTTAAACTAGAGTGGCAGGGGGCGGAGGGGGGTCATTCATGTGACATGAGAGGGTTTAAACTAGAGTGGCAGGGGGCGGAGGGGGGTCATTCATGTGACATGAGAGGGTTTAAACTAGAGTGGCAGGGGGTGGAGGGGGTCATTCATGTGACATGAGAGGGTTTAAACTAGAGTGGCAGGGGGCGGAGGGGGGGTCATTCATGTGACATGAGAGGGTTTAAACTAGAGTGGCAGGGGGCGGAGGGGGGTCATTCATGTGACATGAGAGGGTTTAAACTAGAGTGGCAGGGGGTGGAGGGGGTCATTCATGTGACATGAGAGGGTTTAAACTAGAGTGGCAGGGGGTGGAGGGGGTCATTCATGTGACATGAGAGGGTTTAAACTAGAGTGGCAGGGGGCGGAGGGGGGGTCATTCATGTGACATGAGAGGGTTTAAACTAGAGTGGCAGGGGGCGGAGGGGGGTCATTCATGTGACATGAGAGGGTTTAAACTAGAGTGGCAGGGGGCGGAGGGGGTCATTCATGTGACATGAGAGGGTTTAAACTAGAGTGGCAGGGGGTGGAGGGGGTCATTCATGTGACATGAGAGGGTTTAAACTAGAGTGGCAGGGGGCGGAGGGGGGGTCATTCATGTGACATGAGAGGGTTTAAACTAGAGTGGCAGGGGGCGGAGGGGGGTCATTCATGTGACATGAGAGGGTTTAAACTAGAGTGGCAGGGGGCGGAGGGGGGGTCATTCATGTGACATGAGAGGGTTTAAACTAGAGTGGCAGGGGGCGGAGGGGGGTCATTCATGTGACATGAGAGGGTTTAAACTAGAGTGGCAGGGGGTGGAGGGGGTCATTCATGTGACATGAGAGGGTTTAAACTAGAGTGGCAGGGGGTGGAGGGGGTCATTCATGTGACATGAGAGGGTTTAAACTAGAGTGGCAGGGGGCGGAGGGGGGGTCATTCATGTGACATGAGAGGGTTTAAACTAGAGTGGCAGGGGG
The DNA here is from genome assembly GCF_036971445.1 of Narcine bancroftii. Taxonomy (NCBI): domain Eukaryota; kingdom Metazoa; phylum Chordata; class Chondrichthyes; order Torpediniformes; family Narcinidae; genus Narcine; species Narcine bancroftii. Next base: position 161,985,141 of record NC_091473.1, on the reverse strand, counting down.
CGGAGGGGGGTCATTCATGTGACATGAGAGGGTTTAAACTAGAGTGGCAGGGGGCGGAGGGGGTCATTCATGTGACATGAGAGGGTTTAAACTAGAGTGGCAGGGGGTGGAGGGGGTCATTCATGTGACATGAGAGGGTTTAAACTAGAGTGGCAGGGGGCGGAGGGGGGGTCATTCATGTGACATGAGAGGGTTTAAACTAGAGTGGCAGGGGGCGGAGGGGGGTCATTCATGTGACATGAGAGGGTTTAAACTAGAGTGGCAGGGGGCGGAGGGGGTCATTCATGTGACATGAGAGGGTTTAAACTAGAGTGGCAGGGGGCGGAGGGGGTCATTCATGTGACATGAGAGGGTTTAAACTAGAGTGGCAGGGGGCGGAGGGGGTCATTCATGTGACATGAGAGGGTTTAAACTAGAGTGGCAGGGGGCGGAGGGGGTCATTCATGTGACATGAGAGGGTTTAAACTAGAGTGGCAGGGGGCGGAGGGGGTCATTCATGTGACATGAGAGGGTTTAAACTAGAGTGGCAGGGGGCGGAGGGGGTCATTCATGTGACATGAGAGGGTTTAAACTAGAGTGGCAGGGGGCGGAGGGGGTCATTCATGTGACATGAGAGGGTTTAAACTAGAGTGGCAGGGGGCGGAGGGGGGTCATTCATGTGACATGAGAGGGTTTAAACTAGAGTGGCAGGGGGCGGAGGGGGTCATTCATGTGACATGAGAGGGTTTAAACTAGAGTGGCAGGGGGCGGAGGGGGTCATTCATGTGACATGAGAGGGTTTAAACTAGAGTGGCAGGGGGCGGAGGGGGTCATTCATGTGACATGAGAGGGTTTAAACTAGAGTGGCAGGGGGCGGAGGGGGTCATTCATGTGACATGAGAGGGTTTAAACTAGAGTGGCAGGGGGCGGAGGGGGTCATTCATGTGACATGAGAGGGTTTAAACTAGAGTGGCAGGGGGCGGAGGGGGTCATTCATGTGACATGAGAGGGTTTAAACTAGAGTGGCAGGGGGCGGAGGGGGTCATTCATGTGACATGAGAGGGTTTAAACTAGAGTGGCAGGGGGCGGAGGGGGTCATTCATGTGACATGAGAGGGTTTAAACTAGAGTGGCAGGGGGCGGAGGGGGTCATTCATGTGACATGAGAGGGTTTAAACTAGAGTGGCAGGGGGCGGAGGGGGTCATTCATGTGACATGAGAGGGTTTAAACTAGAGTGGCAGGGGGCGGAGGGGGTCATTCATGTGACATGAGAGGGTTTAAACTAGAGTGGCAGGGGGCGGAGGGGGGTCATTCATGTGACATGAGAGGGTTTAAACTAGAGTGGCAGGGGGCGGAGGGGGTCATTCATGTGACATGAGAGGGTTTAAACTAGAGTGGCAGGGGGCGGAGGGGGTCATTCATGTGACATGAGAGGGTTTAAACTAGAGTGGCAGGGGGCGGAGGGGGTCATTCATGTGACATGAGAGGGTTTAAACTAGAGTGGCAGGGGGCGGAGGGGGTCATTCATGTGACATGAGAGGGTTTAAACTAGAGTGGCAGGGGGCGGAGGGGGTCATTCATGTGACATGAGAGGGTTTAAACTAGAGTGGCAGGGGGCGGAGGGGGTCATTCATGTGACATGAGAGGGTTTAAACTAGAGTGGCAGGGGGCGGAGGGGGGTCATTCATGTGACATGAGAGGGTTTAAACTAGAGTGGCAGGGGGCGGAGGGGGTCATTCATGTGACATGAGAGGGTTTAAACTAGAGTGGCAGGGGGCGGAGGGGGTCATTCATGTGACATTAGAGGGTTTAAACTAGAGTGGCAGGGGGCGGAGGGGGTCATTCATGTGACATGAGAGGGTTTAAACTAGAGTGGCAGGGGGTGGAGGGGTCTGAAAATCAGGTCAGCAAGTGGACTCATGGAGATGGCAGAAGCGAGGACAAGCCAACCTGGATAAAGTACAGGTAAATGGTCACATCGAGACTGAGGTCTGCTTATTTTAATGCAAGGAGTGGATAAAGCAACCTGTACATTGGTACTTGGAATTATAAACTCAGGGAAGTGGAGGTCCGATGCAGAGCACCATAAAATGGGGAAACCACACCCCCATTCAAGAAGGAGAAGCAGAAGACACAATAACCACGGTGGCGGACCAGTGAAAGGCTAAGGCTGAAGAACCCACAGACAGTGGACGGTTGGTGATTCGAGGTGAGGAAGCCACACAGGCTGCAGGCAACTGTGATCAAGGGAATCACACCAGGCTACGGACTGCTTGAGACTGGCTGAAGGGGTACCAGGTATTGGAACCATGATGCCAGAGGGTGTGGGAGGCTCCCTGATCGTTTCAGAGCTTTGGACTTGGAGCTTGAGTTGCTGATGGTTCAGACTGAAGGCTGTGTGACTGCAGAAGCACCAAAGGTGAAGCCGAGGACACTCAGCAACTCATGGGGGTGAGGGGCTCTCATTTGCTTCTCTTTCTCTGGCTGTAAGGGGTAGCCAGGCAATTTTTCTCTGATGGTGAATCTTTGTCTACAGTTCTCTAAAGGAAATTTTGTCTGATATCACATTTTTGTTGTATTACAATAAAATAATCTTGAATGATGTTGTGACCATTGCAGAGACAAAACTGCAAGAAGGATAGGATTGGCAGCTCTTACACTTCAAAAATTAAAAGAATGGAATCCCACATTATCAGATAAATGCTTCCGCTGTAAACAAGAAATTGGTACAATACTATATTCAACTTGGACATTTGAGAAAGTAACATTTTTCTGGGATGAATTGAATAATATTAAATCAAACAACCAAAAACCTAAAGATCCAAATATTTTTCTGTTAAGTAATATAAATGATAAAAACTTGCAGTTAAAATTAGGTAGATCTCAAAAACAATTTATTATGATTACTTTAGCAGCATTAAAAAATGCAGCGAAAACTTGGAAAATAGAAACATCTTTGAAAATACAGCGCTGGTAATATAGAAATAGATCGCTGTAAAATATTATTGATAATTTTGGACGATTTAAAAAAAATCTGGGAACCATATACAAAGTTCATTGGTGATCACCAGGACTCAAACCCCTAACTCTTAAAGGGATAGTATAATGTATGTTACCAAATATATATACATTATTTATCGAGTAAATAAAAATTGGTTAATAACCAAATTACACCATTATTTTTTTATTTGGGTTTAATTTGGGGCGGGGAGGTGTAGGAGGGGGGATGGGGAGAAAATGGAAAATGTCACTATATATATGAATTTATGTATGTAAAGCATATAGTTTTGAATAATTGTGACTTATTTAAAAAATTTAATTAAAGGATTGGCAGCTCATTGTTCCTGGGGTTCAGTGTTTTGGACGGGACAGAGAGGGAGGTGAAAGAAGGGAGGGTTTAGCATTGCCAATCAGAGAGAGTGTCACAGATGCACTTAGAGAGGACCTATTGGTGGGTTGACCTGCTGAGGCAGTGTGGGTGGAGATCAGAAAGAAGGAAGATCCAATCATTCACATTGGGCAACACTAGAGGTCTCCCAATAGCCACCGGGAGGTGGAGGTACAGAGAAGGAGACAGATTATATAAAGTTGCAAAAGCAATGGGGCTATCGTTGTGGAAGTCTTTCATTTCCCCAATATTGCCTGGGATGCCCTCCATGTCAGAAACTTTGAAGGGGAATTTGCATTCAGGAGCGTTTCTGGAAGCAGAAATGGAGATTGGTATGGGGCATCACGAGGAGGATGCCGTGTGGTAGACTATCTTGAGATCAAGAAAGGGGTGATGTTCAGTTTTTTGAGAACCATTAAAGCAGACAACCCCTGGGACTGATGGGTTATTGAAAGAGATATGGGAAGATTGCTGGGGTTTTGTGAGAGGAGGGTCCTGGAGGTAGGAGAGTGGCTAACATCGTATCTTTGTTCAAAATGGGGGAAAAAAAAGGCCTGTGACGGGAAAACCTTTGGAGAGGATAATCAGAGATAGGGTTTGGGCACATTTGGAATATCGTGGTCAAATTAGGGCTTTGAGGGGCGCAGGTCCAATTCAATCAAGTACTTTGAGGAAGTGCAAAGATGGTGACAAAGGTATGGCAGAGGATGTTGTCTACATGGACTTTTGTAAGGTGCTTCACCAAGTCCCTTATGGTAGGTTGATTCAAAAGAAACAGAACCATGGTGAGTTGATAGTTTGGTTGGCTTTAAGAGACAGTGTAGTGGGGAGTTTTATGATGTACATGAGATTGGGATGAAAAGTGGATTCTTAAGCAAAACACAAATGTGGTGGAGAAACAGCAGGTCTTGCAGCATCCATAGGAAGTGGAGCCAATGTTCATGCCCAAGGCCCTTTGTCAAGTGGATTAGAAAGTTTGTAGATAACAATGATAGCTGGAGTTGTGGAGAATAGAGAGCATCAGCAAAAATACCTTAAAACATAAGAGCAGAAATAGGCTATTCAGCCCATCAAGTCATCCCAACCATTTAATCATGAGCTTATCCACTTCCCCACTCAGTCTCACTGCCTAACTACAAACCGATCAATTTCCATCTTAAATGCACCCAATGACCTGGCCTCTATTACCACCTGTGACAATAAATTCCATAGATTTATGCCCTCTGGCTGAAGAAATTCCTCCGTATCTGCTCTAAGTGGATGCCCTTTAATCCTGAAGTTGTGCCCTCTTGTCCTAGACTCTCCCATTGTGGGAAACAACCTTTCTACATCTTTAGATACTTGAAGCTTTTTGTATCCTATTTGATATTATTTGCTAGCTTATATTCATACTTCATTCTTAAATTTTTCAGTTACCTTCTGCAAGTTTTTTTAAAACTTCCCGATCCTCTACCTTCCCACTAATTTGTGCTTCCTTTGCCTTCATGCTGGCTTTGACAATCCCTTGTCAGCCACAGTTGTGATATTTTTCCATTCGAATATTTCCTCTTATTTATCCTTCACCTTCCCCGTTTCTTGCAAAAATTCCATCCATTGCTGCCCTGCCGTCTTCCCTACCAGAGCCCCCTTCCAATCTACTTGGAACAGTTTCTCATGCCACTTATTCCTTTCTCCACCGAAATACTGTCACATTTGACTAGTTTGTCATTAAATCTCAAAGTGAATTTATTCATAGTATGATCACTGCCCCCTCATGGTTCCTTTATCCTATGTTCTCTAATCACCTCTGGTTTATTACCCAACACCCAATCCACAATAGCCAACCCCCTTGTGGGCTCATCAACAAATTGTTCTAAAAAGCCATCTCATAGATATTCTACAAATTCTCTCTTCAGATCCAGTCCCAACCAGTTTTTCCCAATCTACTTGCATGTTAACACCCCCCACGACTCCCATCACATAACCCTTCTGACACTCCTTTTCGATCTACTGCTGCAATTTAATGGAAGTCCTTACAGAGTAGTGATGTAGCCGGTGGTCACCATTCAGTCAGAAGACTGTGCAATGACTTAAGCTGTATACATAGTTGAGCAGCTCGCAGTTGTATGATTTTCATGACACGAGCAATCCCAGCAGACCAATCCCCCACCCAACCCCACATCCTCCTGCCATTTTTTTCATTCCCACGTGCCCTCCAAACCATTCTGTCACTTCAATGAAGGGAGAGACAACTGACAGTAGTCAATTAACCATCGGCAACTGCACAATATAACATCATCACAGAGACGGCAAAGGAACCAAATGAGTATTGCTTCAGCCTTCACTGTGGAAGACACTGTAGTGGCTGCTACACACAGAAAGCACCACTAGACTAGGTGGGGTTTCCAGTTGTTAGAAATAGAAGTACCTTTAAAGAAATTGCTTGAGACAAAAATTGAGAACAAAGAACATTTATTTTACAACAATGCAAAGTTGGGTGCTTCCCCTTACCCTGGGAATACACACATACACTGGGGCTCACCCAACTTTTATACAGTTGATTTCAGTATAGGAATACCCTCCCCCTTACATTCTTCTGCCTCCTGCTGGAGAGGTTTCGCATTAGGCAATCCTTCCTGCCTATGTGCAGTTTCAGTATACTTGGAGGACCACGGGGTATCCTGTCGGTGTCCCTTCATGTTATTGTCCTTATTCACACCTTCCTGATACTCGGGGCTACAGTCTCTTGGTATGCAGAGTTGGCTCATCCTGTCTAGGGTTGGCTAATTTAATATGTATAAATCTGTGTAAGGTTAGCTAATTAGATATATAGGACTTGGTACTTCTGTCCAGGGCTAGGAGACCCTTATCTGATCCAGACTACCTCAACTTCCTACATTCTATTGTTCCTTACCACTCCTTATCTTAGTCTTATGGTGGCTCTTGTCACAAAGAGTAGAAGATTCTTATGTTAATCGTGCTGACTCTGCTTTCCTGCATCCTAATCCCCAAGTTCATCCTGTTTGTACTGGTTACAGCCATTAACTGATGTATGAATTTTAGTTTCCTTCATGTTCATAATTTTAGATCAGTTTTCCCATCTCTCACAATCCTCACTTTTCTTTTAGATCAGTAATACTGATCTTTCACCATGATCAGTGTTACTGATCTTTGGTTACTGGTCTCAGTGTGACTGATCCCCCCCTTCCTCACTTTTCTTTTAGATCAGTATTACTGATGCTGTAAAGTGTAAGGTGTTGTTTTACCCAGCTGGTCAATAACCGAATTGTAATCTCTGTGTAAAGTCTTTAGGTAGGGGAGCACCATAAAGGTCAGAGTAGCGAGTCCAGCTGCTATTAGGGTTGCGAGTATCAGGCTCCAGTTCTCAGTAGAGTCTAGTCCATCCCACATCAGTCCGAGGTTGCCAAGTCTGAACATGGGCATGGGCAGATTCTCGTTGAAGTCCTGAAGAAGTCTGTGAGAAACGCTGCCTTCGGCAGCGAAGGAGTAGCGAGAGTCAGGCGTTTCCGTTGAATTGTGGCTAGTATCTGATGTTCCTCTTCAGCCCTGAACCCTAGGGCCACCGATCTCCGAAGGCTGTCTGGAGTCTGATAATGAAATGCCAAGCAGCTTTAGAGTACTGTAGCAGTTCACGTTGTTTGTAACTGGTGCTCCCCTTCACGAGGTGGTGTTTGTGATGAAAAGAGACCGAGCTGGGGGGATTGTTCCTTGTGATTTAACTGTGTGTTGCAGCTTGTCTGCTAACATTAGCATGGGTATCATTCAACTTGTGAGTTGCAGCCTGTCTGTGTACATTAGCATATGTATTAACTCTCTTGAACTACTCTTTGCAGACGATGCCGCTTTAGTTGCCCATTCAGAGCCAGCTCTTCAGCGCTTGACGTCCTGCTTTGCGGAAACTGCCAAAATGTTTGGCCTGGAAGTCAGCCTGAAGAAAACTGAGGTCCTCCATCAGCCAGCTCCCCACCATGACTACCAGCCCCCCCACATCTCCATCGGGCACACAAAACTCAAAACGGTCAACCAGTTTACCTATCTCGGCTGCACCATTTCATCAGATGCAAGGATCGACAATGAGATAGACAACAGACTCGCCAAGGCAAATAGCGCCTTTGGAAGACTACTCAAAAGAGTCTGGAAAAACAACCAACTGAAAAACCTCACAAAGATAAGCGTATACAGAGCCGTTGTCATACCCACACTCCTGTTCGGCTCCGAATCATGGGTCCTCTACCGGCATCACCTACGGCTCCTAGAACGCTTCCACCAGCGTTGTCTCCGCTCCATCCTCAACATCCATTGGAGCGCTTTCATCCCTAACGTCGAAGTACTCGAGATGGCAGAGGTTGACAGCATCGAGTCCACGCTGCTGAAGATCCAGCTGCGCTGGGTGGGTCACGTCTCCAGAATGGAGGACCATCGCCTTCCCAAGATCGTGTTATATGGCGAGCTCTCCACTGGCCACCGTGACAGAGGTGCACCAAAGAAGAGGTACAAGGACTGCCTAAAGAAATCTCTTGGTGCCTGCCACATTGACCACCGCCAGTGGGCTGATATCGCCTCAAACCGTGCATCTTGGCGCCTCACAGTTTGGCGGGCAGCAACCTCCTTTGAAGAAGACCGCAGAGCCCACCTCACTGACAAAAGGCAAAGGAGGAAAAACCCAACACCCAACCCCAACCCACCAATTTTCCCCTGCAACCGCTGCAACCGTGTCTGCCTGTCCCGCATCGGACTTGTCAGCCACAAACGAGCCTGCAGCTGACGTGGACTTTTACCCCCTCCATAAATCTTCGTCCGCGAAGCCAAGCCAAAGAAGAACTCTCTCCTCTCTCTCTGCGACATGTACAATCCTGACTACCATTCTGTCTGTCTTTGTCCCACCATGTCCTTTGTGCTATCGCTTTAAAACTTCTGTCTTTAATACCTGTGTAGGCTAAGATACAAATTAGATGTACTCCACTAAAGCTGTTCAGTTCCCCTGGTCCGTATTGGAATCCCTTGTTAACCCATACCCCACTATGACTATACATTAAATGTATGCCCTGTCTACATTCTAAAGGAAAATAATTGTCACCTCTGCTGCCCCTATCCCAGGAGGACTTAATACATTGTGAGTAATTAAGTGATGTCCCAGAAATGGAGAAGTAACAATTAAACAATACAATAAATGGTAAAAACAACATTACGGCACTTTTTCACGGTGTAGTGTCACTTTCAGGTCAGAAGGATGAGGGACTGCACACCAGGTTGAGGGTTGAATCTGTGTGTCATGATGTTGTGGTTCGTAAGCTGGTTTGATTCTTTGAATGTGGGTCCAGCCTTTTTCTCTTGTTCGTACTGCGGTGACTGTAATTAAAAGTACACAGTAGGGACCATCCCAGGCAGGTTTTAGTTGATCCTCTTGCCATGCTTTTACATATAACCAATCACTAGATTTTAATAAAATGAATAACAATCTGACTTTCCTTTGTGTTAGTGTAAAAATTGTAAAATGAAACACAAACCATATTTGCATGGGCTTTGAATATGTTAGACCTTATTAAAATGCAGTTGGAGCTGCTTGTCTGTATGGGGCACAACCCTCCAATTTGTTCGAGTGAGTACATAACAGACATTGCAGCACAAGAGCCCCTGTGAGAGAACTTGAAACATATTCAACCTTTAGTTCTGCCTTAAGTAAAATGCCTTGTGCCACAGCTCACAGGAGCTGGTCTTATTTAAAACAGTCTGTAAAACAGGCACCAAAAAAATTTAAAAGATGTTCTTATGAAGATTCCACACACAATCATTTAAGTACAGGCTAGTTTCTATTATATTCCACTTAAAAGTTCTGCTGCATGAATCCTGGAGCTTGTGGAGTCATTATTGAATCAAGAAATATTGGTGCCGTGCCAATCTCATTCTAACATGCCAATTTCTCCAGTCCTTAAGTCAAGATGTACTGAATAGCATCTGGTACAAGATCTGTGAGTTATTAATGATATTATTATTCTAATGCACCCAATTGTTCTGAACTATGCCACCAATTTAAATCATATTCCACCTATTGCAGTACTCACACAGCACCATAGACCAGTTCGCAGGTTTATTTCTCCATTAAGCTGAATCCAGTTGCGCAGGGTTTACCTCCGTGATTATTTACAATGTAACTTCCGCACTACCGGATTTAAATATAAACCTGATGAATGGAGGGGGAGAGTTATCATGAATTAAATTACAGCGGCAATACAGAGAAATTGTGCTGAGGCATTAATTTCACTCCGGAGGTAAATGCACCAGAGAAATGAATGATTAAACTTATGGGAATCCCCAGAGGTATCTTTATTCTCCAGAGGTGGGTGATCTTTAAACTCACGGACCTTGACTGCTGAATGTGTAGAAGAAATGTACTAAATCTATTGATAGGGCTCCATACCTCTAACTGCAAGACAAGAGCCTGAAGCCTCACAGTGCACTTAAAGGGACATGCACACTCCCCCTTCAACTGGCTGATCCAGCCACTTTACACATCAGATCCTTTCTTTATCTTACATACACTTAAAATAAGACGTGTAGAACTCACCCTATTTGCGCAAACATTTCTCCCTGCAAATGTTATAACATCACTCAACTCTCAGGTACTCCCTGTGCAAAATCACATTTGAATACAATTTATTTCATAAATTGGAATTAACTGGTAGTTAAATTTGCTCATTCTACAGTATTGATAAACGATCATTTATGACATTTAAATTTTAGCATGAATTTTAATCAATATTGGTCAGTGACTGAAGTGGGAAGTCGTGATTTATGAAATTATCTCTGGTCTCTACTCTTCCACTCCCGGCACTTCTCCCAACATTCAGGAGCTGGCACATAGTCCCTGCCTTTTTTCATGTTACTCATCTACTATTCCTTTAACTGCTTGCATTAAAATTTTAGCCTTTGCTTTCTGCTTATCCTCAGATGTCTGGACAAATGCTTTTTGTGCGATCTGTAGAAGCTGGGTTATTCCCTGCTCATGCCAATTTTCTGTCTTTTGTAATTTTCTTCTAATGTCTGGGGCTGAGTTGGTAACAAAACCAGTTAGTACCAATTGTTCCCCTGCTGGGGATTCTATGTCGAGACCCCCATATTGTATATATATTTGGTCCCAAAAATTGGTCTAACTGTTCGGCACATCCCTGGGGATCTTCTATCAGGGAGGTCAGTTCTTTCTTAGAGTTACGCACTTCAGTACTGGTCAGGGGCACATTTACGAAACCGAGACCCTCTCCCATGGGAACTTCCCGCAGTGGTCTCATCCAGTTGGTTTCTGGCTTATTAGGTCTGGGTTCCTGCTCCCTGGGAAATGAATCAAAGGATTCTGCCCTTTCTTCCTGAAGAGTCTCACGCTGTTCTGAATTAAAGTTACCTCTCTCTCCTGTCAACAGAGGTGGTAATCGAGTGCTTTGTGAGCAAGTCATCATACCACTCCTATTCTCTTCTCTTTTCTCTAGCTGTGGGGGAGGAGGGGAAGGTGCAGAAGGGTAGGGCAGAGGAGGGGGAGGAAAGATAGGAGCCGGCATAGGAGGAACATAAGGTGGAGGGAGGGAATGTAAGCACATCCTACCCTTGTGGTTCAGGGACAAAAGGTTCCTCCTCTCTCTTGTCCTTGTACTCTTTTTCTTTCAAAACCAATTGATCACATGATCCCCTAAGCCAGCAGGCTGCATATTCCCTGCTCTCTAGGTTATCTCTGGTTTTGATAGAGCCAGATGTTCAAAGCTTGACACATCCAGACATCCTCGGATCCGAGTTTTGGCCAGTACATGGAGCTCCCTTTTATCGGGTATTTAACCCAGTCCCTACAACAATACCTGACCATGGTCAGTTTGTCCTTTCCACGGGTCCTTCCCATGCCCCACTCAGATAACATCAACCCGGGCGGGCTGTATGTAGTTATCCGATTCTCACATCCTTTACCAGGACTCTCTTCCTTGCTACCCATACTTCCCATACTGATAGGCAAGTAAAATTCCTCTTACCGGGTTCCAGTAGCAATGCTCTAGCGCGCTTCCTTCCGTCGTTTGTTCTCAATGCCTCTTCTCGGATATCACTCGCTTCTTCCACTGACCAGCCACCCGTCGTCCGTGCGTCCAGCTGAATCAGCCGGGGTGCACCTACTCTCGTCGTCGGGGTACTCTGTCAGTGGAGGGAGTGTGATCCCGGACGATCCCCCATTTGTTAGAAATAGAAGTACCTTTAAAGAAATTGCTCGAGACAAAAATTGAGAACAAAGAACATTTATTTTACAACAATGCAAAGTTGGGTGCTTCCCCTTACCCTGGGAATACACACATACACTGGGGCTCACCCAACTTTTATACAGTTGATTTCAGTATTGGAATACCCTCCCCCTTACATTCTTCTGCCTCCTGCTGGAGAGGTTTCGCATTAGGCAATCCTTCCTGCCTATGTGCAGTTTCAGTATACTTGGAGGACCACGGGGTATCCTGTCGGTGTCCCTTCATGTTATTGTCTTTATTCACACCTTCCTGATTCTCGGGGCTACAGTCTCTTGGTATCTCTTTGGCTTGGCTTCGCGGACGAAGATTTATGGAGGGGGTAAATGTCTACATCAGCTGCAGGCTCGTTTGTGGCTGACAAGTCCGATGCGGGACAGGCAGACACGGTTGCAGCGGTTGCAGGGGAAAATTGGTTGGTTGGGGTTGGGTGTTGGGTTTTTCCTCCTTTGCCTTTTGTCAGTGAGGTGGGCTCTGCGGTCTTCTTCAAAGGAGGTTGCTGCCCGCCAAACTGTGAGGTGCCAAGATGCACGGTTTGAGGCGATATCAGCCCACTGGCAGTGGTCAATGTGGCAGGCACCAAGAGATTTCTTTAGGCAGTCCTTGTACCTTTTCTTTGGTGCACCTCTGTCACGGTGGCCAGTGGAGAGCTCGCCATATAACACGATCTTGGGAAGGCGATGGTCCTCCATTCTGGAGACGTGACCCACCCAGCGCAGCTGGATCTTCAGCAGCGTGGACTCGATGCTGTCGACCTCTGCCATCTCAAGTACTTCGACGTTAGGGATGAAAGCGCTCCAATGGATGTTGAGGATGGAGCAGAGACAACGCTGGTGGAAGCGTTCTAGGAGCCGTAGGTGATGCCGGTAGAGGACCCATGATTCGGAGCCGAACAGGAGTGTGGGTATGACAACGGCTCTGTATACGCTTATCTTTGTGAGGTTTTTCAGTTGGTTGTTTTTCCAGACTCTTTTGTGTAGTCTTCCAAAGGCGCTATTTGCCTTGGTGAGTCTGTTGTCTATCTCGTTGTCGATCCTTGCATCTGATGAAATGGTGCAGCCGAGATAGGTAAACTGGTTGACCGTTTTGAGTTTTGTGTGCCCGATGGAGATGTGGGGGGGCTGGTAGTCATGGTGGGGAGCTGGCTGATGGAGGACCTCAGTTTTCTTCAGGCTGACTTCCAGGCCAAACATTTTGGCCATTTCCGCAAAACAGGACGTCAAGCGGTGAAGAGCTGGCTCTGAATGGTATTCTTGGTACCATTCTTGGTATGTAGAGTTGGCTCATCCTGTCTAGGGTTGGCTAATTTAATATGTATAAATCTCTGTAAGGTTAGCTAATTAGATATGTAGGACTTGGTACTTCTGTCCAGGGCTAGGAGACCCTTATCTGATCCAGACTACCTTAACTTCCTACATTCTATTGTTCCTTACCACTCCTTATCTTAGTCTTATGGTGGCTCTTGTCACAAAGAGTAGAAGATTCTTATGTTAATCGTGCTGACTCTGCTTTCCTGCATCCTAATCCCCAAGCTCATCCTGTTTGTACTGGTTACAGCCATTAACTGATGTATGAATTTTAGTTTCCTTCATGGTCATAATTTTAGATCAGTTTTCCTATCTCTCACACAGTAGAACTGTTTATTTGAATCTCGCGCGTGCCCCATTAAGGCCAATGGGAGTTCCACCCCTCGCAGCGGTGACATCGTCACGTGGCCCGGGGCGCGAGCAGTGGCCTAAGCCACGAGGCAGTGAGCAAGCCCTGACGGCGCCATCTTCAGCAGCTGCCCCGCCAGTACCACAGTACAAACAGGGCCGGTTTGCTCACAGAGATGTGCACCGCCACACAACACCCCCTGCCCCCAGAACCGGCTTACGTGACCCACCTCTTGGGCAGTTGGCCCCTTGGATCGGGTTGTGCTGTTTGCATGGGCTGGCTCAAGTCCATGTGTGCTGGCTTCAACCAGTTGAGAGTGGAAAGTTCCTCCCCCCAATGTCCAGGATAATGGCTTTTCCTTTTTTTTTAATTTTTTATTTTTCACACCATAAATCACATTAGCCATGATATACACTTTTTCTTTTTCACACATTTACAGTGACTTTTTCTTTCCCCCCCCCCCACTCCTCCCAAGCCACCCCCCCACCCCCCCCCCCCTCATCCATTTTAGGTATACAATCTAGGTTGCATTAATTCAGTCAGACAATGTTGTCATTCAACAAAAATACACCAGAAATTCTACAGAGTCCATTCTTTTCTTTCCTTCTCCTTCCATCAACTTAGGTAATGTTTGTCCCCGGTAGGTTTTCGCTATTGTATTTAATGTAAGGCTCCCATACTTGTTCGAATATTTCAATATTATTTCTTAAACTATATGTTATTTTTTCTAATGGAATACATTTATTCATTTCTATATACCATTGTTGTATTTTCAAATTATCTTCCAATTTCCAGGTTGACGTAATACATTTTTTTGCTACGGCGAGGGCTATCTTAACAAATCTTTTTTGTGCATCCTCCAAATCAATTCCAAATTCTTTGTTTTTTATGTTACTTAGGAGAAAGATCTCTGGATTCTTTGGTATATTGTTTTCTGTTATTTTATTTAATATCTGATTGAGATCATCCCAAAATTTTTCTACTCTCTCACATGTCCAGATTGCATGAATTGTTGTTCCCATTTCTTTTTTACATCGAAAACATCTATCAGATACTGATGGGTCCCATTTATTTAACTTTTGCGGTGTAATGTATAGTCTGTGTAACCAATTATATTGTATCATACGTAGCCTCGTATTTATTGTATTTCTCATCGTTCCAGAACATAATTTCTCCCATGTTTCCTTTTTTATCTTTATATTTAAATCTTGTTCCCATTTTTGTTTAGTTTTACCATTTGTTTCCTCATTCTCCTTTTCTTGCAGTTTAATATACATATTTGTTATAAATCTTTTGATTAACATTGTATCTGTAATCACATATTCAAGGTTATTTCCCTCTGCTTCCTAATTTATCCTTTAAGTAGGATCTCAGTTGGTAATATGCCAGCGCTGTATCACCAGTTATATTGTACTTATCTCTCATTTGTTCAAAGGATAAGAATCTACTTCCTGAAAAACAATTTTCTATTCTTTTAATCCCTTTTTTTTCCCCATTCTCTAAAGGAAAGGTCGTCTATTGTAAAAGGGAGTAGCTTATTTTGCGTCAATATTAGTTTTGGTAATTGATAATTTGTTTTATTCCTTTCTACATGAATCTTCTTCCAAATATTGAGGAGATGATGTAATACTGGAGAAGTTCCATGTTGTACCAATTTTTCGTCCCATTTATATAATATGTGTTCAGGTATCTTTTCCCCTATTTTATCTAATTCTAATCTCGTCCAGTCTGGTTTTTCCCTTGTTTGATAAACTGATAGGTATCTTAATTGTGCGGCTCTATAATAATTTTTAAAGTTTGGCAATTGTAAGCCTCCTTGTTTATCTTCTTTGGCTTGACTTCGCGGACGAAGATTTATGGAGGGGGTAAAAAGTCCACGTCAGCTGCAGGCTCGTTTGTGGCTGACCAGTCCGATGCGGGACAGGCAGACACGATTGCAGCGGTTGCAAAGGAAAATTGGTTGGTTGGGTGTTGGGTTTTTCCTCCTTTGCCTTTTGTCAGTGAGGTGGGCTCTGCGGTCTTCTTCAAAGGAGGCTGCTGCCCGCCAAACTGTGAGGCGCCAAGATGCACGGTTTGAGGCGTTATCAGCCCACTGGCGGTGGTCAATGTGGCAGGCACCAAGAGATTTCTTTAGGCAGTCCTTGTACCTTTTCTTTGGTGCACCTCTGTCACGGTGGCCAGTGGAGAGCTCGCCATATAATACGATCTTGGGAAGGCGATGGTCCTCCATTCTGGAGACGTGACCCATCCAGCGCAGCTGGATCTTCAGCAGCGTGGACTCGATGCTGTCGACCTCTGCCATCTCGAGTACCTCGACGTTAGGGGTGTGAGCGCTCCAATGGATGTTGAGGATGGAGCGGAGACAACGCTGGTGGAAGCGTTCTAGGAGCCGTAGGTGGTGCCGGTAGAGGACCCATGATTCGGAGCCGAACAGGAGTGTGGGTATGACAACGGCTCTGTATACGCTTATCTTTGTGAGGTTTTTCAGTTGGTTGTTTTTCCAGACTCTTTTGTGTAGTCTTCCAAAGGCGCTATTTGCCTTGGCGAGTCTGTTGTCTATCTCATTGTCGATCCTTGCATCTGATGAAATGGTGCAGCCGAGATAGGTAAACTGGTTGACCGTTTTGAGTTTTGTGTGCCCGATGGAGATGTGGGGGGGCTGGTAGTCATGGTGGGGAGCTGGCTGATGGAGGACCTCAGTTTTCTTCAGGCTGACTTCCAGGCCAAACATTTTGGCAGTTTCCGCAAAGCAGGACGTCAAGCGCTGAAGAGCTGGCTCTGAATGGGCAACTAAAGCGGCATCATCTGCAAAGAGTAGTTCACGGACAAGTTTCTCTTGTGTCTTGGTGTGAGCTTGCAGGCGCCTCAGATTGAAGAGACTGCCATCCGTGCGGTACCGGATGTAAACAGCGTTTACACCATTTACACCAGTTTATACCATTCTGTTAATTTATCTAGTGCTATCCTCGGTTTCCCCCCTCTCCATAAAAATTTCCTTATTATTTTCTTTAACTCTTTGAAGAATTTTTCTGTCAGTTGTATTGGCAATGCCTGAAATAAGTATAATATCCTTGGAAAAATGTTCATTTTCATACAGTTTATCCTTCCTATCAGTGTTAGTGGTAGACCTTTCCAATGCTCTAAATCGTCCTGTAATTTTTTCATTAGTGGATTATAATTGAGTTTATATAATTGGCCTAGATTTTTGTTTATTTGTACACCTAGGTATCTTATTGCCTGCATTTGCCATCTGAATGGAGATTCCTTCTTAAATTTTGAGAAATCCGCATTATTCATAGGCATTGCTTCACTTTTATTTACGTTTATCTTGTAACCCAACACTTCTCCATATTCCTTCAATTTCTTATATAATTCTTTTATTGATAGTTCAGTAATGGCTTTTCCCCAATCGCTGGAGGACTTTTTATGGGCCCTCGTACGGGTGCTGTAGGGGGCGGGCCTCACCAGACGAGCACGTACTCCGCCGAGTCAAGCTGTTTGGGGACGTTTGCCAGGTGCTTGCTGTGGTGCGTTGGCGGTGGGGTGTTAACGAGGGGAACTTGCTGTGGAGGTCCGTGAGTACCGTCGGGGTCTCACCTCCTGGCTTGGTGTCTGCTCCGACAAACTCCCCTGGTAGTTGCTCAAACATCAGGCAGGGTTTGTGACCTTCTGCCAGTGCAAGCATCTCATTAAGGCGGTTGGGGCTCAGTCCCCCAAGCCATTGAGGTGCATCACCCTGGCCGCGCGCTGCCGGCAGGAGAGCCCGAAGGTGCTAAAGAGGAGGGTTTTGAGGGTGATGTACTTGACATCCTCGGGAGGATCATGGATTAGGTTGTCCACTCTAGCCACCGTTTTTTCATCGAGGAGACTCACCACATGGTAAAACATGGTGGAGTCCAAGATGATCTGCCTGAACCACATGCAGGGCCGGTGGGTCCAAAGGGTGGGGTGGGGTGGGGTTTCACAGAGACAGCGCTGATCGCCGATGAGTCAATGTTTGGAGACCAGATATTGTCTGGGCTCATCGAGGTCACCAATGTAGTGGCTGCTACACACAGAAAACACCACTGGACTCTGTGGGGTTACCAGAACTGTTAATTTGAATGTTGCGCACGCCCCTTTAAGGCCATGGGAGTTCTGCCCTGTGCAGCAGTGACATCATCACATGGCCCAGGGCACAAGCATTGGCCTAAGCCACGAGGCAGTGAGCAAGCCCTGACGGCGCCACCTTCTGCAGCTGCCCCACCAGCGCAGCGGTACAAATGGAGCCGGTTCGCTCACCGAGATGTGCGCCGCCACAACACTAGCAATACACCTGACTTTCAAGGGTGTCAGAGGAGAGAGACAAGTGGCAGTCACAATCACCAGAAAGGTCAGAATCAGGATTTATTGTCATGATCAAGTCATGAAATTCAGTGGTTGGCTGCAGCATCACAGGGCAAACATTCATATTATAACCATCTTACCACATTACTATAGAAAATAAAAATAATAATGCACAAAAAATAAGGCAGTGCCTGTGGTTCATTGATTACTCAGCACTCTGATGGCAACAGGGAAGAAGCTGTCCTTGTGCTGCTGAGTGCTTGTCTTTAGGCTCCTGTACCTTTTTCCCAATGGTAGCAGAGTGAAGAGAGGTGGTGGGGGTCTTTGAGGATAGTGACTTTTTTTTTTAAGACCCCACCTCTTGTAGATGTCCTCAATGGAGTGAAGTCTGGTGCCTGTGATGTCGCAGGCCGAGTTAACAACCCTCTTGAGAATTGGCGCCTCCATACCAGATAGTGATGCAACCAGCCAGAATGCTCTTCACGGTCCACCTGTAGAAGTTTACGAGAGTCTTCGGTGATGTACCAAATCTCCTCAAACACCTCACAAAGTACAGCTGCTGGCGAGCCTTCTTTGTGATTGCATCAACATGAAGGTGCTTGGGAAGCTGAATGGACTAAGGGTAGATAAGTGTCCCAGACCAGATGGAATACACCCTCAGGTTCTGAAAGAAATAGCTATGGAGATCTTGGAAGATCATTAGCTCCACAAATTGATGGATTCTGGCATCATTCTGGAGGATTGGAAAATTTAAAAAGTCACTCCACTATTTCAAGAGGGAGGCAGCAGAAAGGAAATTATAGACCTGTTGGCCTAATATCAGTGGTTGGGAAGTTGTTGCAGTCGATTGTCTTTTAAAATGGGCTCACTTAACACCAGATCATAAAGAATGGAATGTTGATGTTAAGGGGTCCAATCTCTCATCACATTTATAAATGAACTCGCGTTAAATCGGGGTTTGACTCTATCTGTGGCAAAGCTGTTTTCCATGGTAGGGGAGTCAAGGACAAGAGGGCACAATCTCACTCCTGTGAAGGGGCTGGATTTTAAAAAAATGAATTTAAACATTATAGATCTTCATTACAATCACATTTGGGGCAGACACGTGAACCGAGCAGTTTCCTGCCTCATGAACCTTCTGTCAAAGAATGGCTTTGAATGGTATTTAATGAGCCATAATACTCAAGAATGAAAATGATTTATTATAGTGACATCATCTAACAAAAACAATACCTTCCATCCACAATAATTTTACAAGTTAATCATTGTACCGAGAAAGAATACATTCTGATCAATCTCTGAGCAGCCCTTTATTGCGGGACAGGAACCTTACGGACTGTTCTGCCCATTTTTAACAAGGGCAGCCAAGTGCACAAGGACATGTTCCGTTTAACGTTTGCTTTGACAGAATCATGTACCATTTCTATTTGCATTGTAAGACTTGTTAGTTTACATAAATTATTTTACATCAAAACATTCAATTACCCATTACAAAGCTCCCGACTGAGAAAGCAGTTTACTTAGGTCAGATTTAATTAATCTTTACATCTTAAACTCTCAACTGCAAAAAAAATGTAAACAGTTTTAATATTTCCACGACTGTTGCTCACCTTTTGTTGATCAGCTGCTTCACAAATTAATGCTTTAAAGACCGCATGAAAATCTGATAGATGTACAATTTTTAAATCGAGACAATCAGTGAGCATGTAGTGTGGTTAAAGAACAGCTCAGCTAGAGTTCTTCTGTTAGTCTTGTTGCAGGATCTGAAGGCTCCTGTGAATTACAGCATTGAATCTGCAAACATTCAATAACAGAGCCAGAAGTAAAAACATTTATTTACAGGACTATTTTAAGATTTGAAATAAAAACAAGTTGTAGAGAGGTTAGACGGTGAGGGAAGTGTCCTGTTAGGATGCAGTAGTGCAACAAGTCTCACTGGTGGGCAGGAACGGTTACAAGAGCTTCCTCGGGAGGTCTTGAAATGTCTACATTCTGCACGAGAATAAAACAGAAACAGTGAAGAATAAAACAGCAAGCTAACTGGGCCACAGAAGCAGTGAGTAAAGTGCTCAGACTAGTATTTACTCACTACCCTTCTGTTACAGACTTCTATTACTTTTTAAATAAATAGAGAGATATATATATATATATATATATATATATATATAATAGTAGAGAGTTACTGTGAGAGCTTAGAACATGGAAAGTCACAGATAACAACATTCTGGAGACAGACTGTTACTTCAAAGCCATAAAGCAGCTTGTTTATTGTTCCATTGAAATACTGAAACAATGAGTGTTTGCTAAGAAGGACATCTGTTTAAACAGATGGGGCCATCTGTTCTCGTGCTTTTGGGAAATTGAAACTAAAGAACCAATATGGCTCAAGCAAGCCATATGATTAAAGACACTTGTAGAAACACCATTTTAGTGTTCAACCAACAGATTCATCTAACAAGACAGAAGTGACTTCAGAGAAAGATGGTCACTTCAACTGCTTCACTTTGTTAAGAGAGAGCAGTGGTACTTTACTCAGATAATAACCATTATCTGGATAAAGAAAGCAAGATCATTCTTTTGCATCTGGATCATGACCATTTTGATGGTTCCTTTGTCTGACCCTTGCCTGGATCTTTGAAAGCATTGCAGAAGTCACAAGCTTCAGAACCCCTATGTAAGAAAGGGGGAAGTTGTGACAAATCATTCATATGAAGGAACACTTCTCTGAAAGCAACTCAAGAATTTGTGACTTTTGGGAAGTCTGATGACTTGGTGCCTCATCTACTTCATAATTACTTTTGAACATCAGTTTAAAGATTCTGAGTTTCAACACAAGATTTCTCAGATTGAAGTTTGAATTTGACTTAACAAAATTGTGCCTAATGGTTTTGGTAATCCACACACACGCATATATATACATTTGTGGATAATTGGGGTTAAGTTTAGAGTAAGATATATTATTAATAAAAATGATTGTTTTAAGATTTCAGTGTCTTGGTGAATTTCTATTGCTGCTGGTCTATGATGCATTATCTTTGAGGGAAATTATATTTGATGTATTTGATTGAAAGAGTGCACAGGAGGTTTTCAAGGATGTTGCCAGGTCTTGAAGAATTGAGTTACAGGAAAAAGCTAAACAGGTTCGGACTTCATTCCCCAGAGCTCAGAAAAATGTGGGAAAATTTGATATACAGTAGATATACAAAATGATGAGGAGTACAGAGTAAATGGACGGTGAGAGGAAATCAGAACACACAGAGGTAACCCACAAAGTCGCAGGGATGAAGAACAAACTCCTTACAGACAGCAGACAGTGGCAAGTTCAAACACGTGCCACTGGCGTTGTAATAGTTTTCTGCTAATCGCCACGCTAACCTTCTATTTCAAGTGACAATTCTTACAGATCAATTCTTTCCAGAATTTGTGGAAGGAACATGGAGGGCAAAATTCATTAATTGAGAGAACAAGCCCATAGACGCTCATCTATCACATTGTGACAGGCCCTCAAACAGGAGCCAGACCACCCCCAAATCTAGACGACTCCAGCTCTCATTGTCCCCAACACTCTGCAGCACATCTGGCCATACACTATCTCCCACCCCCTTCCCAGAAGCAAACTTGACCTTATTTAAACAAGCTTGTGCCGTAATTAAGCCAACTTACCTCTGGCCGTTCCCTGTGTGTGTTGACAGCTTCAATATTGAGGAAAATGGATTCGACTTTACATCCTGTAGAGGGAACACACATTCAAACTGTTAAACACACCATCACAGGATGGAGGAGGAAATTTGGGGACGATAACTCAACATTTTCAGTTAGTGGAAAATCCAGAGGGGTAGTGTGCATTAAGACAACAAAGTCAGTCTGAACAATAGTTCAGCATGGCTTTGGTAAACACACTGAAATGCTGGAGGAACTCAACTGCTCTTTTCATCATCTATTGGAGATGGATATTTTGCCGAACTTTCGGGCCTGAGCCCTTCTTCAAGGAAGGATCAGTAAAAGGCAAAGCAGGATATCAGCAAGTCTCAGAATTCAAACCATGGGGGAGGAATCCAGACCAACAAAAGGTGTTCATTGGATTTGATAAGGGACTAAGTAGAAATGATCATGTCTGTGCAAAAGGAGACAGGGAAAGGAAGAGATGACAGGGGAAGAAGGGGGTGGGAGCGGGTTTCAACAAGAGACAGAGAAGTCGATATTAATGCCATCCGGTTGGAGGGTGCCCAGTCAAATGATGATGTGTGGTTCCTCCAATTTATGGGTGGTCTCAATCTGCCAGACACACGAGACCATGGACAGAGATGTCGGCAAGGGAATGGGATAGAGAATTGAAATGGGTGGCCTCTGGGAGATCACTATGGCTTTGCCACAGTTATAAAGCAGGTGTCTGACTGCAGTAATGAGGCAGCAAGAAATACAGTAATGTGGCAGCACACATAGTTGTAGCGGCGAACCAGCCCTGCCTGTCACGCGCAGTCAGTGGGGCAGCCACAGCAAAGATGGTGTTACGGGACCTTCTCTTCCTGTCCAACAGGAAGAGTGTGTGCGTCACCGTGACGCAAGTTCTGGGATGCGAGGCATGGGCTGAGGACAGCCTTAAAGGCTGCAGCGCAAACTTCAAAGTAAACCAGTTGTGCCAAATGACCTCACAGCCTGTTATCAGTCTTTTCTCTGCGCTCATGCACAACCTGCTACACAGGTGACCCCTCCACTGTCCCTATGAGAGATCTTACAAGGTGCTCCAAAGGAACACATCCACTTTTACACTTGACATTGGGGGCAAGGATGAACTGTTAACACAGGACTGTTTAAAATTGGACTTGTCAGAACCAGTAAAGGTCCCTCCACCGGTACGTAGGGGTCGGCCACCAAGACAGCAAACTTCAACCTCATGCACCATGAGACCTGGGAACAGAATGCTGCCTGCTACGTCTTCACAGTACAAACATAACCAGACACATATTCCTTCTACTCCCGTGACAGTGTCCATTTAAGGCCACGGACTTCAACTCTGTGTCAACTAAGTCAAATACGTGGCACTTTTGTCCCCAAATGTTTTTTTAAAGATTGCATCATCAACATAAACGTCATCACTAACCAACTACCTTTGTCTTATTTTGTCAAAAAACTTCAGTCAAGTTCAGATAGGAACAATTTACTGACTGGATTCCATTCCTGATTACCATAAAGATACCACCCCCCTCCCCCCACCCCATTAGGTTAACAGGGCTGAACTAATTAGCTTACCATATGCCACTGGGGTCAGTTTTAAGACAGTGTGCAGGGGGCACTTCAGGTATGGGAGTTCCTCTGTAAACAGAAGAACAAGTCATGGCAATTACTGATCCACAAACAAGAAGCATTTAGCACATTTACATTGTTGGTACACTAAACCTGAAAATCTCATTGCAATTGGCCTCTAAACATATCTTTTTTTCTTTGGCTTGGCTTCGCGGACGAAGATTTATGAACACCATAATCACTTGGGGATTCCTCTACCAAGTCGAGGTTCAGGAATTTAATAGAGAAATCGGGAAAAGTTCCATCAAAGGATGCAGAATACCGTATATTTTGGCATTTAAGACAACCTTCAGATAAGACAGATCCCCAATTTCAGCCTGAATCTCAATTTTATCATATATCAGGTATACAAGATGACCCCCCACAAATACATGTGTTGAAGGAGCTGGTGTCGTGTTGACTGAGCTGCTGGGCGTAGATGGAAAGAGGTTGCTATAATGCAGCCTCCAGCAAAATGAAGAGGGTATGGAGCACCTTTTAAAGTTAACAGTCATTGAAGTGGTCCAGACGGCCAGGCAGTATACGCAAGGAACTGAGTTTGTTGGTCTGGGACACGTTTCACAGCCATTTAACTGATAACACTAAAAATAGATTAGCACTAAATAATACTGTGATGGCTGTCATCCCAGGTGGTTTGACTTCTCTATTGCAACCACTAGATGTCTGCTTGGACAAGCCATTCTAAGATCATGTGCTTGAAGAATGGAGCAACTGGATGACGAGTGCTGAAAAATCCTTTACAAAAGGCGGGACTCTACACACTGCATCATATGATGTCCTGTGTCATTTTGTGATCAAAGCATGGGTGGGATAAAGTGAAAGTAGAGACGGTAATAAAATCTTTCCAAAAGTGAAGCATCTCTAGTGCAATGGATGGTACGGAGGGCGATTTACTGTGGAACATTGACGACAAAGAGGAAACCGACTCACCAGATTCAGATTGGGACCCAGATGATGACAATGCAAACAGTGAGACTCCAGATGTGCTTTGCCTCAGACGATGCTAGTGATTTTGAAGGATTTTAGATGTGTTTTATTTACAATAAAAATCTTTCAAATATACCTTAAAAATTTCTTACACACCTTAAGTTTTTGGGGGCTTGAGTGGGTTATGCAACCAATCAAGTGGTATTTTGAGTAGAATTTTACGGTCACTTTTTTGTATCTGGCCTATAGGATGACCCCTGTTTTTTCAGGTGTGTTTTTTTGGGTGCTTCAAGGGTCGCCGTATACGCCGAAATATATGGCAATTAATTCAGGCAATTAGGAGACAAATTGAAAAGTAGGACCGCAAAGACTCAGGATTGCTCTCAGTGCCACATGCAAGTCACAGATGGGGATACAAGATTTTTTATCATGTAATAGAACAGAACATGTAATATTATACAAAATTGCCTTCTGCCTGCCCAAGTCACTATGAGTGTCACCTGGCACCCCTTACAATACGAAAGAAAGAGAAGCAAAGTGAATGACTGTAGATTCGCCTCCAGCACTTCCTCAGCTACACAAACTCCTGCTTGATTTATCGGCAACCTGAGCTTCATATCCAAACTTTCAGGATTTGATCAGGAACCTTCAGTGCACGAGGCCCTTTGGGACCCCTTCTTGCCCTCAGGACCCTCTCAAATCCCAGATCAGAAACCTGGTTTCCATGAGCCAGTCTCCAGCAGCCGGTGCGAGTCTACTGACCGCAAGTCATCTGCCACCTGCACGGGTCCCTCAGCCATTGAGCCCTTCACTGGTCCACTGCCAAGGTCATCATCTTGTAGGATCATCTCCTCTGCTTCTCCTTCTCAACAGAGGGCGTCCTCCCTGCTTTTGGTGCCCTGCGATGGTCCGCTGCTCCCTGAAATCTGCAACCCCTTGTGGTCGCTGATTTTAGATTAAAAACACCACTGGTTCCTTTAACAAGCCTTTTAAAGCCGGTTTAGGAAGGGGTGGTTGAGCCCTTTGGATCACTGCTGTGTCTGCTTTCTCCTGTTGCAGCAGGCTCCAGCAGTGACACCTTTAGCAGAATTATTATAATTTGTGGCCACACCCCTACCCACCACTCCCATCACCAGTGCCTTGTACAACTTGCCATTTTGAGGAAGGGCAGCCTTGCTATTGAGGGAGTGCAGTGAATGTTCACCAGACTGGTTTCTGGGATGGCAAGAATGGCAGGTGGAGAGAGACTGGAGAGACTAGGGTTATATCATTCAAGTGAGAGGGGATCACATTGAAATCTATAAAATTCTGACAGGACTAGACAGTTTAGATAAAAGAAGAATGTTCAGTATGTTGGGGGAGTCGAGAATAAAGAGTCACAGTCTAAGGATAAGGAAGTAACCACTTGGACTGAAATGAATAGAAACTCCTTCAGAGAATTGTGAAGTTATAGAAATAGAGACATTTTCACGGCCAGCTCATTAAATATCATCAAGGGAATTGGTTGTGGCCCATACTGTCTATAGGGAGCAAAGGTATGGGGAGAGAACAGGAATAGAGCATGATTAGCCATGATGGTACTGAATAGTGGAGCAGCTTCGATAAGCTGAAAGGCCGACTCCTGAACCCATTTTCTACTTTCTCTGGAATGAATTGGAATATCGGACCTGTCCACAAGGTGGTACTGCCAGAGCTGCTGTAACGGCAACGAGGACCCGGAGAGTGGGGAGTGGAGATACAGCATTGCTCCACGGGGTCCTACCACCTGATGCTGATGCTAACTGTTCCGTAAAGGCTTTAAACAGCCTGCTAATCAAGCAACCACTAAGGTCTGTGCCCAAGATGATGACCTCATGTTGGAGCTGCAGACTCCAAGGGAACAGTGCCCCTGCACAGGGCACCAGAAACTGGGAGAACATCTGCCACCCTCCTCCCTCCCATCCATTGAGAAGAAGAAGCAGAGGAGATGACCCTTCAAGATGGTGATCATGGCAATGGACCAGCGAGGATCTCAGTGGCTAAAGGACCCAACAGGAGTGACCATGCCAGCAAACTAGCGAGGGGCTCAGCGACTGAAAGGTACATGTTGGCTGTGGACTGCTGAAGACCGGCTCATGGGAGCCAGGTATTGAAGCCAGGATTTGAGAGCATGCTCTTGGCAAGTAGAGCTCCCAAAGGCCTCCTGATTGCATCACGGGTTTAGATCTGGAGCTCAGGTTACCAATGATCTGTGTGGCTGGAGAAGCTGCAGGAGCACTAGAGGCTAATCTACAGACATTCAATAACTCTGAAGGGATTTTCTTCTGCTTCTCTTCCTCCTTTTGCTAGGGGGACCAGACAATGCTCATGGTGACTCTTTGCTTTATGGCAGACTAAAGTTGAAGTATACCATGTATATTACATTAATATGGCACATGCTAGTGTGACAGTTAATGTAACACTGTTACTGTACTGTCAACCCGGGTTCAAATCCAGCATTAAGGAATTTGCACATTCTCCCAGAATCAGCGTGGGATTCCTCCAGGTCCTCCGGTTTCCTCCCATGCTTCAGGGATTGCAGGCCAACTGGGTGTAATTATAGGCAGCATGGGCTCGTAGCCTGGAAACATTGCAGTAAAAGGAACCTTGAAATCGAGTGGCGGAGGTTTGTGGAACTGAATGGGGAGGAGGGTGGGAGCTGTGCCACAGTGGAAACCTTCCTTTCTGCATTGGGCAAGTACGTATGTGAATCATGCATCACGGACACCAACAGCCTGACTCAATGGAGCTCAATGCATTGCTGTACTGGTTTAACCTCCCTTTTACCTGCTGTTTTATCGAGGAAATAGGCCAGCAGACAGCGCATAACAGCTTGATGACAGATGACCAAAACGTTCTCCTGCCTCTCCAGTTCCATAATCACTGGCTCCAGGCGCTGAACCAAATCTTCATATGACTGAAGGGAAAGGACAAAATATAGATTAGTCGGAAGGATATCATATTCTGCTTCCTCCTTGATTTTATATTTGGCTAATGGAAACTTTACTGGAAATGAATGGTGTGCATTTCAATCCCACTGTCACAGTTGCACAAGATCCAAGGCTAACACTGAGCTTCATAGCCCTTGCCATTCTAGCATTGAACTTGAAGGAGAAGGCACTGTATCTACTTCACGCAAGGAGCATCACTGGTAAAGCAGATGACCTCAAACTTTTAATTTGCATCCACAATATTATTGCCATCACCAAGGCATGGTTGAAAGATGAACAGGGCTGGCAACTCAATTTCCCAGGGCTACTTTTCAGGTGAGACAGAGGGAGGAATGTTGCACTGTTAGATTTGAGGCATTGAGGACAGCAAGGAAGGCTTTCATAGCCTGCAGAGGGCTCAAGACCAGCTGGAAAATGGCAGATGGAATTCAATGCAGACAAGTGAGAGGTGTTTGTTGCATTTAGAAACACAAACCAAGAAAGGACGTGCACAGTAAATAGTAGAGCACTGAGAAGTGCGGTAGAACAGAGTGATCTGGGAATGCAGTATCATAATTCCTGAAAATGGCATCACAGATAGATAGGGTAGTAAAGGAAGTTTTTAGCATATTGCCCTTCACAAATCAAAGCATTGAGTACAGGAGTTGGGATGTTATAGTAAAGTTGTACAAAGCACTGGTGAAGCCAAATTTGGAGGATTGTGTGCAGTTTTGATTGCCTAACTACAGGAAAGAGATCAATAAGATTGAAAGAGTGCAAAGAAGAGTTACTAGGATGTTGAGAGACTTCAGGAACTGAGTTACAAGATTAAACTTGATTCCCTCGAGCACAGAAGAATGAGGGGAGATTTGATAGTTTACAAAAGTATGAGGGGTATAGAGGAAAATGCAAGTAGGCTTTTTCCACTGAGGTTAGTTGAGATACAAACCAGAGGACATGGGTTAAGAGTGAAGGGGGAACAGTTTAGGGGGAACAGTTTAGGGGGAACAGTTTAGGGGGAACAGTTTAGGGGGAACAGTTTAGGGGGAACAGTTTAGGGGGAACAGTTTAGGGGGAACAGTTTAGGGGGAACAGTTTAGGGGGAACAGTTTAGGGGGAACAGTTTAGGGGGAACAGTTTAGGGGGAACAGTTTAGGGGGAACATCTTCACTGGGAGTGCGGAATAAACTGCAGCTGAAGTGGTGAATGTGGGCTCAATTTTAATATTTAAGAAAAATTTGGACAGGTACATGGATGGAAGGGATATGGAGAGCCATGGACTGGGTGCAGGTCAGTGGGACTAGGCAGAATAATAGTTTGGCACATACTAGAAGGGCCAAATGGCCTGCATTCTGTGCTGTAAGGTTCTAAGGTTTGTGAAAGGCTGCATTATTTCAGTACGAGGCAATCGTACTAAAAGGGTCCTCATACAAGAGATCATAAACAAGGATGTCCATGATCTTTTCCACAGTTATGACTGATGAGAAATAGGCATTTAAAGTCTCAACCATTTTCCATGGCTCCACACAGAGGGCCCCATTCATCTTCAATGGGACCAATTCTCCCCAAGCCACCCTTTTTCTCTAATTATACCTGTTGAATCAATCTGGATTTCTATTGTCCAGCACTATCTGAGGTCCTCTTTTTGCCTCTTGGAATTCCTGACAAAGGGACCTGTTTGATCCAGACTGCTTTAATCTGCAGTAGGCCTGCATCTTCCTCCTGACCATAGACTCAATTTCCCTCTTATTCCAGGAACAACAAGAATAATACAAACGCATATTAAAGGTACTTGGACAGAGAGGTAAGGAGGGAAATGGGACAAATGCAGGGTTAGTGTAAAGAAGATCATATCATATTGCATAGAAAGGGCCCATTTTGCTGCTGCACAACATGGGAGTCAACAGTAAATGATTGTTTCCAAAGACTAGACAGTCTACAACTGCAGCAGTCTTTAACAGAGTAACCTACATCTGGATCTAATGTAGTCAAAGTTGAGACCAAGGATTAAGGTAAACAATGGACCGTGGGACCAGGCAGGAGAGGCGGACTGGGGTCATCGAGATTTGGGGGGGGGGGGGGGGGGCGGTGGTGAGGGAGAGAATGGAGAGGGACCATCAGGGGCGGAGAAAATGGAGAGGGACCATCAGGGAGGGAGAGAATGGAGAGGGACCATCTGGGAGGGAGAGAATGGAGAGGGACCATCGGGGGGGAGAGAATGGAGAGGGACCATCGGGGGGGAGAGAATGGAGAGGGACCATCGGGGGGGAGAGAATGGAGAGGGACCATCGGGGGGGAGAGAATGGAGAGGGACCATCGGGGGGGAGAGAATGGAGAGGGACCATCGGGGGGGAGAGAATGGAGAGGGACCATCGGGGGGGAGAGAATGGAGAGGGACCATCGGGGGGGAGAGAATGGAGAGGGACCATCGGGGGGGAGAGAATGGAGAGGGACCATCGGGGGGGAGAGAATGGAGAGGGACCATCGGGGGGGAGAGAATGGAGAGGGACCATCGGGGAGTGGAGAATGGAGAGGGACCATCAGGGGAGTGGAGAATGGAGAGGGACCATCAGGGGAGTGGAGAATGGAGAGGGACCATCAGGGGAGTGGAGAATGGAGAGGGACCATCAGGGGAGTGGAGAATGGAGAGGGACCATCAGGGGAGTGGAGAATGGAGAGGGACCATCAGGGGAGTGGAGAATGGAGAGGGACCATCAGGGGAGTGGAGAATGGAGAGGGACCATCAGGGGAGTGGAGAGGGACCATCAGGGGAGTGGAGAGGGACCATCAGGGGAGTGGAGAGGGACCATCAGGGGAGTGGAGAGGGACCATCAGGGGAGTGGAGAGGGACCATCAGGGGAGTGGAGAGGGACCATCAGGGGAGTGGAGAGGGACCATCAGGGGAGTGGAGAGGGACCATCAGGGGAGTGGAGAGGGACCATCAGGGGAGTGGAGAGGGACCATCAGGGGAGTGGAGAGGGACCATCAGGGGAGTGGAGAGGGACCATCAGGGGAGTGGAGAATGGAAGGGGCAATAACACATTGAATGATGGAGCATTTGCAGATCAGGGAAATAGTGAGGTTTAGCACTCACCTCCCCCTTTGGGTACCGATATCGGTACTTGTCCTGATCCCTCAGTGCAAACTCTGCTGGGTAATTCTGCTGAATCTCCTCATACATCATCTCCTCACAAACCCCCTGTGGAAACAGTTACTAAGTGAACAGGCTGAACTCAGAATCACAGCACGATGTTCAATTCAGCCCCGCCCCCGCCCCTCCCCCCCCTCCCCTCCCGCCCCCCCCCCCCGCCTCCCCCGCCTGCGCCCCCTCCCCCCGCGCCCGCGCCCCCCTCCCCCCGCGCCCGCGCCCCCCTCCCCCCGCGCCCGCACCCCCCTCCCCCCGCGCCCGCCTCCCCCCCGCGCCCGCGCCCCCCTCCCCCCGCGCCCGCGCGCCCCCTCCCCCCCCCGCGCCCGCGCCCCCCTCCCCCCGCGCCCGCGCCCCCCTCCCCCCCGCGCCCGCGCCCCCCTCCCCCCGCGCCCGCGCCCCCCCTCCCCCCGCGCCCCTCTCCTCCTCCATGCTTGCTCACCCTTCCTCCACACCCGCCCTGAATGGCACACAATGTTCCAGGTGTGACAGAACCAATGTTTTACGTACTACGAATTGACCTCCTTACATTTATACTCAACCCCTATGCCTCCTTTACCACCATGCCTACTTACAAGTTGGGCTGAAGGGGCTGCTTTTGTGCTGAATGTAAGGGTCCATTTTCAAGGAACTATGGGTTTATACCTCTGCATATCAACGCTGTTAAGTGTCCTGCCATTAAATATATACATTCTTCTTGTATTTCCTTCCGAAGTGTAACACGTCGCACATGCTCAATTTAAACTCCACCTCCCATATCTGCAACTGACCTACATCCTGCTGAACCTTTTGATCACCATCTACACCAGGCCATTCTCAATGAGGGCTCTACCGCACCCTTGGGTCCACAGCATATTTAAGTTAAAAACCTAGTTTTCTTTACCTCATGCAACACAAATATATTTTATGTAGTCGGTAGGAGAGAAGTTCTGAAGAAACCAAAACTTGACTGCTTGAAAGAGACCGTGCCCTGTAAACCTTGAACAGAGTCCTAAGAGGGCCATAGCCAAAAAAGGTTGAGAATGGGTACTCTACACCATCCACAGCTTCAATCTTTGTGTCGTCTGCAAACTTTCTAACCCAACCACTGACTTTTTCATCGACGTCATTTGTTGACTGTATATCAATCAAGGGTCCCAGCACCAATCCCTGTGGAACACCACTGGTCACAGACCTCCAGCCAGAATAACACCCTAAACCACAATCCTCTACCTTCTCTGAGGCAGCCAAGTCCAAATCCAAACTATTAATTTACTATCAATTATCTTCATCTTCTGGATCACATACAGGGGAACTAGGAAGGGAGCACATTCCCAGGTTTGAGTTACACAATTAAGGACACAGCAGTTTACGAAGCAAGAGTTGGCTAGGGGCTCCTCACAGCAAACACCCAACACTAAAACCAGAGCACAAACCCTGCAGATTCAGCATCTCCAAATCTCCTTTTTTCATCAAACAACAAAATCAAACCTTTCGCAAGCAATTTTTGTACAGAATTGAGGTTTACACTAATATTGGGTTCACATACAGATCCTTCACAGTTCAAGAAAAGGTGGAAATGTGTTTAAATGAATTGAAGTCACAGCTTTTTTCCCTGCATGGGGGAGTCTACAACCAGAGGGCACAGGTTACGTACGGTGAGAGGAAAAGATTTAGAAGTGACTTTTCCCCCCCCCACACAGAGATGGTGTGGAGATGAAACAAACTCCCAGAAGAAGTGGTCAAGGCAGGACCAATGGCAATGCTTTAAAAAGAAATTCACACAGGTATATCAAAAGAAAGGTTTTTGGGGTATATGGGCTCAACAAAGACAAATGAGACTAGTCTGGATAAGCAAACGTGTCGTTGGGCCAAAGATCCCATTTCCATGCTATGAATGGAAGAAAATAAATAGGAGCAGCAGTAGGCCATTTGGCCCATTGAGGCCATTCTGCTATTCAATAAGATAATGGCTGATCTGATGATAGGCTCATCTCCAGCTCCTGCCTTTTCACCCATATCCCTTAATTGCACTACCATGCAAAGTCTATCTAATCTTGTTTTAAATATGTTTACTGAGCTAGCCTCAACTGCTTCCATGAGCTGTGAATTCTATAGATTCACCACTCTCTGGAAAAAGCAGTTCCTCTGTCCTAAATCTTAAGGTTATGCCCCTTTGTTCTCATCTCACCTACCAGTGGAAAAAACATACCTACTTATCTTTTCCATTCATAATTTTATACATTTATATCAGATCCTCTCTCATTCTTCTGAATTCCAGTGAATACAGTCCAAACAATTCAAACTCTCCTCACAGGCTAACCCCCTCATCTCTGGAATCAACCTGCTGAACCTCCTCTGCACTGCCTCCAAGGCCAGGTCATCCTTCCTCAAGTAAGGAGACCAAAAATGCACACAGTACTCCAAACACAGCCTCACCAGCTTAACCTCCCTGCTGCTAAACTCAATCCCTCTTGCAATGAAGGCCAATATTCCATTTGCCTTCCTGATCACCTGCTGCACCTGCAAACTAACCTTTTGCGATTCATGCACAAGCTCTCTCAAGTCCTTCTGCGCAGCAGCAGGCTGCAGTTGCTTGCCAGTTAAGTAATAATCTGATCTTCCATTCTTCCTTCCAAAGTGAATAACCTCATATTTACCAACATTGTACTGCCAGACCCTTGCGCTCTCACTTTACTTCTCTCTTTCTCTCTGTAAACTCTCCAGATCCTCTGCACAATTTGCTTTTTCACTCAATTTAGTTTTATCAGCAAACTTGTACACTACACAGACCCCTCTTCAAGATCATAAATGTATACTGTGAACAGTTGCGGGCCCAGCATCAACCCCTGCAGCACCCCGCTCACCACTGATTGACAACTGAAAAAACACTTGTGTATCCCATCTCTAAACTCCACAGCTCTGGAAATTTGGCAGCTGCACGCTCTCGCCTCACAGATAGTCGAGTTAAAACTCATGCATTAACAGTATTGCTACAGACTTCTGCAATGAATAGGAATTCCACTGGCCAGGCATCAACACTGTGAACTCACTGCGTCAATCTCATTCAATGCCTTCCACTGCTCATAAGGCACATGCAGAGCCTCTGCCGTCTGGATTGTCCTTTTCATCTGGCTCGTCCAGACCTTCAGATCATTTATATTCTGCTCTTGTATGAAATTTCCCAAGGATTTGGCAAACTGGAAAAAAACAAGCATAGAATTGTGATGCATGATCTCTTCCTGCAGTCGAATGAGATATCAAAAATCGGCATGAACTATCTATGTTTACTTTGATACATTTTAGCCTCCCATAGCTTAGTTGAGAAGCACAGGTGCTATCTTACATACTGAAGGTGAGCAATGATTGCATGGACATGCTGGTAGCTTTTCATTGGACAACATCTTGCATCAACTCAACTTGTTATTCAGCTTGTAGCTTTGCACTCCCTGTATATGATGCAACATTACTGTGCTGACACATCCACTGGTCAAACTGAAATAAAACCATTTTAAATTAAAATTAAATTTAGACATAGCACTGTAACAGGCCCTCTTGGCCACAAGCCTGCGCCGCAAAATGACACCCAATTGAGCTACAACCCAGTATGTCAATAGAAGGATTTTGAATGTTGAAAGGACAGAGTACATGTGGCAAAGTTGTTTCCCATGGTAGGGGAGTCAAAGACAAGAGGACACAACTTTAGGACTGAAGGGCACCCATTTATAACAGGGATGTAGAAGAATTTCTTTAGCCTGAGAGTGGTAAACCTCTGGAATTTGCTACCACGGGCCAGCTATGGAGGTGCAGTCATTAGATGTATTTAAGGCAGAGATTAAATGTTTTTAATTACTGTGGTAATTGGCCCTTTTGGCCCATGAGCCTGTGCCGCCCAATTAACCAACAACCCCCATATGCTTTTGCAGGGTGAGAGAAAATTGTAGCGTCCTGAGGAAATGCACGCAGGCATAGGGAGAACGTACAAACTCTTTACAGACAGTGCCGGATTCAAACACAGATCACTGGCACTGTAATAGCGTTACACTAACTGCTAGGCTCACCATGACACTGCACCTATAAGGAAGGTGGTGGGTATGAAAAATGTAATGAACACAGACAGCAAGGGGACTCAAATCAAAGCCTCCCTTCTAAACCTTCATCTTCTGCTCAGACCTATGGTGATCTGCAGATTGAGAAGCACCTACAATGTTTAAACTGGCTCAGGGACAGAACGAATCACAGCAGAAACACGGCCATGTTCTTCGGCAATAGGTCTCTTATAAAGTGTCTTAAAAAGACAGCATCTTAAAAAAAAGCAGCCTCTCTCCTCAAGGACCCCCACCACCCTCTTCATTCTCCTTCAATCGGGAAAAAGGTACAGGAGCCTAAAAGTAAGCACTCAATGGCTCAAGGACAGCTTCTTCCCCGCTGCCATCAGATTCTTGAATAATCAATGAACCAAAAACACTGCCTTACTTTTTGTGCACTTCTATTTTTTTTAAAAAAATTATATTAATATTGTAAGAGGGTTACAGGTACAAATCCATTATCCGGAACCCTTGGGGGACAGTGTGTTCCACCCCCACCCCCTTCCAGTCACGCTGCCATCTCCCACCCCTCGCACACCTGCCCCCGATGCCGGTCTCTCCCTCGCCCACCTCGCGCTGCCGGTTTCTCTCCCCACGTCAGATTTTGGAGCTTTCCGGATTTTAGATTTCCAGAGAAAGGATTGTGTACCTGAAATTTGAATGTTTACACTATGACGATGCTGCAAAACACTGAATTTTATGACAATAAATTCGGATTCAGATCCACGAGCCTCTGAAAACAAGGACTACATTCACATTTCTGCTAATGCAATTTTTAATTCTCATTGTCCCACTGAATCTCCCCAGATTCCACCAGTCAGTTGCACCACACATCAATTAACCCACGTCTTTGGGTGCAAGGGAAACTGGAACATCTAGGGGAAAATGGAGTCATAGGGAAAACATGCTGTTTCTGCATAGGCATGCCAGAACTGAGCTCAAATGTGTGGAGCTGAGAGACAGGAGCATTGAGAGTTGGTCTGCCATGCTGACCTAAAATCACAGGAAGGAATCCAGGCAGTGGGTGCAAGATGGTCTCAATGCAGCAGTATGTGGCAGAAATCAGACCTTTGGCCCAGCAGGATGACTAGCTTCCGGCTCTCAGCACAATTCAACGGGCAACTTTCTGCACTGAAGCATCAAGCTTCAGAAGGTCCTTTAGGGTGCAATTCCACACTGGCCACTGCAACCCACCCCCATAATCCCAGCCCCTGCCCAGCTCTGCCTGGGCAATTCTTGTGCCCATCTGAAACTCTTCACTCTGCTTCCACCGTCAGACAGTGCATTCTGGTACTCGTCATTCTGGGTGAAGAAGGTTCCCCTCGGATTTCCTCAACAACTCGTGCTCTGAAACTATGTCTTCTTATTTTATCCACATATGATAAGGGGAAATGTTTCTTGCAAAAATGATTGAGGTTTATACAAATGTGAGGAGTATAGATATGGGGAAAAATTCCTGGAGTCGACCCCAATAGAGGTAGTGCAGGTTAAAGGGAAAAAGGGGATATGAGGGAGATATTCTTCACTACAGAAACTGCAGCTGTGTCACTGACAGCATGCAAGAAGCCTCTAGATGAGTACTTGCACGAGTTTGGCTCAGAGAACTCGACCAAGAGCTGGGGCAATGGTCAAATCTGAAGAGTGCTCATAGGCTGGTATGGACGAGTCAGGCCAAAGGGCCTGTTTTTATGCGATATCATTCTATGGCTCATCAGTGGTCTGCACTTCGATCAGGTGCTGCAGCAATCAGAGTTCATCCACACTGGATCACGACTATGGGGACACAAAAAAAGTGGGAAAATCGACCCAGTGTGGCCATCATCCTTGACCCTAGGTGCATAAACAGATTCAATGTGAGAAGCATCAAGAATAAAGACAATGAACTTGGAGCACTGATCACTGTGCTGTGTGGAATTACAATGTGGTGACTGTCACAGAAACTTGGATGATGCAAGGACAGGATTAGCTGATGCAATTCCAGTGTTTAGAGAAGGAGATGAAAGAGGGGAGGAAGAGAGTGACTTTGCAAATCAGACAGTAACATAGCTGCAGAAAGGAAGGACATTTTGGAGGGAGTCATTGGGTGTGGAAGTCAGAAACAGGAAGGGAGAAATCACTGTACTGCGAGTAGTCAGTTGCTCCCCTCCCCCCCCCCACCCCTCAACCAAACATCTACTGAAACACTGAGGAGCAGTTAAGCAGGCAGATTTTGGAATGGTGCAAAAATAACAGGGTTGTTGTTCTGGGAGACTTCAACTTCCCAAATATTGACTGAAACATCCTCAGGGTAAAAGGATCAGATGGGGCAGATTTTGTCAGGTGTGTTCAAGAAGGATTCCTGACACAGTATTGTGGACCAGACAACTAGAGGAGAAGCATTTCACAGAGAGTGTCCACAAGGAAAAGATGGTAGGGTGAAGGAACCATAATTCACAAGCATACACGATGTTTTGGAAACAAAGAACAGGAAGGTAGCCAGGTGTGGTAGTCGTGAAAGAATTTAAGAACTTAGGAGAGCTAGAAGGGAGAATAAGGCCTTGGCAAGTAGGATGAAGGTTTTCTACATGTACATGAAGAAGAAGGATGACAAGAGTGTGTGCAGAACTATTTATTGATAAAGAGGGGAATAGGTACCTGGAGGCAGAGGACTTTGGTTCAGTGTTCAGTAGGTAGAGGGACATTGGTGAATGTGAGGTCAGTGTAGAACAGGCTAATGTGCTGGAGAATGCTGAAATTAAGAATGAGGAAGTACTCAATCTTTTTGAATTGATAAGTCCCTGGACTGGATGAAATATATCCCAGGTTACTACAGGAAGAGAGCGAAGAGATTGCTGGGGCATTGACAATGATCTTTGGGTCCTCCCATGCCACAGGAGATGCAGTGAAGGATTGGAGAATGGAAAATGTAGTCCCCTTGTTTTAATAAGATAATAGGGAGAATCCTGGGAATTTTAGACCAATGAATCTTTCGTCAGTAGTTTGCAAACTATTGGGAGAGGATTCTTTAGGGACAGGATTTAAAAGCATTTTGAGAAGCATAATCTGCTCAGGAATAGTCAGCATGGCTTTGTGAGGGGAAGGTGGTGTTTCAGGAGCCTAATTGAGTTTTTAGAGGAGGTGACAAAAGAAATTGATGAAGGTAGGGTCATTGACAAAGTCATGAGATCCATGGAACTTTGGCCGTGTGGATTTAGAATTGGCTTACCTGCAGAAAGCAGAGCGTAGTAACAGATGGAATGTATCCTGCCTGGAGGTCAGTGACCAGTGGAGCTCTGCAGGAATCTATTCTGGGATGCCTGCTCTTTGTGATTTTTATAAATAACTTGGACAAAATAGAGGGGTAAATCAAGAAGTTTGCAGGTGACAAATATTCAAGGTGTTGTGGATAATGTAGGTAGTTTTCATAGGTTACAAGAAGATATTTTCAAGTTGCAGAATTGGGCGGAGAAGTAGCAGATAGAGTACAATTTGGTGAAATATGAAATTATGCATTTTGGAAGGTCAAACTTGAAGGCAGAGAACATGGTTAATGGCAGGATTCTTAACAATGTGAAAGAACAGAGAGATCTTGGGATTCAAATCCTCAAGGATGTTACATAAGGGGCTAAGAAGGCCTATTGAATGCTAGCCTTCTTTCATCAGGTATTTGAGTTCAAGGGACATGTGGTAATGTTACAGCTCTATAAAACTCTAGTTCAACCACATTTTTCATTCAATTCTGGTCACTTCATTACAGGAAGAATGTAGAAGCTTCAAGAGGGTGCAGAGGAGATTTACCAGGACGACGTCTGGATTGGAGAACAGAATCCTCCAAGGACTCCAACTTTGCTATTACTGCATATTCCTACTCCTGGATCTGTACAGTTTGTATACATTTTTTTCTGAGTAGTTTACAGTTACCGGTAATTAGAAATTCAACTTGGCCTGCAGAAAAATAATCTCAGGGTTATATGTGAGATCATGCACGTGCTCTGACTAAAAAATTTGAACTTTGAGGCAAACACCTGAATTAAAAAGGTCAGGGAATGCGTGAAAGATGGAGGAGCACATGCCAACAAGTCACGGGTAATAAGTAGATACAGGAGGGAGAGTAGATCAGAAAAAAGCTGAGACTTGGGAGGGGCAGAGGGAAAAGCAAGATAGCTCTCCAATAGGAAAAGGATGAGAAACTGCAGGGAGGCAGAATGATGAGGGAAAGAGAGAAACCGAGGGAAGGGGTTAATGGAAATTGGAAATCGATATTGACATTGGCTGGTTGGTGACTGCTGTGACAGAATAAAAGATACTGTTCCTCCATTTTGCAGGTGGTCTCAATTTGGCAAGACCCAAGAAACCCCAATTTGTGTAATTTTACTTTCTATGAATGCTACATGACCTGCTGAATTTTTCCAACACTTTTTTGTGTACTGTGCCAGACCCTAGCATCTACAGATTTTCTTGTTTACCTTCAACACCAGAGGACATCAGTTTAAGGAGAGTGAAGCAATATTTTTGGGGGATATCATAGGTAACTGTTTGTTTTTGTATACAGAGAGTAGTGGAATGCAGTGCTGGGGATAGTGGTTCAATAGGGACTTTGGGGAAAAAAACTCTTAAACAAGTACTATCGAGGGTTATGGGTCTGAGGTAGGGAAGGTTTAGTTTTGATTTGGAGTAGGTTTACATTGGGCAGCACAATATTGTGGGTCGAAAGGCCAGTACTGTGCTGGAATGTTCTGTTTTCTGAGATAACAAGAAGGAGTTGGATCAACCAGGAGAGTGGGCCCAGGAATGACAGATGGAATTTAACACAGACAAGAATGAGATACATTTTGGAGGGTGAATCCAGGCCAGGAATTGCACTGTAAATACTAGAGCATTGGAGAGTTTCATACAGAGAGACTTGAGGATACTTGTTCATCATTTCATGAAAGTGGCCTCAGTTAGACAAAAGGTGAAGACAGCATTTAGCATGCTTGCCTTCTTCGGACATGGCTTTGAGTCGGGGGTGAAGATGGCATATGTAATGTTGGCATTCATATCTAGAGGTATAGGATACAAGAGCAGGGATATTATGTTGTTGCTTTATAAGGCCCTAGTGAAGCCTCACTTGGAACAGCTGTGGGCTCCTTATTTAAGAAAGGTTATACTGGCATTGAAAAGGGTTCAGAGAAGATTCACAAGACTGTACGCCTTGGGAGCTCACAAGAATGAGGGGGGACCTCATAGAAGCATTTTGAATGTTGAAAGGCCTGGACAGAGTAGATGGGGCAAAGTTGTTTCCCATGGTAGAAGAGTCTAGGACTAGTGGGCACAACTTCAGAATTGAAGGGTGCCCATTTAAAACAGAGATGAGGACTAATTTCTTCAGCCAAAGAGTGGTGAACCTTTAGAATTTTCTAACACAGGCAGCTTTGGAGGCCACACCAATGGCTGTAGTCAGAGAATCGAAGATTATGAGAAGGAAGGGGAATGGGGCTGAGTGGGAGAAGGGATCAGCTCATGGTTGAGCAGATTCAATGGGCCGAATTCCCTACTTTTGTTCCCATGTCTAATGGTCTTGAGTACTGCACCAGCGGTGTCATGTTACAACTGTACAAGACAATGGCGAGACCACATGCAGTATTAGGAAAGGTGTCATGACCACAACTCCCTTAGTTCTACATAGGTATGGAAAAGGATTAAAAACAATCAAAATGGGAAAGTGCTTAACTGGGGAAGGGATGAGGCAGGAACCAGCAAGAATAAACTGGAAACAGATGTTCAATGGTGAAAGCACAGAAGTAACGTGGAGGAAGTTTAGGGACCACACGTACAGGGTTCAAGATAAGTTTGTCCCACTGGGACAAGGAAAAGATGGTAGGAAAAGTGAAACGTCAGGCAACTACTCAAGGAGGAGGAAACATACATTAGATATAGAAAGCAGCAAACAGGAAGGGCTCATGAGAAGTATGTGGTAGCCAGGAAGGAGCTTAAGAAAGGACTTAGGAGAACTCACAGGGGCATGATAAGGACTTGGAACATAGAATTAAGGAGCACCTCATGGTGTTCTATGCATATGTGAAAAACAGAAGGATGATGAGAATGAAGGTGGGGCTGCTAAAGGATAAAGGAGGCAAGATATGCCTGGAAGTGGAGGAGGTTGGAGAGGTCCTAGATGAATACTTTGCGTCAATATTCACAAGAGAAAAGGACGTTGAGTTCAGTGAGGTTGAAATTGAACAGGCCTGTGTGCTGGACAATGCAGAGATTATGGAAGTGGAAGTGTTGGATCTTCTTAAAAACATCAAGACTGATAAGTCCCTGGGGCTGGACATGATATACCCCAGGCTGCTGTGGGAAGTGAGAGCTGGGGCAGTAGCTATATTCTTTGAAACCTCTCTGGCCATAGGGGAGGTTCCAAAGTATTGGAGAATGGCAAATGTAATCCCCTTATTTAAAAATGTTAATAGGGAGAATCCTGGGAATTATAGACCAGTGAGTCTAATGTTAGTGGTGTGCAAACTTCAGGAGAAGGATTCTTAAGGAGAGGATCTATGAGCATGAGTATGGTCTACTCAAAGATGGTCAGCATGGCTTTGTGAAGGGGAGGTCATGCCTCATAAGTCTAATTGAGTTTTTTGACCAGGTAACAAAAGAAATTGATGAGGGTAGGGCAGTAGATGTGGTCTATATGGATTTTAGCAAGGCATTTGATAAGATCCCCCATGATAGACTCATCCAGAAAGTCATGAGGCATGGGATCAGTGGATCCTTGGTTGCATGAATAAAAAATTGGTGGCTTGTAGGAAGAAAGCAGAGAATAGTAGTGGAAGGAAAGAATTCTGCCTGGATGTTGGTGACTAGTGGGATCTGTTCTGGCACCCACCCTTTGTTATTTTTATAAATGACCTGGATGAAGAGGTGGAAGGATGGGTCAGTATGTTTGCGGAACACACTAACGTTGGAGGAGTTGTGATGGAGATGAAAGTTACAAGAGGGTATAGACAGGATGCAGAATTGAGCAGAAAAATGACAGATGGATTTCAATCTGGATAAGTGTGAGGTGATGCATTTTGTAAGGACAAACCAGAAACCAGAAGGCTGAGTACTGGGTTAATGGTCAGTTACTTAAGAGTGTGGATGAACAGAGAGACCTTGGGGTTCAAATCCATACATCCCTCAAGGTCGCCGCACAGGTTGATAGGATAGTTTAGAAGGCCTTTGAGATGCTGGGATTCAATTCAGGAGTAGAGATGTAATGTTGCAATTCTACAAATCTCTGGTAAGACCACACTTAGAATATTGTGTTCAGTTCTGGTCACCTCATTACTGGAAGGATGTGGAAGCTATGGAGAGGGGACAGAGATTTACCAAGATGTTGCTTGGTTTGGTCTTATGCGGCAAGGTTAACAGAGCTGGGACTTTTCTCTTTGGAGCATAGAGGATAAGAGGAGACTTGATAGAGCTCTACAAGATTATAATAGGCATAGATAGAGTGGACAGCCAGGACCTGTTTCCCAGGACAGGATCAGCAAACACCAGAGGACACAAGAACAGATGGAAGTTTAGGGGAAACATCAAGGGTAAGTATATATAAACACACAGAGTTGTGGGTGCCTGAAAAACCTTGCCAGGGATAGTGGTAGAGGCTGGAACATTGGGTGCACTTAAGAGACTTAGACAGATGAAAGTAAAATAGAGGGTTATGGGGTTTGGAGGGCTTAATACCTTTTTTTAAGGAAGGAATATAAAGGTTGGCACAACATAGAGGGCCGAAGGGACTGTACTGTGCTGTAGTGTTCTATCAAATTAATCTAGAGTGCAGAAAAGATTAATGAGGATGTTACTGGGACTGGTTATTCCCTTGGTGGGGGGGGGGGGGGGGGGGCCGGGAGGGAAAGAAGCCAAGGAGGGACCTTAGAGTTTTAAATCATGAGGACCATAGGTAAATAGTCACTGCCCTGTTCCCCAGGAGAGGTGAGTCTAAAATTGGAAGGCACAGATTTAACTGTGTTACAGGGAAATATTCAATAGGTTACGACTTTATTATCTGGAGAGGTGAAGAATAAGGGGAGATTTGATAAAGATGTACAAAATTATGAGGGCTATAGATAGAGTAAATGCAAGCAGGTATTTTCCACCGAGGTTAGGCGAGAGAAGAACTGAAGGACATGGGTTAAGGGTGAAAGAGGAAATGTTTAAAGGGAACATCAGTGGTGGGAGTATGGAACAAGCTGCCAGATCAATGGGACTAGGCAGAATAATAGTTTGACACAGACGAGATGAACCGATGGGCCTGTTTCTGTACTGTAATGTCCTATGGCTCCAAGGTGAGGGGGAAAGATTTAAAGTTGACCTGGGCAGCACTTTCTTCACACAGTGGTGGGTACATGAAATGAGCAGCTAGAGGAGGTAGTGGCACCATGGACAAATGCAATGCTTTGGACAGGTCCATGGATTGGAGGGGTTGAGGGATATGGGACTAGCTCAATTGGCATTGACAAGATGGGCTGAAGAGCCTGTTTCCATGCTGCAAGTGACTGCATTCCGTTTATACACATTCAGTTTCTTTATTCAAATCATGAGAAATCACACAAAAAACGACTCAAGAGTGCGATCATAGGAGCCTACCAGTAACTGAAGGCCAGGGTGCAGGGTTCCACACTCACCTGTTTGCCACGTGCAGACAGACCCGAGTCACCACCTATCCTGCCTTTCAGATTCAGGTCACTTTCTCCATGACGGCAGAGATAGATTGAGCGTGGAGTTACGTGGATGTTCATGAGGTAGTAAACAATTTTGCTTTGAATATGATCCAGAACATGATTGACAAGGTAGCGTTTTCCAACATCCATGATTTTAATAAAAGACAGATCCCTTTGAGGAAAAAATAAGTCATACAAGTAACTCAGAGCAGCCGAGTCCTGCTCAAACACACAGGTTCACTCAAGGACAACGGAGTCACACACAACGACTCGGACACATTACCACCTCAAGCCCTCATTAGACACATGACTGGGAGTTGAGAATAGGAGAACAAAGAGGTTGTAGATAAGAGGTACAGGGAGGCAGTCACACTAAGTTGCAGGAGGCAGGTAGCTGGGTGACAGTCAGGAGAGGGAAAGCAAGCAGCCAAGTAATGTGGTGTACCCGAGGCCACTAACTTCAATAAGCATACTGCTTAGCTATTCCTAGGAAGTGTGTAGCTATTACTTGGAATCAAATATAGATTTCAGAATGCAAAGATGGCATATAGAGTTACGATCTTATATTCACTTGAAAAAAATAACAAGATTATGTGATAAATATCATTTCCTTTTGAAAATATGGAGCCCATATCTACAGTATGTTGGTTTGGAGATTTAGAACTCTCAATAACTCATCCTGATGGCAATTTTCAGCTCCACAGTTGTTGATTTAAAGTTGTGTCTGTATCCTTGACAATCATTCTCCATTTCTTTCTTTTCTTAGGGGTTAGGGGTAGTATGGAAGGGGGGAGGGTGGTGGAGATTAGGGATACACATGCCACATGTTATGTTTTTTAATATACAATTCATTATTAATTGACAACTATATTTGTGGTTTAAAATTTGTAAATAAAATATTTTAAAAATCTTGGCAGGGATAACCTACCAGGACAAAGCCGCAGAGACCGAGTCTCTGACACTGAGCCTGGCCCTGTGGTTCAGAAGGGAGAAAAGGAGAGTGGTAGTGATAGGGGATTCAATAGTGGAAGTCAGAAGTAGGAAGGGAGCGATCACTGTATTGGGAGTTTACTATAGGCTGCCAAATAGCCTTTGGAACATTGAGCAACAGGTAAGTAGGCAGAATACAAACGAACTCTGCGAATGACAAGTTTGTAATATAGGATGTTTTGAAAGCATATTTGAGAGGGCAAATTATGTTTTACTTCTAAAATTAAGGAATATATAAAGGAGCTAAATCAATTAAAACAATAACAGTTTTGGAAAAAGATCTACAAAAGAGAACCCATAAACATGAGCATAGGCAACTAATTAATAAAAAAGTTTAATATAATAGATTATAAACCTATATAACAGAAAAACCGATCACAAGAACTAAATAGAGGAACTATGAGTTAGGTGAACGATCACACAAAGTACTTGCATGGCAATTGAAAGCAGAACAGGTCTCAAAAACGATTAATGTAATTAAAAATATGTTTTGAATATTGTTAGTTATAAACCTCAAGAAATAAATGAATCTTTTAAGAATTTCTATTCTAAATTATATAGGTCAGAATCTTTAAAAGACAAAAATAAAATAGATAGATATTTATCTCGGATAAATTTACCTATATCGAGTATGGAAGAGCAAACAGAATTGAGTGCTCACTTTACACAGCTAGAAGTAAAGGATGCAATGAGTTCATTACAAAATAATAAATTTCTGGGAGAAGATGGTTTTCCACCTGAATTTTATAAAGAATTTAAAGATTTATTGATTTCTATTTTTATGGAAATCAAGCATCAATAACTCATACTCCCAGAATAATTTTCAACAGCAA
Organism: Narcine bancroftii; assembly: GCF_036971445.1. Taxonomy (NCBI): domain Eukaryota; kingdom Metazoa; phylum Chordata; class Chondrichthyes; order Torpediniformes; family Narcinidae; genus Narcine; species Narcine bancroftii. The sequence continues at coordinate 161,940,645 of NC_091473.1, read as the reverse complement.
TAATTACTGTGATACCAATTTCATTATTGAATGCAGATTATAAGATCCTTTCTAAAATATTGGCAAACAGAGTGACAAATTATTACCTAAGCTAATAAAAAAGACAATCAGCAGGCAATGTGGCTAGATTTATAAACAAAAAGATTTAAGTGTTGCTGTGGCTTTAGATGCAGAAATAGCATTTGATAGATTGGAATGGGACTTTTTGTTTAAGGTCTTGGATAAATTTGGGTTTGATCAAACTTTTATAAATTGGATTAAGGCATTATATAATGATCCCAAAGCTAAAGTAGTAACTAACAGACAAATATCTGCTCCATTCGAAATGACGAGATCAAGTAGACAAGGATGTCTCTTATCTACATTTATACTAGCAACTGAACAACTAGCAGAGACAATTAAGAGCGATTTGGGATACAAGGTTGGTCAAGAGGAGCATAAAATTAGTTTATTTGCAGATGATGTTTTAATATATTTGACAGAACCTGAAAATTCCTTGTGAAAATTACATTTTAATTTGGAAGAATATGGTATTATTTCTGATTATAAAATAAATTGGGATAAAAGTGAAATTTTGTCTCTTAAGGAAGATTATAGTCAGTCAAAGAAATACTCAATTTAAGTGGCCAAAAGATGAATTAAATATTTAAAGATTTGTGTAGATAATAAATTTTTTTTAAAGTATAAATTGAATTATTTGCCATTACTCAAAAAGGTTGAAGTTTTTTTATATGGATGATTTTATCTATAATGTTAGTAGGAAGAATTAACTGTATTAAGATGAATATATTCCCAAGAATAAAATATCTTCTTCAAACCTTATTATTGAAAAAGTTTTTCAAGAATTAAATAAACATGCAAGGAAAAATGTTAAGAGTTTCTATAGAAAATTTAACCTGGAAATATGAAATGGAAGGCCTACAGCTTCCTAACTTTAATAATTATTACTAAGCACCTCAAATGAGATTTATTACTTCTTTCTTTGAAGGAGTAGAAAACCTGCGTGGGTTAAAATAGAACAGGATAAAATAGGAGAGAGATTAGCAGAGGAATTTATATACAAATGGGATTCAAAAATCAATAACTGGTGTTAAAGGAACAAGATAAATGAGTCAGTAAGATGGTGGCACTGCTGAAGCCACTGTAGCGGCAGCGCTGCTATGGACCCATGGAGAGCAGGGGAGCGGAGATGCAGTTCTCCCACACCCTCCAGCCGACTGCCATTGGCTCCGCATGAGCTTTGAACAGCCCATTGGGGGAGTCGTCGGTGGTTTTAGTTGAAATCCCACGACAACAGGTCTGTGCCCAAGATGGCGGTGCCTATTAATCGGCAGCAGGCACAATGGGTGGAGACTCTGGGAAAACAGAGGACTAGAGCAGGGCAGAGGACGAGAAGATTCGCACACAGTCTGAGAATGAGAAGCGGCGGAGACAACCTGCGGGGACGGTGACCAAAGTGGCAGTCTAGTGAGGGGGATCCGCAGCTGAGGAACCAGTGCATGCGGCGAGCTGCTGGCGACTCAAGGCGAGGAACCGTAGAAGCTGTGGGCTGCTGTCGGGAAACTCACGCCAGGCTGTGAACTGCTGGACACTGGATCAAACTAGCTGGATGGGTACCAGGTACTGGAACTTGTATGCAAAGAGGTGCCAAGGGCGCTGAAGGATTCCTGACCACAGAGGTTCGCATCTGGAGTTCTGGTTGCCGATGGGATTGACTGGACTATGCGGCTGTGGTAGCTGCGGAAACGCTGGAGGCAAATCTATGGACACAAACCATTGGGACACTTGGTGACTCTGGGGGGGGTGGGGTGGGGACAACTCTTTTTTGCTTCTCTCTCTGTCTACAAGTTTGACTGTAAGATGTGCTTAGGCAATTCATGCCAGTGGCAAATCTGTCTGCCTTGTAGCAGGCAAAATTATATTTCATGTAATACAACACTGTTTTATTACTATAATAAATTGAATCTTGAAATGATGAAATTAGAACAAAAGGAAGTATATCACCTAAGATGCCTTTGAATCAAAACTATCTTGTACCATTTTCAAAGGACAATCAATTTTTAAATACTTGGTTTAGTAAAGGTATTAAAAATATTGAAGACTGTTCAAATGATAGCAATTGATCTTGTTCATAACAATGAAGGAATAATACAAAATAATTAAGAATACTTTTTTGTTATTTTCTACTAAGAAATTTACCTCTGCGATGTATCTTTTATTACAAAAAGGAACTACTAAACAGGGAGTGCATAAATCTAAATAGAAAAGGAAGTCGGATTTGAATATTACGATTGATGAGCAAAGATGGTCAGATCTCTGTTGAGATTGTATGACAAATACAATCAATGAAAATATAGACTAGTTAAATACAATTTTTTTTTTAACATCAGCTGAATTTGACGCCACAAAAATTGAATAAAATGAAATCAGATTTATCAGATCAATGTTTTAGGTGTGGTGAAGATGAAGGTGCTTGTATTCAACTTGGTTATGTCCCAAGATAAAGCTTTTTTGGGTGGATTTAGAAAATTTCTTAGAACAAGTTACAGGCATTTCCCACAAAATCCAGATTTATTTTTATTGGGGAATACAGAAGGAACAAGACCCAAGTTGAAGCCATCAATATACCAAATGAAATTTGTTAAAATATAATTAGCAGTGGCAAGGAAGTGTGTTACAGTGACCAGGAAATCAGATTCATATGTTGATGCATGAGCCAGAAAGCAGGATGGAGATCAAGAATCTGGTTGTGTGGTGCCAGGACAACAATCTTGCTTTCAATTTCAATAAGATTCCAGCTGCATTGAATTCGCCCATCGTTATTGAATGAAGATCTACTGGGACCAATGCCTGAAGAGGGCGCACAAAATCAGTGAACCGATGCGGACTCGAAAGGCCAACATGGCCTGTTTCCGCTCCGTAAATGGTTATATGGTTATGGATGAGGAAGGCAGAAGACTGCAGAAAGTGACAAACCTGGCCAGTCCATCACAGGCACCGACCTCCAGTCCATTGAAAGACATCTGTGTGAGGTGCTGTCTCAAAGACCCCCATCACTTTTTCATTGCAAACTTCATGCAGAGGGTACAGAAAAGCCTGAAGACCAACACCACTATAACACTGCTCCAGGACTATGAACAGTCTATCTGCACTATTGATAATACTTTTATGCAATACCTGCCTACTGTGAATATTTATTTTACTTTTATCTTTATTTTATACAGTCAAACCCCCTGGTATCCAGAATTCAAGCAACCAGTAGCCTCAAGCAAGCGGCAAAAAAAAATTGAAGAAAATAAATCTTAAAAATTAAAATAAATAATAGGTTAAAAAAATACACAAATTTAAAATTGTAAAAGTAAATGCTCTCTGAAGCAACACATAAATCTTTGGTGAAGATGGGAGCAAATATTCAGCCATGAGAGCGCCCTGGTTGTACTTTGCTCATAGGAGCTGTTTGGACAAAGTTGTGTGAAGCAATGGTGTCGCAGTGGTTGATCCCACTCACCGCTGGGGTGACTCTCTTAAAGTGTCTCCTTATCCCTGCTCAGTAAGAGTCGCTCCAGTCAGAGGCTTCATCTATAACCTTGGGAGAGGGGGGGGAGGAGGAGGAGGAGGAGGGAGGGATTAATTATCTATAATGTTATTGTTCGTCTTTTGGGCAGCTCCATGGAGGGGGAGGAATCTGCAGATGCAGAGACAATTAAATGTTTTCAAAGAATGTGACTGAAAATAAAATGCTTTAAGGTTTATATGTTCATGCAAGTGAAGTTTGTTCAGTCTTAAGTACAGTGTAGTATTTTTATCCTTTAAACTGTTTATTCTTAATGCAGGTGTATTAGTTAGGCATTGTAAGAGCAAGTCTCAAGCAACTGGAAAAAAACACTTATCTGGCATCAACCAATCCCCAAAGGTGCCAGATTCCAGGGGTTTTATGATATTTCTTTTCATCTCTGTGGTAATTTAATTATTCTGAATTTGTGGAACTGTGTTTTACGTAACTGGGGAGCTGCTACAAGTCTAGCATTGCATCTGCACATTGCAGTCATTCATTCATTTTGTCAGGACTAATACAGGTAGGGTGCACACAATAATTAGTGGGATCTGAGTGAGTACCGAGGACAAAAAGAATTTACAGTACATGATCTCTGAAGGTGGCAGTGCAGGTCGATGGGATAGTGAGAAAGGCAAATGGGACACAGTACTTGCTTCATTAGCCCAGGGAAGGAGCTTTTGATGCAAATTTATGGAAGTACTGTGCACTGTTCTGGACACCACACTACAGGAAAGATGAGATGGCACTAGAGAGGATACAGAGGAGATTTAATGGAGTGCTCAGCAAACAATGAAGCTGGAGGAACTTAGGCTCATCTCCACCTACCTGCCTTTTCCTCATATCCTTTAATTCCCCTACTATGTAAAAATCTATCCAACCTGGTCTTAAATGTATTTAATGAGGTAGCCTCCACTGCTTCAACGAGCAGCAAATTCCACAGATTCACCATCCTCTGGGAAAAGCAGTCCTCATCTCAGTCCTAAATTTTCTACCCTGAATGTTGAGGCTATGTCCCCCAGTTCTAGTTTCACCCACCACAACTTACCTACCTCTACCTTATCTATGCCTTTCATACTTTTATGGTTTTTTTTTTTTAAAATACAGCATGGTAACAGGCCATTTTGGCCCCCATGTTCGTGCTGCCCAACTTGCACGCCATTAACCTACACCCCGGTACATTTTTGAATGGTGGGATGAAGCCAGAAACCCCAGAGAAAACCCATGCATACACTGGGAAAACATACAAACTCCTTACAGACAGCGTGGGACTCGAACCCCAGTCTCAATCACTGGCGCTGTAAAGGCATTGGGTTAACCGCTATGCCTTCCAAATTCCAGCAAGTACAGTCCAAGATGACTTAATCTCTTCTCATAGGCCAACCCCCTCATCTCTGGAATTAACCTGGTGAACCTCCTCTGCACTGCCTCCAAACCCAGTACACCTTCAAGTATGGAGGCCAGAACTGCATGGAATACTCCAGATGTGGCCTCACCAGTACCTTGTATAATTGCAGCATAACTTCCTGTTCTTAAATTCTATGCCTCTAGCAATGAAACAAAGTACCTGCTCAGTTGCAGCAAACAAGAATTTCAGTGCACATGTACATTGAGTATTGTGCCCCCTTGTGCAAGGGGAAGTCTTAGACAAGAGGGCACATCTTCAGGTTTGAAGGGGGCTCATTCAAAACAAATGCAATTGACTTTTAGCCAGAAAGTGATGAATCTCTGGAATTTGCTATCACGGGTGGCTGTGGAGGCCAGGTAGTTGGGTATTTTTAAGGTAGTGATTGATAGCTATCTGAATAGTCAGGATATCAAACATTATGGGCAGAAGGCAGCTGAGTGGGAGAGTGGAACAACATATGCTGTAATGGCAGAGTTGTTGATGGGCCGAATGGCCTACATCTTATGATCCCAGCACCAATCCCTACGGAAACCAATGGATGCAAGAATAGTTTGGAAGATGAACAGTAGCATGTTTACTATTCAAAGACACAGAAAAGGGAAAGGGAGAGAGAGCAGCAGCATGCAGACAAGACAATGATTAATGTGTACAAAGGGTGAAGAAAATGATTGAACTCGAAGCCTACGATTTGTCAAATATATTTCTGTTCTGTTGGATTCATGAACAGAGGCCAACGTACTTATCTGATACTTCATCTAGGGGCTCGTACGTGTTCTGATAACAGTCTATCCTTTTCAGGAAGTCAGCTATTGCTTCATCGTTGTTACAGTCACTGTAGTCTGGGCTTCCCAACTTTACTTGCTAAAAGGAACAAATTTGAATAATTAAATGCTTTGTATAGAGAAAGCCTCAATGTTAAATTTAATTTATAGATACAGCACAGTAACAGGCCCTTTTGGCCCATGAGCACATGGTGCCCAATTAACCTTCAACCCCCATAAGTTTAAGGATGGGAGGAAACCCACACAGATATGGGGAAACATACAAACTCCTTACAGAGAGCACCAGATTCAATGCCCAGTCGCTGGTACCGTAACACTGTTACAGGGATACTGGGAATGTCCACATTGATTACACTTTTACAAGTCAGGCCACTGCCAACAGTGGCCATGGTAACATTACACTTCAGTCAGCCTGAGGCAGTTGAACGGCACACGTGTCGAGGAAAAGTGACAAGCTCCTCTTCTTTGTGAGGCACTGATCGAAGCAAAGTGCAGAAGCTGAGCCAGAGTTCAACCAGGCAGTTTCTAAGCAGAAAGGAGCAACTACTCATAACAGATATCCTTCAGGATAACTTCACTTCCATTGGTACTACTTCATACACCTTGAACACTGCCCAACAATACTTGTGCAGGTGCTCCTCAACTTACGATGGGGTATGTTCCAGCAAACCCATCGCAAGTCGAAACATCATATGTCGAAAAGAATACTGCAACTAGTATTTTTTTTAATTGAATTTAGAATACCTTCACTCCACTCTGAAAAGAACCATTAACGTACACAGCTGAAAACAATGGGCACGATGAATGTTTGAAGTATGCTGAGAGAGTAGTGTACTGCATATTGAAAGCGTGGGATCAGATCAAAATTCAGAATTGAACCATCGTAACTTTGAAAAATCGTTGTTGGACCATCATATGCAGGGAGCACCTATAATACCAGCAAAGAATAGCACATTGCAAGAGAAGGTTCAATGTGCCAACATATTACTCCCTCCCTAGGCCATGCACTCATTGGTCCTATAACCTTTTGCCAACTACTCTTTCATTTGCCCTATGAGAGTGACATAGCCAATATAAAAACCCAACACTGGGAGCTCCTGCAGATAACACTGGACAACAAATGTTTTCAAAAAGTTCGCTTCCTGAAAAATTTGGGGATTATGATCAATAACTTCAAGCTGAACAAGGATCATTTCAGATTTGCCGTTTCACATAGGAAGTTGGAGAAACAATAAATTAACTTTCATTGAATCGCATAATGCTGCTGATACATTGAGTTAGTTCAACTGACCTAATAATGTTTTGCGGTGATTTTCTTTTGTACTGAGCATCTGATGCCTTTCATGTCAGTGTCCAATGATAGTTGGCCAGCATTGATGGATTCCAGTTGCCCTGAAGCCGCTTTTCCATGGTCACAATGTCCTGGTGAAACCTTTCAACATGCTTGTCACTGACTGCGCAAGATTGGCAGGGAAGAAGTCCACATGAGAATGCAGAAAATTGAATTTTCAATGACATGTTGCACTTCAAGGTTTTGTATGTTTGAAGCAGGTTATAAATATGACAGGAAATCACAAAAATAGATTATATCTGAAACAACAGCATGTGACAGAAAACTTTTAAGGCTATTTTCATGATCAGCAGCCCAAGATCCATAAAATACACCGAAGTGTTCAGGAAGTAAAATCTTTGTTGTCCAGTGTAATTAAACAACCAGAACCAAATTAAACATTGGTCCTGTGGAGGGCAAGGCTGAATTAATAATGGAGAGAAATGGCAAATTCTGAACAGTTATCCTGGATTGATCTTCATAATCAGAATTTATTGTCATGAACGTGCATCTCGAAATCTGTTGTTTTGCGGCAGCATGACAGGTGCAAAAAAAATGCTGCATGTTTAAAAAAAAATTAGTGCAAAAGAGAAAAAATGAGGTGGCAACTGTGGATCATTGTCCATTCAGAAATCTAATGGCAGAGGGAAAGAAGCTCCTTTTGCAAGATTAAGTGTTCGTTTTCAGGCTCCTCTACCTCCAGTTAGAAGTGGGCATGGCCTGTGCGACAAGGGTTCTTGATGATAGAGGCTGCTTTCTCGAGACACCGGCACTGAAAGATATCTGAAATGGAGTGAGGACTAATGTCCATCTTGGCATAGACCAAGTTCACATCTCTGTAGCCTTTTCCTATCCTGTGCATTGGCATCTCCATACCAGATAGTGATGCCACCAGTCAGAATGCTCTCCACAGTACACCTGTATAAATCTGTAAGTCATTGGTGATTATAAAATCTCCTCAAATTCGTAATGAAGTGTACCCACTGGTGAGCCTTCTTCATGATTGCATCAACATGAAGGCCTCAGGATACATCTTCAGAGATGTTGATACCCAGGAATTTTAAATTCTTTACCCTTTCCACTGTTGACCCTCAATGAAGACTGGTTTGATTTCCCCCCTCCTGAAGTCCACAATCAGTTCCTTAGGTCTGCTAATGTTGAATGTAAGGTTGTTGTTGTGACACCACTCAACTGGCTGACTATCTCACTGCTGTTTGCCGTCTGTGGCACTGAAGATTACAAATCCAATGACTGAAGGAAGTGGAGCAACAGCGCATTGTTCGTTCATCGAATGTGTGTATATATATATATATACACACACACACAATATATATATAATATACACACACACACACAATATATAATATACACACACACACACAATATATAATATACACACACACACACAATATATAATATACACACACACACACAATATATAATATACACACACACACACAATATATAATATACACACACACACACAATATATAATATACACACACACACACAATATATAATATACACACACACACACAATATATATATAATATACACACACACACACAATATATATATAATATACACACACACACAATATATATATAATATACACACACACACAATATATATAATATACACACACACACAATATATATAATATACACACACACACACAATATATAATATACACACACACAATATATAATATACACACACACACACACAATATATAATATACACACACACACACACAATATATAATATACACACACACACACAATATATAATATACACACACACACACAATATATAATATACACACACACAATATATAATATACACACACACACACACAATATATAATATACACACACACACACAATATATATAATATACACACACACACAATATATATAATATACACACACACACACAATATATAT